>NW_028317982.1:10194318-10513181 GCF_062004578.1 Staurois parvus | reverse complement strand
TCTCTCCATTGCCCTCCATGACCAGGTACTTGATAACATGTTACAATTTTCCACCCATTTTTAGTATGGAACATGTAACATGTTCCCACTGCTGCAGCTGCTGCCATCCCCCCACACTCCCTATGACAGCAGTACAGGCTGTCACTTTTTGAATAGAGTGTGATTGTGCAGGGCTCCACCCACATGACCGCGTCATTCATTCACAGAGTTCTGTGAAGGAATGAACTACAAGTCCCTACAGCCTCAGTGGCTGTCAGCTTTTAGTTCTCAAAGAACTACCACAGCGCTGTAGAGCACCGTGGTGGTTCATTTATTCTTCCTGTCAGTATATCTGCTTGCCCGTACATCCCATACAGTCCAGCAGATATACTGATAGATCTGTCTGCATGGCACCAGCAATCTGTTGATCAATGCACATTTTTGAACCTGAAAAAAAAATGTGAATTTATTATTTTTGGTCAAAAGTTGAACTTATCCTTTTACTCCATCTTTCATATTCCTCTTTTTTGCAAAACCACTTGCCTTATAAGATTTTGCTCATTTGTAAATCTATTGTCAAGACTGAGCGATTGCAGAGGTGGTGGTGTCGGTCTGCTCCTTTCACCGCTGAGCACCTTCCAGGTCCTCCCTAACCCACCCTCTCTATCCTTCCCCTCCTTTGAGGCGCACTGCATCCGACTCTTCTCACCCACCCCCCTAAGGATCGCAGTGATCTACAGACCTCCTGGGTCCATACCCCACTTCCTAGACAACTTCGCCGCCTGGCTCCCCTTCTTCCTCTCCTCTGAGCTACCGACCATCATCCTCAGGGACTTCAACATCCCCATCAACGACAACAACCCGGCCACTTCCCAATTCCTCCACCTAACCTCCTCCTTCGCGCTCACACAGCACACGCAATCCTCCACCCACATCGGAGGGAACACCCTGGACCTCGTCTTCTCCCACCTCTGTACCCTCAACCAGTTCTCTAACACCCCCTTCCCTCTCTCTGACCACCACCTCATCACATTCTCCATCTCCCCTTCCCCCAACTCCCCCCCCAAAAACGCCAAACCATCACCAGCCACAATCTCCGCAACCTGAACCCGGCCCCCCTCCACTCAGCCGCCAACCGCCTACACAACAGCATCCTCCCACTGTCATGTCCTGACATAGCCACCACCTTGTACAACGACTCACTGTCAGCTGCCCTAGACTCTCCGGCACCCCTAACCACACTCATCATCAAACCCAGGCCGCTTCAACCATGGCAGAATGACAGCACTAAACGCCTCAAAGGTCGCAGTCGCGCACTGGAGAGACTGTGGCGCAAAACCAGGTCCCCTCACGCATTCTCCCTCTACAAATCTGCCTTCCTCACTTACACCTCCTCCCTCCACGCTGCCAAGCAGGCCTACTTTGTTAACCTAATCAACACCCTCTCCTCCTGCCCTCGCCGACTCTTCTCCACCTTCAACTCCCTGCTCTCTCCCCCCCCTCCTCCACTCAGTACCTCACTCACCGCCCACGAGATTGCCACCCATTTCCATAACAAGATTGACACTATCCGTAAGGACATTGTCAACTCGCAATCTACCTCCCCACCTAGCCTCCCCACCCCCGTCACCCCTTCTTCTCCCCCCTCCTCTGCCCTCACAACCGCACTGCCCTCCACCGCTCCCAAGGCCCTGCCCACCGTAACCCCCCCTGCACTGCACTCCCTCAGCTCTGTCACTACTGAGGAAATCGTCAAGGTCCTCTCAGAAGCCCACCTCACTACCTGCCCCCTGGACCCTATCCCCTCTCAACTCCTCCGGTCACCCCCCCCTCTTCCCTCATCGGCTCCCTCACCCACATCTTCAATCTCTCCCTCTCTACTGGCGCATTCCCCTCCCCCCTAAAGCACGCACATATCACCGCCATCCTCAAAAAGCCCTCCCTGGATCCCGCGGACCCCAACAACCTCAGACCCATCTCCCTGCTGCCACTCACCTCCAAGCTCCTTGAGCGCATAGTCTACGATCGCCTAAGCGCCCACCTTATTGACAATAACCTCCTTGACCCATTACAGTCCGGCTTCCGTCCCCTACACTCCACTGAAACTGCCCTCCTCAAAATCACTAACGACCTACTAAACGCCAAAGCCAAAGGCGACTACTCTGTCCTCCTTCTCCTGGACCTCTCTGCGGCCTTCGACACAGTCGACCACCCCCTCCTCCTTAATAAACTACTCTCCCTTGGCATCAGAGATACCGCTCTCTCCTGGTTCTCATCCTACCTATCCCGACGCTCCTTCAGCGTCACCTACAATGGTACCACCTCCCCCTCCCTCCCCCTCTCTGTTGGGGTCCCCCAAGGCTCTGTCCTTGGACCCCTTCTCTTCTCCATCTACACCTCCTCCCTGGGCACACTCATACACTCCCATGGCTTCAATTATCACCTCTATGCTGACGACACCCAAATCTACCTCTCCACCCCTCTCCTCACCCCCACTATCTCTGCCCGCATCACTCACCTCCTAAACGACATCTCAGACTGGATGTCGCTCCATTTCCTCAAGCTTAACCTCTCCAAAACCGAACTCCTCGTCTTTCCCCCTGCTTACACCCCCCCCCCCGCAGCCTATCCATCACCACCACCAACACCACTATCATTCCCGCCCCGCAAGCCAAAGTCCTTGGCGTCATTCTTGACTCGAACCTCTCCTTCCTCCCTCATGTCAAATCACTTGCAAACACATGCAGGCTCCATCTCCGCAATATTGCCAAGATACGTGCCTTCCTCACCCCAGACACCACCAAACTTCTTGTACACTCCCTCATCATCTCACGCCTTGACTATTGCAACTCTCTTCTCATTGGCCTACCCAAGTGCAGGCTCTCCCCGCTCCAGACCATCCTGAACTCAGCGGCCAGACTCATCCACCTCACCACCCGCTCCACCTCTGCCACCCCCCCCTGCCTCTCCCTCCACTGGCTCCCGATTGCCCAACGCATCAAATTTAAACTTCTAATCCTGACCTACAAAGCCGTTCACAACACTGCCCCTGACTACCTCACCAACCTGATCCCCAAGTACCACCCTACCCGTACCCTTCGCTCCTCACAGGACCTCCTTCTATCCTGCTCCCTGGTCTCCTCCTCCCATGCACAACTGCAGGACTTCTCCAGGTCCTCCCCTATCCTCTGGAACTCACTGCCCCAATCCATCCGACTGTCGCCTTCCCTCCCCACATTCAGGCGCTCCCTCAAAACCCATCTCTTCAGGGAAGCCTACCCCACCCTCACCTAACGGCTATCCTCCCTCATTCCTCCCACCACTTCATCCCACTTCAGCCACTACCTATTGTTCCACTACCCCCTCCCTCCTAGATTGTAAGCTTGAAAGAGTAGGGCCCTCTTACCCCTCGTAGGCTGTCTGTTTTTGTTGTACTGTGCCATGTATTGTCCCCCCTATTGTACAGCGCTGAGCAAACCCTTTGGCGCTATATAAACTTGATGTAATAAATAAATAATAATAAATAAATAATATTGTACTTTTCCTCATATTGTAAGTCACAGGTTATTCTTCCTCTGCTTTCAAAGAGATATTCAAATCATGCATGAAATCCAGTAATGTATTGCTTCATTTAATGGCATAACCTGACACTCCTCAGCCCTGATGCAAGGTATGGGTCAAAATCCCTGGTTCCAACCAATATTGCCTCTCAGGAGCAACAATGGGGAAGCCAGTCTCTTGGATTTGGATAAAAAAGTCTCACCACTCTGGACCTGCTGGTCAACATGACATCTGCTTGAAGCTGGGTCACTCTGTACCATACACATGATGGGTATATGCAGCAGAGTATGTCACCTATTAAACAGAACTTCAGAAATATGACCATTTCTTCCTGCCAAGCTCTTACCATAACACATGCATGGATGCAAGTCAAAGACCACAGTCTTTCCTGCATCCCCTTGGTCACAGCTACTTAACCCCTTTTTGTCCACAGCACATGCCAGCACGTCTGTGACCTATTCATGGTCCAGGTGAGAGCTCCCAAAGTCCATCTGGATAACTGGGGCCCAAGTCATCTGATGAGTGTTACCTTAAGAGGGCCATCTTTTATCACACGGAGCGTGACTCCAACCACCACAGCTCTGTGGCTAACCAGGTTTGCACCAAACGCTTCACAGTTAATATGACTCCACACTTACCTGAATTTACTCTTCTTTACACATACCACAGAGAAGTAGCTTCATAAACCACACTTGCTGGATAATGTTCCCCAGTTGAGACCATAAAGAGATCTGGAGTTTTTTTGCTTTTAACTCAAGTTACAATATTTAAGGTGAATGAAAACATAACAGTCTATACTTTTGTATCTCATGTAACGTTGTATAGGTTAGTTTCCAAAGTCATAGTACTAACTGAGCAACAGTTCTAATATTGTCCCAATATCACACGGGTTTACAAGAGGGGTATTGTGGTGTACTCATTGCTGTTACATGGCGCGCTAGTCCCATGCCTTAGGCCTCTTCTGCTCCAGAGCCTCCTCTCCAAGCTCCAGGCGGAGCTCTCCCATTCTCACATACCCATCCCTCTCTTTTGCTGTTTGCATTCCAAGAGAAAAAGCCAGACTCCTCTTTTTAAATATAAAAATGAGAGGGCAGGGCAATCCTACCAGCCACCAACTAAGGGAAGTGTTCTGCTGTTAAAGAGATATTCTCACTTCCACCTGCCTACATGCTGTTATGTACAGGAACAGCTCACCTAGTATGTACTGCACTGTGTAACATGTAGTCATATGACTGACAGTACAGCAGAAGCCAACAGACTGGTCCCTGAGTGAACAGTGGTTGCTATGCTGATGAGCAGGGGTAGTGAGGACTTCTCTATCAAAAATTACTAAAACCATGGAAGTAGCACCAAGGCGACATGACCCATAGTTTTGCAGTGACAATGCATGGTAGCAATCATAAAACACTATACAACCAAATAAACAACTCCGCTGGGAAGGGAGGACAGGTGTCCCAAGATTGGCACGTATGGATGTGCCAAAGGAAAGCCTGGCTATAAATGAAACATCTGCAATTCTGGTTGCTGTGCCAAAAGGGTTCACCTACTGTCAAGTGCCTGCAATTAGACAAGCCATACAAAGCTACAAATATAAAAGATACAAGGAAAAAATGTGGTCAACAAATAGCAAAAAAAAGGACAATGTTTAAAAAACATCCCATGGTGTACAAAAAATATGAAGACATGACATATGTTTTTTTTTTTTGAAGAATGAAGAGGCCAAAATTGGAACATCTATTAGAGACAGAGCTAAACATATTGGTTTAATTAGAAAAGCATCCAGATATTAATCCTCCCAGATTCTTTGTAAAAAGTCCTTCTCATTATATGCACATCACATGACTATTTTCCATGAGAGCTTCTATAGTGGATGATAATAAGGTTACCAAGGTAGTAACTGTTTGGCAATTATGAATATCTTTGATAAACGAATGCAGATGACTGTTGTTGATGTGTTTGATGTGTTGTTCCCTGAATGAGATGCTGACCTTTTCTTGTTGTTTTCAATACCTCATCATTTTTTAAGCACAAAACAATAAAAGCGTGGGTTGTCTATGTAGAAAACAGCAAAAAATATTAAAAGCAGGCTACATTTATAAAAATTGGACTATTAGTTATAATGTCTGCCTGATGGGGCTTCACTGGTGTCCAGTGCTCAGTTAGAGAGATTTCCCCTCACTTCCTGCCCCAAGGACAACCTTTTTGCTACCCCCCCAAATCCCCCTGGTTTATTAATTTGGTATTATTATAAAATTTTATTTTTCTTATTATATTATTTTAAACCGCTTTTTATCTAATGCTGGGTTGTCTTCAATTCAGATACTTACCAACTCACCAAATCCAGCAATGTCCTGCTATGATCCACTTTACGTGGCTGATCACCAGATCCCTTACCGACATAATCTTCCCTGACATCACCACAAGCTGGCTGTCTCTTCCAGGTCTAACCAGCTGGCCACCAAGGACGCACCACCAGGCCTGCTCTCCAGCTTGATTCACTGCATGGAAGCCAATGCCTCCTGAGAAATGTGCCATGCATATTCCAGGTGGCACCAGAAGTGGAGCACATCATTCTTGCCTGGGCAAGAATTGATAGATGGCAAGCTGGCTGAAAATGTATATACTGAAAAAAAAAAATTTAAATAAGAGAGGAAGGGGGGGATTTTCACATTGCGGAAGGATCAGGGAGTTTAAGGGGAGCATAGCCATCTTTCAGTGAGAAGGTTTGCTTTAATTTACATACAAGAGGACTAGAACCTGTCAGTTTTTTATTATCTGTTTTCCTGTTGCTGACTTTATCTCACTTCCTTTCAGGTAAAATGTCCTCTAAACAGGAAGTGAGGGGAAATCTCTTTAACCACCTCCCGCCCGCCATATAGTACAATGACGGGCGCAAGGCGGTTCGCTCGTTCTGGGAGGACGTCATATGACGTCCCATTCTAACTGCGCATGAACGGCTCTGGGAGCGTGCAGCTCGGCAAATCGGTGGTGCGCCGTGTCCCTCGGACACAGCGGATCACCGATCAATGGAAAGAGCCGAAGATGTCGGCTCGGTCATGTGATCAGCTGTGTCCAATCACAGCTGATCACATGTAAATAGGGAAATGCCAGTTATCGGCATTTCTCTCCTCACGAGCTGTCATGGTGACAGCTCGAGAGGAGAGCAGAGCAGGTAATCGGCATCCCTCAGAGGGGACATGTACACTGATCATCTGTGTAGCCCCAGCAGTGCAACCTGTCAGTGTCCATCAGTGCCAGCTGTCAGTACTCATCCATGCCACCTGCCAGTGCCCATCAGTGCCACATATCAGTGCCTACCAGTGCAAATCAATGCCACATATCAGTACCCATCTGAGTTGCCTTTCAGTGTCACCCATCAGTGCCACCTATCAGTGCCACCTATCAGTGCTGCCAATCAGTGCCACCTATCAGTGCCAGTCAGTGCCGCTTATCAGTGTGCATCAGTGCCGCCTAACAGTGCCAGTCAGTGCCGCCTATCAGTGCCATATATGAGTGCTGCCTTTCAGTGCCCATCAGTGATGCCTGTCAATGCCCATCAGTGCCACCTATCAATGTCCATCAGTGCAGCCCATCACTGCAGCCTCATTACTGCACATCAGTGAAGGATAAAAATCACTTACTTACAAAATTTTATAACAAAAACTAAGAAAAAACTTTTTTTTTTCAAAATTTTCTGTGGTTTTTGGTTTAAGAAAAAATAAAAAACCCAGAGGTGATTAAATACCACCAAAATAAAGCTCCATCTGTCACAAAAAAAAAAGATAAAAATTTCATATGGGTACAGTGTTGCATGACCGCGCAATTGTCATTCAAAGTGCGACAGAGCTGAAGGCTGGAAATTGGCCTGGGCAGGAAGGGGGTATAAGTGCCCTGTAGGCTAGTGGTTAAGAGAGCCCCGAAAAGAAGTAAAATCTAACAGGGGTTCAAACCATTCTATCCAAACTTTTCTATCCAAATCTAAAAAAAAAAAAAAACATTTAAAGGCGTTCTATGGTTACAGCATACACTTTCATTTAATAACATTAGCATTGTAATAGTGATACAAAAATACTTATTTTTGACAATCCAGTATAAGCGTACATAAAAATTTTCCTATCCTATAGCTTTAATTTTTCGATCTCTATCATGATGGCGTAACAGCACAACAGTGTCCTGCCCACTTATCTTTAGTATATAAGACAAAACACTACTTACCTTAGGTATTTGTAGATACTGGTTGCTCAAAGCTGAATAAAAGTATTGGCTCTAAAAATGTTCATGGAAAATGTCACAAATTATTTGTTTTCATCAGAAGATTTTATTTTTTCCAAAATAGAATCCCATCGCTCCATACCTGGGACAACATATAATAATTAGCATAATAAATTGTACGTTACAAATTTGCATGCAAACCCATCAGAGTGTATAAAATCAACCTCTATAGAAGTGACTAAAGATATTTTTTTATTAAAACAACAAACATGTTATACTTACCTGTTCTGGGCAATAATATTGCACAGAGAGGTCCTGAACCTCCTCTTCTGTGGTCCCCTGCTGGCGCTCTTTACTCCTCCATTTCTCAGAGTGCCCTCATAGCAAGCAACTTGCTATGGGGGGCACTTGTGTGGGTATGCTCCTAAGCTGGGTTGCATACATCCATAGACACACACAGTGCGGCTTTGCCCTGCCCCTGCTCCACCTCACTGGATTTGACTGACAGACAGCAGCAAGAGCCAATTACTACTCTCAGTAAAGCTTGTGAATGCAGGAAAAGGGCAGAGTGGGGCTGGTGGAGGGAACAGGGATGAATCGAGAGTGGTGTCAGGCGAGGGCGAGAGAGAGGGTGGTGGGGGGGTTAACACACATTTATTTTCTTATTTATATATTGCATTTTCATATATGCTCTCAAAATATATATGAAAATGTTACCGATTCTAGGCAGTCGCCAGGTTTCTTCATCTAACTGCAGACTGTCAAAATATAATACTAAAGTTTATTCTCAAGGAAAAGTGGATATACTATTGAAATAAATTTGCGTACAGGCCTATGGACTAAGGGGTTTAAAAAGATAAAACAACTCCCTATACTATATATTTACTTTTGTGTGTGTGTATATATATATATATATATATATAATTATTATTATTATACAGTATTTATAAAGCGCCAATAGTTCGCTCAGCGCTGTACATTACAAAGGGGGACAGAACATGTGACAGAACAATACCAAAACAATGCAAAACATGAGGGGATTGAGGGCCCTGCTCTTTGGAGCTTACAATCTAGGAATATATATATATATATATATATATATATATATATATATATATATATATATATATATATACATACACACACACACATACATACATACATACATACATATCTACGTACATACACATAGGGCTATAGGTTGTCATTTTATCTTTTTAAACCCCTTAGTCTATATATATATATATATATATATATATATATATAAAATATACACACACACACATATATATTTAAGTGGGATGTTTTCCAAAACCTTCAACAGGAAAATTCAGTTTAGGGATGAAAGGACTGAACAGATTTTTTGTGACTGTCTGTATGCACTGGATAATAAACAGATCCAGGGAAAGAGAGTAGAAATAATATAAAGGGAATAAAAATGATCTGTTGTTCATATAAGCACAAAAGACAGCATAAAAGAAAAAAAAAGATGCTTAGAGTAGGGAGCTCATGATCTTTCATACTAGGGAGAGGTCTGGTGGACTGCCGGGAGCCAACCCTGATTTCTGCTGCCAAATGAAGCCAGGCAGAGTGTGTGATGTGCAGAGAAGATTTGAAATTGATGCTGACTAAAGACTTTTGATGTTGGGCTGACCTTAGTATAATCAACACAAAAAATTGTACATAAAAAAATAAAACAAAACAAGTCCAGATACCAAAGGCAACCAATAAATACTACTCCACTAAAATTTTCAAGGGGTGCTTTTCCTGGCCTGAACCATGTTGCCTAAGGACAAGCCGAACGTCCTGCATGACAGATTGCTGTGGAGCTCGGGTTTGCCAGGTGCATGTGTAGGCTGTGGCTTTAATGCTGCAACGATCTTCCAGTTGTGTAGCTTCATTGATGTATTTACAGTCAGGTCCATAAATATTGGGACATTGACACAATTCTAACATGTTTGGCTCTATACACCACCACAATGGATTTGAAATGAAACGAACAAGATGTGCTTTAACTGCAGACTGTCAGCTTTAATTTGAGGGTATTTGCATCCAAATCAGGTGAACGGTGTAGGAATTACAACAGTTTGCATATGTGCCTCCCACTTATTAAGGAACCAAAAGTAATGGGACAGAATAATAATCATAAATCAAACTTTCACTTTTTAATACTTGGTTGCAAATCCTTTGCAGTCAATTACAGCCTGAAGTCTGGAACGCAGAGACATCACCAGACGTTGGGTTTCATCCCTGGTGATGCTCTGCCAGGCCTCTACTGCAACTGTCTTCAGTTCCTGCTTGTTCTTGGGGCATTTTCCCTTCAGTTTTGTCTTCAGCAAGTGAAATGCATGCTCAATCGGATTCAGGTCAGGTGATTGACTTGGCCATTGCATAACATTCCACTTCTTTCCCTTAAAAAACTCTTTGGTTGCTTTTGCAGTATGCTTTGGGTCATTGTCCATCTGCACTGTGAAGCGGCGTCCAATGAGTTGTGAAGCATTTGGCTGAATATGAGCAGATAATATTGCCCGAAACACTTCAGAATTCATCCTGCTGCTTTTGTCAGCAGTCACATCATCAATAAATACAAGAGAACCAGTTCCATTGGCAGCCATACATGCCCACGCCATGACACTACCACCACCATGCTTCACTGATGAGGTGGTATGCTTAGGATCATGAGCAGTTCCTTTCCTTCTCCATACTCTTCTCTTCCCATCACTCTGGTACAAGTTGATCTCGGTCTCATCTGTCCATAGGATGTTGTTCCAGAACTTTGAAGGCTTTTTTAGATGTCGTTTGGCAAACTCTAATCTGGCCTTCCTGTTTTTGAGGCTCACCAATGGTTTCCATCTTGTAGTGAACCCTCTGTATTCACTCTGGTGAAGTCTTCTCTTGATTGTTGATTTTGACACACATACACCTACCTCCTGGAGAGTGTTCTTGATCTGGCCAACTGTTATGAAGGGTGTTTTCTTCACCAGGGAAAGAATTCTTCGGTCATCCACCACAGTTGTTTTCCGTGGTCTTCCGGGTCTTTTAGTGTTGCTGAGCTCACCGGTGCGTTCCTTCTTTTTAAGAATGTTTCAAACAGTTGTTTTGGCCACGCCTAATGTTTTTGCTATCTCTCTGATGGGTTTGTTTTGTTTTTTCAGCATAATGATGACTTGCTTCACTGATAGTGACAGCTCTTTGGATCTCATCTTGAGAGTTGACAGCAACAGATTCCAAATGCAAATAGCACACTTGAAATGAACTCTGGACCTTTTATCTGCTCATTGTAATTGGGATAATGAGGGAAAAACACACCTGGCCATGGAACGGCTGAGAAGCCAATTGTCCCATTACTTTTGGTCCCTTAAGAAGTGGGAGGCACATATGCAAACTGTTGTAATTCCTACACCGTTCACCTGATTTGGATGTAAATACCCTCAAATTAAAGCTGACAGTCTGCAGTTAAAGCACATCTTGTTTGTTTAATTTCAAATCCATTGTGGTGGTGTATAGAGCCAAAAATGTTAGAATTGTGTCGATGTCCCAATATTTATGGACCTGACTGTATATACAATATAAGGAGTGCTCTGGAACATTGTGAACTGATTCTTGCTGTGAACAATACAAGACTATTCCCATAAAATCTTTTCACCTTGTGTTCCACTTGCTTTTACAAACCATCAACTAGGTCTGTTTCTAATAGTCAATTTCTATGCAAAAAAGAGAACTTAATCAGATTTCCATGTCTTTCTAAAGGTTCTGCTAAGTTTAAAGTTTTGCAAAAATGTGCAAAAGGTTTTGGGCAGCCAAGTAAAGCTAATCTGCATGCGTTTTGTTAGCAGTACCAATAAACTCCCAGATTTGCATGTTTCAGCATTCCACACTGACAGCATAATGCAGTATTAGAAGACAAAGATAGCTTTACCTGAAGGTACTCCTCTGTGATCTTGCTCTCTGAGTCAGACATAAACCACCTGTTATCCAGTCATTTGGTTCTGGTGATGAGATGAATATTCCAGCACAGGACTTTATGATACCCCATGATCACCAGTTTAAAAGAAGAATATGCAGGCACCACCTAGTGGTAAGTGGATACAATTACCTGACATGTAGCAACATCCTCAATTGTTGTTGATCACCTTACCTAAGTATTCATTGACACATGGTCATCCAAGCCTTTATGTTTCATATGTTTATGTTGGTATATTATTATGTTGGTATGTTATTATTTGCTAATATGGGCAGCATAGTGGCTTAGTGGTTAGCACTTTTGCCTTGTACTGGGGTCCCTGGTTCAAATCGCAGCCAAAACACTATTTGTGTGTAGTTTGCATATCCTCCCTGTGTTCACATGGATTTTATTCCAAACTCTAAAGAAATGCTGGTAGGTTAATTGGCTCTTAGCGAATGTCATTTGCGAATTGGCACTTGCGAATGGGGCCATTAGTGAGTAAAAGACCCATCAGGGGTTCCTGGCGATTTGCTGCATGCGTCAGCCCATTGAAAGCATTGGGAGGCTGACAGCCCCCACAGCTAATTATTACCACTCTCATGTAATCACCCACGGAGTGATTACTTTCGAATGAACAACACTGCACACAGGCGGTCTGCATCCAGGGCGAATAATTTGCAGATAATCACTCTATGAGCGATTACATGTGAGCAGCCATGATTAACAGCCGGAGTTGTCCGCTTCTGATTTCGTTCAGTGGGGCTCCCACTGTAGCTAATTTGGGCCTCCCACATGTAATCTTTAATGGCCTCATTCTCAAGTGTGAATGGGGCCTAATATGTATGTACAGACATTCACATGTGTTATCACATTCTGCATGCTAGTCCCAAACCTGTATAAATAGGGTGGGTTTCAGTAAGCCCTGACAACCTACCTCTTAAAAAAAACTCACCATGAAAATGACATGGTAAATGCCTTCAAGCTTATCAGACATGGCACCCAGAGAACTGGCCCATGGGATTGTCAGAAAGCATTTGCTAACAATTTATACTCCTATGATAGCTTTGCTCAAACATCTTAAACCTCAGCAATTTTATTCTGACATTGTGTGTAATCATACCTCCCAACTGTCCCTGATTTCAAGGGACTGTCCCTGATTTGGAACAAAGTCCCTCTGTCACTCATTCCTCCTCATTTGTCACTCATTTTGATCTGATCCATATAGTTGTATATAAAATGCACTATTTATCTTTTAAAAAGCACTTCCCAATGCTAAACTTTTCATCCAATTTCTAAATTGTTTCATTTTTAAACTTCAAAAGCATAAAGGAACAGTAGTTCCTTTATGCACTTGTGGGTTTAACTAATCTTTTTTTGTAAAATTCTCCTTTAAGGGAGCATGGCAGCAGGTGAGTCCTATGCCCAGGGGTGGACTGACCATTTAGAAACTCGGGCACTGTCCGAGGGCCCAGGGTCAGTAGGGGGCCCCATGAGATGCCCCTGGTACCTTTTTCATAGGCCTTTTTGAGTTTGGGCAAGGACACAGGGGCCCCATGATCCCCTATTGCCTGGGGGCCCCATGAGTTGTCAGTCTGCCCCTGCCTATGCCTACATAAATTTGCTGACTGGTGTCCCTCATTCCCATCTCAAAAACTTGGTAGGTATGTGTAATCACCTTTTCTAGGAATGCACTGGACCAAAGCAAATTCCTTCTGTGGGATATGACTGGCACATCTTCTCTCCATGGTCTTCCCAGTACAAATGTATGTTGTACAAGGGCTGTGGAGGGGACAAAGCATCAGAAAAGTGAAGGGCAACATAGGGGTGGTAAAGCAGTGGGCAGAAATAAGAGGGAAGTCTAATGGGGGGCTGATTTAAAAGCAGCACTGGGGTCTAGTTATCTGCAGTTTTGTTGCTGTCTCAGTCTGTCATCCTCACTTCAGGATGTCAGTGACCCAGAACAAGCCTGTACGTTTGGAGTTTAAAATTCACTGGAGCATACTTGTTCCTTACCATTGATTCACCAATTATTGGAGTAAGGAAAATGATGACAAGTAGGGGTGATAATGACAGCCCTGAAGCTTATATCTGCAAAAACAAAGAAAAAATAAATCAGCATTGGTGGCTCCTATTCCTAATAGCTTCCTACTAATTCCAAGTGCAACTTCATGAAGCACTACTTTATACATCATGCCCTGGCAATTGGCAAAAATCTGACTCCAACCACTTTCACAAAGTTGACATCTGTCCTTTCCTGTCATCAGCAAAGCAGATCAGAAAAGTCAGACAAAAGTCAGAAGTCATTACTGTATACTTGTTCAATGTAAGACTCCGGGTATTGAGACAAAAGAGTTTGCAAGACAAGTTCATTTGTAGGTGAGGATAGCAGTGGTAGCTCCATGTTTCTCCCATGACAGGTTGTCATGAATTCCTGCTGTACAGGAATACATTTAAAATTCCAACTCCTGCTTACAAAACCCCCCATAATGCTTCACCATTTTATGTCTCATCTCTTGTTTCTAACCATTGCCCCACCTGTGCCCTCGGATCTGCTAATGACCTACAATGCTCAACCTCCCATATAAGTGCCTTCCCATTTCCAGGATTTTTCACGTGTTGCAACTATCCCACGGAATTCACTACTGCAAATAGTTCTGCTGCCCTCTATTCTTCAAAGTTTCTAGCTTGCCCTTAAAACACATTTTTTTTAAGGAAGCATATCAAATTTCCTAAACGCTCAATTATCTTCGAGTATTTCATCTAAATTGCGTACCCCATACCTGACCATCTTTTCCTGCTTTTCATTACTTCTTCTTATCCTCAATCACTATTCTCCCTCCTGCCAGTGCTATCCACTTTCACCAACATCTGCCCCAGCTGCACTTTATTTCTGCACGGGGTCTAGCTGACTGACTGCTTTATGCAGCATTTCGTATAAAATGATTATGTTTATAATTAGACACAGCTGCTCCTTAGGCACTTTTTTATTTCCTCCATTTCCTTTAGATGGTAAGCTCTTCGGGACATGTCTCTCGCTTAGATTTTTTAACATTGCATGTTATGGTAGCCATTGTATTTTGTGATATCCTTAAAATGAACCTGTGTTTTGCCCATGCAGGGAAAAGTAACAGGTTTGTTTTAAAGCCAGCCTCCACAGCAGCTTATGTTCACCTTACCCTTGCCTAACTTGTTCAGATCTCTGTTCTCTGCTGGAAATGAGGAAAAGAAGCCCTGTGTAAGATCCAGGTCAATCCTATATGGACACTCCCCAAGGTGACAGCATTGGTGCTGAATGACTAATCACCAGCAATGTCACATGCTCTCTTGTACTGGGGACGTCTTTGTACTCCTTTTGGTAAACTGAGTTATGGAATTGTTAAAGTTAGATCAGTATAAGCTGCTGCATAAGATGGCATTTAATTGGATCTGTTGCTTAGACCTGTGCAAAGCCAAGGCTCACATTATATTTCAAAGTAGTTAATAATATGTGGTATCTATAGAAATAGTAATAACTTATATAAATTTACTAGAAGATTTTCTATCACCTACACAACAGAAAGAATACAGGTCATTAAATATTACAGAGTTATAGAAACTTGTGCAGCAAGCAAATATTCCTGAAATACATTGTCTGAAGACAAGATGAACAGCTTGCAAATATTCAGGAAACTTTAATGGATTTACATGACTCCTGACTCAATCAATACTAGAGCTCATCTGACTGACAACTTTGCTCATTTGTGAATGTTGGGGCTTTGCCTTTGGCTGCTGTATTGGAACAGCTATGCATCAACACTTTGTAAATACTCCACTACAAAATGATGCCACCTGTAAAGCTCCACCAGCTTCCCTGTATGTGCCAGTGGAGTGTAACCTGGATGTTGGAGGATCCCATCAGCAAAGTATCAGATCAGTGGAAAATCAGAGATCTCATGCTACACCTGTAACATACCTGGTTGGGGAGCCTGACATGGAGAGGAGGCATCCTCTTACTACTCCCGCTCGGAGCCCCTGATAGTGGGAACAGAGGCGCAGAGTCAGGAGTGGCACAAATACCAGGTAGGTCTGGAGCTGGTGGCAGGTAGGCAAAGACCTAGGAGATCCGGATGCAGGCCAGGTGCGGATGCAGGAACGTAGGTGCAGCAGCTGGCAGGTATGGTGGCAATCAGGATGCAGGCTGGGAACAGACACAGGAGCCTGGATGCGGCAGCAGGCAGGTATGGCGGTGACCAGGATGCAGGCCGGGTGCAGGACCATGGGTGCAGCAGCAGGTAAGTATGGCAGAGACCAGGATGCAGGCCGGGTGCAGATACAGGTAAGTAGGTGCAGCAGAGTCAGACAAGCCGGGCAGGTATGGCGGCAATCAGGATGCAGGCTGGGAACAGGCACAGGAGGGTGGATGCAGCAGCAGGCAGGTATTGCGGTGACCAGGATGCAGGCCGGGTGCAGGACCGTGGGTGCAGCAGCAGGTAAGTATGGATGTGACCAGGATGCAGGCCAGGTGCAGGACCGTGGGTGCAGCAGCAGGTAAGTATGGATGTGACCAGGATGCAGGCCGGGTGCAGATACAGGTAAGTAGGTGCAGCAGAGTCAGACAAGCCAGGTCAGGATCAAATGAGCAAATCAAGCACAAGGGAGCAGGCAAGCAGATAGTCAGGGATAAACCAGGGTCTGTGCAGGCAGAGTTCTTTCTTAGTCAGGTCAGATCAGGATACAGGCAACAGAATCAGGTATGGAGTGCAGAACTTTATAGACCAGAAGGCATTGATTACACTGTATTGCAGGTTTAAATAGTCCGCCTTGCGGTGATGTGTACACTACTGCGCTGCTGTGCATGCACACCCGCACGCTCCCGCGCATGCGCACTTGCTCCGCCGCGGCCTGAGGGGATCCGGCGCCGTCACTCGGCTGCACGTAGGGATCCCTGACAGTGCCCCCTCCCTAAGGGCAGCCTCCAGGTGCCCATTTGGGCCATCTTCTCTGGATGCCTGCGCTTAAATGCCACGATTAAATCTTTAGCGTGGATGTTAGACTCCAGTTCCCATGAATTGTCTTCAAGTCCATAACCTTTCCATTTAATTAAATATTGGAGTTGGTTCCTCCTTTTCCTACAGTCAACAATAGTTTCTACCTCATAATCCTCTTTGCAGTCAATGATCACTGGCTCAGGTGGCCCCAATTCCCAACCTGGAAAGGGGTTAGAGACTGCACTCTTGAGCGACGATATGTGGAATACAGGATGGACTTTTAGTGATTCAGGTAGTGTGAGCTTGTATGCTACATCAATATATAAACAGGGGGTGCAGCGCTATTGAATCATAAATAATTCTTAAAATATACATGAATAAAATGCTAAAAATGCTGTAAAAACAAGTGTCTCAGTGTGCATAAATTATTGTGAATAACACACTATGGTGCAAAACACATTAAAGTGCAAAGAGTAAAGTCCAATCATAAATAATATATGTCACTGTATCGTGACCTATCAGAAATAATCGTGAGTGCCCAGTCCACAATATCCCAGTGGGTTGAGTGTTGAGAGGATCATGAGGATCTCTTATGATGAATATAAACGTCGTGATATCCAAAACTAATATAAGACTGTGCACTCACCAGATGTGCAATCAATATGCGCATGTAAGAGATAACCCCTCTTAAGGTTTGAATCCAGGAAACCTTCTGGAACGTGGGTCTGGTCTATTACCGTGCTCTGCTCACCCAGTTATCAAGCATGGCTCTTTCCTCCTTTAGACGTGACTCTGTGGGTGGTAGGAAGCTCTGTACTCCCTTTTTATCAGATGGTGCAGGCCATTCCAGGATGGCAGAGACTTTCTGGGCATCCATCTTGAAGCCCTCAGTGGATATAATCAATCCTAAGAATTGAATGCTCTGGCGTTCAAACTCACACTTCTCTGGTTTTGCGTAAGGTCCGTGTAGTCGTAGGCGACCCTGGACCTTCTGCATATGACCCCGGTAAAGCTCGATGGATGCAGAAAAGATCAAGATGTCGTCAAGGTATACAATCACGAAGATGTCTAAGAAGTCCCTGAAAATGTAATTCACTAGGTGCTGGAAAGTTGCAAGGGCATTACACAGTCCAAAGGGCATAACTAAAGTACTCGTAGTGCCCAAACCTGGTACAGAAGACTGTCTTCCACTCATCTTCTTCTCTGATCCTTATAAGTTTGTATGCCCCTCTTAAATATAGTTTTGTAAATATGGTCGGAGACCTGAGCCTCAAAGTTCTGAGACTAGCGGCAGAGGATATGTGTTCTTCACCGTGATGTTATTTAATTTGCGGTAGTCCACACTTGGACGGAGGGAGTGATCTTTTTTTTCACAAAGAAGATCCCTGCACTTGCTGGTGAGGTGGAGGGGCGGATGAACCCCTTTATGAGATTATCTTCGATGTAATCTTTTAATGCCTCCAGCTCCCACTCTGACAGTGGAAAGATCCGACCGAAGGGAATCTCAGCTCCATGTAGAAGTTCGATCGGGCAGTCATAGTGCCTGTGAGGTGGAAGGCTGTCTGCACCACGTTTACTGAAGATGTCCAGAAAACTATGGTATGCTGTCGGAACCGTTTGGCTTACTTAGGTATCATTTTACATGCATAACAGGGGCCCGAATTGAGCAGGACCTTGGGGCAAGCAGTGCTCATGGCAGTAGGCAGTTTGAAAGTCCAGATACCCAGTTTACACTGGGGTTGTGGGCCTGCAACTATGGGATCCCCAAGATGACTGGAAACAGTGGTGATGCAATAACATCCAAGCATAGTAGTTCCTTGTGGCCAGAAGGAGAAATTACCACAGGAAGTGGGATCGTTTCCTGTGTGACTGCCCCAGACTTAATGTTAGATCCGTCGGCCAGATATACGGTCAGTCTCTGAGTCTTGGCTTTTAGGGGTATCTGATGTTGCTGAGTGAAGGTTGCGTTGATAAAGCAACTGCAGGCCCCAGAATCAATGATAGCGGGTACTGGCAGGTTTCTTCCCGAAAGCTGGAATGAGATGGAAATGGTAAGGTGAGCAGGGTTGAGAGTTGGTAGTTTAGCAGGCAGGGTGGTTAGAGACTTGCGTAGTTTTGCAGGGCAGTTCCGTACATAATGGCCCGATTCTCTGCAATAGAGGCATAGGTCACCCTGTCGGCAGCGTTGACGTTCCTCCAGGGTAAGAGAAGTTTGTAGCAACCCTATTTGCATGGGTTCAGATTCATCAGAATTGGGTGTAGCAGGGTTGGTGCCATGCTCGCTGGAGGTGGTACCCTGGGTAGCATCCATATGGGGCAGATCTTTCCAACCTTCGTTCCCTAAGTAGGCGGTCAATTTGAATAGCCAGATTAATAAGCTCTTCCAATGTGTTAGGTACTCCGACTCAAGCTAGCTCATCTTTCAGGGGTTCGGCTAGACGTAAGCGGAACTGGTATCGTGGGGAAGCATTGTTCCAATTGGTATCGGTTCTCCAACGCCGGCATTCTGTTACATAGTCCTCAGCTGCCCTGCGACCCTGCTGAAGAGCGTGTAGTGTGGCTTCTGACGACGCAGATCGCTGGGGATCGTCATAGAGCTGCGCCATAGTCTCAAAGAAACGATTTAAGGAAGACCGTTTGGCATCTTCCTTCTGCAGTAAATGGTGGGCCCATGCTTGTGGTTCACCCTGGAGGAGTGAGATCACAAACCCCACCTTGGTTGCCTCCAAAGAAAAAGTGCAGGGCTGCAATGCAAAATAGAGTTCACAGGTATTGAGGAAGGCCCTGAATTTGTGGCGGTCGCCAGAAAATCTTTCAGGTGTAGGTACTCTAGGTTCAGGGGGCAACATCATCACTGCAGGGTTCACCATGGCTCCTGGAGTGACAGTTGGAGTGGATGTCGCTGCGGTGCTAGCAGAGGGTGTAGGTGCAGATAAGGACTGAAAATGGTTCTCCATACGGTTATAACCCTCTTGAAGGCCTTTGACGGCTTGTGTCAGTGCCACAATATGCTGGCAGATCTCTTCCAGAGGAGAGGCCCCTCTTGAAGGCTTCGACACGGCCTTCTGGTACTGTCACGTACCTGGTTGGGGAGCCGGACGTGGAGAGGAGGTGTCCTCTTACTACTCCTGCTCAGAGCCCCTGATAGTGGGAACAGAGGGCGCAGAGCCAGGAGTGGCACGAGTGCCGGGTAGGTCTGGAGCTGGTGGCAGGTAGGCGAGACCCAGGAGATCCGGATGCAGGCCAGGTGCGGATGCAGGAACGTAGGTGCAGCAGCTGGCAGGTATGGTGGCAATCAGGATGCAGGCTGGGAACAGACACAGGAGCCTGGATGCGGCAGCAGGCAGGTATGGCGGTGACCAGGATGCAGGCCGGGTGCAGGACCGTGGGTGCAGTAGCAGGCAAGTATGGCGGTGACCAGGAGGCAGGCTGGGTGCAGGACCATGGGTGCAGCAGCAGATAAGTATGGCAGAGACCAGGATGCAGGCCGGGTGCAGATACAGGTAAGTAGGTGCAGCAGAGTCAGACAAGTCAGGATCAAATGAGCAAATCAAGTACAAGGGAGCAGGCACGCGGATAGTTAGGGATAAGCCGGGGTCGGTGCAGGCGGAGTTCTTTCTTAGTCAGGTCAGATCAGGATCCAGGCAACAAAATCAGGTATGGAGTGCACAATGTTATAGACCAGAAGGCATTGATTACACTGTATTGCAGGTTTAAATAGCCCGCCTTGCGGTGACGTGTACGCTACTGCGCATGCGCGCACTCGCACGCTCCTGCGCATGCATGCACCCGCGCATGCGCACTCACTCTGCCGCGGCCCGAGGGGATCCGGCTCCATCACACGGCTGCACGGAGGGATCCCTGAGAGCACCAGTCTACTCAATTGTGGGTCCAATGTGACTATAATTTGCCTTGGGCCAACACCTTGCAGCTGTTTGAACTTAAGATGTACTGTGGGGACTGAGCAACATCCTTGCCTGTGCCTTGAGCTCTAGCTCCAGTGTCCCCTAGCTGCCTTACCACCATCTGGGCAGCATGCTCACACTAGTACATGTAGTTTTACTGCAGTTCTAATTGTCTTTTGCCTGCTGTTACATAATTTAATTGTTACTGTATTGCAGCACAAATCTTGGGGTACCTAGATGATGTGTTTTTTTTCTTAAGCTCATTTTACTGCACCTCCACTACCCCAGCCTGAAATTGGCTGGGGGATTGAGGAGGTCCTCTATAGTTGTCCATCCCTAGCCCGATGCACATTCTGATCATCAGCTACAGGTTGCATTGCAGACAGTGCAGATCCCCTATCGTTCACTGTTTTGATGCCTTATATAATCAAACAATTTAGCCTCTCTGGCTTTGCCCCCCTATATAACATGTAGTTGTTTCCAGTGGAGCCAGAACCTGTGAGACCAGTGCAGTTCTTGAAGCCTTCCACAAATGTGGAAATTATAGTTCACTGAAGAATCTCCAAATCTTGCCTGTAGTCCTGAGGCACCAACACCCCCTTGATAAGGAAGTAAATATAGCAACTTACTGTGTCCCTAATACCTCTCAACTTCTATTTTTCAAACACCTACTGCATGCCATTGAGCACCACCAAGTGGACACACCCCTCATCTGTGGTGATTCAAATTCTGTCCTCTTCCCATTTCTGGACAGTTCAGACTCACATCCTACAACCTCTGGGCAATCTGACTCTTTGTGAATCCTCCCATCATCCTTTCCCATCATGCCCTGATATATTGCTTGCGGGAACTACATCCCACTACCAGGGACTACACTTACTATTCCTAGCCCCCATAACTCCTTTTACTGCATTGATCATATTTTCCTGTCTCAGACTATGCTTGCGTCCATTGTGGCAGTACATATACACCCAATTTCTTGGTCTGACCATTCCGCAGTGCTTTTGACACTTTCATCCCTACTCAGTATGTGAATTGGGCACAGACTCATCCTGATCTTTAAATGAATCACTTCTTTCTGATGCTCCACAGCTAACATTTATCTATTCCAATCTCATGGACTACCTAGCCCACAATAGAACACCTGACATCTCCAATTGCACTGTTAGGGAAACCCACAAGGCAGCTATACGTGGTCACTGCATACAATTAGCTTCCACACTTCCACACGAGGGAACGTAAGGCAAAACTCCTTGTTCTAGAGCAGGATTATATTGACAAGGTAAGGGCCTTGATCTGTCTACATCAAAGAAACTTGTTTTAGAGGAGGATAAACGCAATCTTAACCTTCTTCTCATGGATCAAGCAGAAACCTCTCCCAGATGCACAAAGCACATCTTTTAACTTCTAGTGAACAAACAGCCTCTTCCCCTCTTTTGTTTTCTCTTTACCTTTCTCCTCCTTTGGGGCCACATATGTAACTCTACAGACCATCTAGCACCAAAACTAAGTAACCTCATGTTTCTCTAACATACAATCAGTATGGTTGATGTATGCATGTCATTATGGCTCTGTTGATACTTGAACAAAATATCTCAACATAACAGCTTTCCTTATAAAACCTGTACATTTTATTGTTCCATTGAAGTTTGACATATACACTATGTCTTATTTCTTTCTGAGAGTTAATAAAAACTATTGAACAAGAAAAAAATAATCAAGGTTAAAGCACAGAAAATATTATATTTTAAATGCCTTCAATGTTTTTCCTTTCCATAAACAGTTTTCTGGTTGCTCACAATGTGCATTTGAATGTGTTAGCAAAATTGACTTCTGATAGAGAGTCAATTCGCCAACAAAGCCCCCTCCCTTCTTGCATATCATAGCTCTTTCCTTGTATGCAAATGTTTTATTACTGTCTGTGCTGACCCAACTCCTCAGCCCCTCCTCTCACCTCCTAACATAACCTTTTCGGTAGCTTCTAGGGGAAGAGTGAAGAGAAATACTTAACTGACAGTTTTGAGTCTATTGGGGTTTTTGACAGCACATTAAGCTGGAGACAGAGGTAGGCAAGCCCCATAGACTTCTATGGAGATTTTCTGTGCAGGCACAGCCAGAAGACTTGCCATGCTGGGCGTAAACCAGCCTTTCTCATCCTTGAACCCCAGTGGAACCCTTTTACATATTTTTCTGAGTCTCAGGGAACCACTCCTAAAGTAAGTTCATCTGGAGTAATTGCGGAAGTGCCCCTTATATTGATGGTCAGTGGGAAAAAATGCCTCCCTTACAGTAGGGGTCAGACAGCTACCCTTACAGACAGCTAAATAGATAATTGGTGTCATGATGCTTGCTCTGCAGAATGGCACTGGACCAAGAACTGTGGTGGCACCATCAAATGGTTGGTCAATAAGCCACAGCTTAAGGAACACCTAACAACCTCTGAAGGAACCCAAGGGCTCCATGAAACCCTGGATAAGAATGACTGGTGGAAACAATCCCAGGAGGCCATGGCCATTGGATCAATGTAAGTATGCATCTCTAGAGGAGGGGTGGGACTTGTTAGGTCAGCTTAAGGGGTGAAACAGGATTCTCTGAAAGTGCACTTATCCTTTAATGACTTTTATCAATACATGAGATTGCGCACTGAACATAAGGGTGTGCACACACGTAGAGCGCACGGGGCGACTTTACATTACCTACTAGTTCTCTGGGCTGAATCCATGCTTGGACCTAAAAAAGAAAATATAGTAAGTATGGCTACATAAAATAGGAATCCCTACTAGAATGGCAATAAATGGGAAGGGAGGGGGGTGAGGCGTCTGTACACACGGCAGAGTTTATTTCTTTATCTAGTTAATAATAATTGAAAGTATATCATAAGGTCTTGGTTCTTACTTCAGATCCGGGTCCCAAGAACTTTAGCTACAGTACTGCTACTTTTTTGTAATTAATGTATAGGTTGTTGGAAAATAAATCCCCTCATAATCCAGACTTTATGATGGAATGCAGGCAAGACATACTTAGTTTTCACTAAAACGCACAAAACAAACATTCAGATAACCTGCTGTGAAATGCCTGGAAGGCTGAAGGCTATAAGGACATACCTGCAGTTAGTGTTCCATGGCCCCTCCTAATGTGAAAACTCCTACTGGGACTGTATATGGAAAACAAAAGCAATGCAAAGAACATGAAGCACTGCAGGCCAAGAAGAAAGAAGTGACACAAAGAAGGAACAGAAACCATATCTTCTTCAAACAGCAGGGTGGCTTTGTTTCACAGCGAGACACACCAACACGCCTCAATGGCAATGATGGGGGACACGGCTTGGACCAGTGACATAAATACAACCTCACCCTGAGAGAGGAGGAGAACATTTCCTTCCTTCATGTCATTGATTAACTACCTACAATAACTAATGGCTGATTGAAACTTCTAACCTTGACATTCATTTCATTGGCTAAAGAAGACAACCAAGACTGCTTGACCTAAACAGACTCGGTGTAAACATTTAAATACATCTATATTTGTTTACTAAAGCATTGTATATTATTACAGGTACTTCTATAGTGCCGTCAATTTATGCAGTGCTTTACATATACATATTGTGCATTCATATCAGTCCCTAACCCTCAAGGAGCATACAGTCAAAGGTCCCTAACTCACATTCATACATACACATACTAGGACCAAATTAAACATGACCCAATTAACTTGCCAGTATGTGTTTGGAGTGTGGAAGGAAACCGGAGTACCCAGAGGAAACCCATGCAGGCACAGGGAGAACATGCAAACTGTTAATTAACAGCTGCCTTTTTCACCTTTGTTTCATCATTTGTTGCATATCAACACTACTGATCTCCTATAACCCCTTTGAAGCCGTTTCCTCTCTACATACATGAACTCAAGCAACTGCTGTACACCAGTTTCTTAATAGTGACAACAGTGGACCATGCTTATGGAATGTATGTTTACATGGCTGCTTGTAGTCTTGAAGTATGACAGGGTGACAACAAAGGAGAATAGCAGAGAGAAAAGGACTGAAAATCATCCTGTAAAAGAAAATTCCTGAACACAGAACTTCATGGCAGGATCATTTCATATTATTTTACAGTAAATGTGAAACCCTAACTGAATTGCATTTAGTTTGCTAAAGCATGGTGTTTCATAAGCAAATGCTACTTGGTATAAAAATCAAAATACTTATATTCACCTATTTTTTCTATCCTTTGTTACATCTTAGCTGTGCTGATCTCCTGCATCCTCTATGTGGCATTTTCCTGTCAACATGCTTGCACTGCAAATGTTGCATGGAATTTCTCAGGGAACGTTTCTTGATGGCGATAGTGGCGGATCATGCTGCTTAATATGTGTTAAAATGAACAGAGAAAGAGAGACAGGATCACCAAGTATTAGGTCTCATGCACACTGGATGCTTTGGTACTCTCTCCTAAATATCTTTCCTCCTAGCAGCAGTGTTCTGGCAGAAAAAATACTTGAAAGCACGAGTAACATGTTTAGGTGCATTAAGTGCTTGGGCGTTAATTCATTTCATTGGCCACAATAATATATCTTATTCTGGACATTGAAATGAATTAATGCTCAAGTGCTAAACACTCCTAGTGTTAATGTGCTTTTAGACATGTCAAGTGCTTTTTCTGCCAAAATGCTGCTGGTCCTGGATGCATTGGCAGTGGGGGTTTTTTTCTGCCTCTAAATGCCTCTGTCTTTAACCACCTTCTGCCCACCCTATAGTACAAAGACGGGCGCAAGGTGGTTCTCTCATTCTGACAGGACGTCATATGACGCCCTACCATTCTCACTGCGCATGCGCAGCTCAGGGAGCGTGCAGCGCGGCGATCGCCAGTGCGCTGTGTCCCTCGGAAACAGCAGATTACGGAAAGAGCCGAAGATGTCGGTTCGGTCATGTGAGCAGCTGTGTCCAATCACATCTGATCCCATGTAAACACGGAAATGCCGGTCATTTGCATTTCTCTCCTCTCGAGCTGTCACGCTGACAGCTCGAGAGGAAAGGAGAGCCGGTAATCGGCTTTCCATGGAGGGGACATGTACACTGATCATCAGGGCACTGATGATCAGTGTGGCCCCAGAAGTGCCACCTGTCAGTGCTCATCAGTGCCAGTGCCCATCAGTGCCACATCAATGTCACATATCAGTGCATACCAGTGCACATCAATGCCACATATCAGTGCCCATCTGAGTTGCCTTTCAATGTCACCCATCAGTGCCAGTCAGTGCCACCTATCAATGCCAGTCAGTGCCGCCTAACAGTGCCATGCATCAGTGCCATGCATCAGTGCCATGCATCAGTGCTGCCTTTCAGTGCCCATCAGTGATGCCTGTTAATGCCCATCAGTGCAACCTACCAGTGCCTCCTCATCAGTGCCCATCAGTGCCACCTATCAGTGCAGCCTATCAGTGCCCATCACCCTCATTAGCGCACATCAGTGAAGGAGAAAAATCACTTATTTACAAAACTGTATAACAAAAACTAAGAAAAAACATTTTTGTTTTTCAAAATGTTCAGTGGTTTTTGGTTTGTTTAAGAAAAAATAAAAATCCCAGAGGTGATTAAATACCACCAAAAGAAAGCTCTATCTGTCTCAAAAAAATGATAAAAATTTCATATGGGTACAGTGTTGCATGACCGCGCAATTGTCATTCATAGTGTGACAGCGCTGAAAGCTGGAAATTGGCCTGGGCAGGAAGGGGGTATAAGTGCCCTGTAGGCTAGTGGTTAAACTCCTCTAAGCACCTATGTGTACATGCACACATAGGCTAACATACAGAGGCATTTAGAAGCAGAAAAAAATGCCAGACACCCCTAAGAGCAGCATTAAAAACATCCAGAGTGCATGAGGCCTAATTGTTATAAAAGTTGCTGATTTCAATATTAAAAATATATTTCGTAAAAATTAAAATGCAAAACTTGTATAAGATTTTAGTGATTGGTTAAGGTATTTTCAACTACTTCAGTTATAATGCCCCATTCACACTTGGAGATTCCAAATCGCAGAAAATCATGCCAAAATGCTCCATGTGCATTTGTGTGCTATTCATTTCTAATGGCACCCCAAAGGTGGTGCAATTCTGTCGCAGTTGTTGCAAGAAAGCATCTTGTGGAAATTGTGGCAAAACACATCTTTAAAAATTTTGCAAAGTGTGTTGCCCAAAGGAACAAGAGTTTCTTTTGGCAACAAATGCACATTGGGTAGCCCATTGAAGTAAACAGGCTGCCCTGTGCATGACACGTGGAGACTTGTGTAAGTAGCGCTTAAAAGTCATGAGCACTATGTGAGATGTGATTGGGGTCTAACACCTGTACACCACCTAAGGACCAGAGCAATTTTTATATTTCTGCCATGGGCCTATTGATTTGGTAATAACTTTGTGATTACTTAAAGTGGTAGTAAAATTTCACCCCCCAAAAAAAAAAACAACAATTCTTCCTGCAAGGCAATGTCATAATGTGCTAGTATGCATTTCATCGCATACTTACCTTAAAATGAAGCCCTCCACCTACACACGGTCAAAGCTAACAAGGCTTCCATCTTCACCCAGGCCATGACGTGGCGGTCACATGATCGGGAAAGGTCCCGATCGCAAGAGATCGGGACCTTTCCGTGAGTACCGGACATGTGTGCTGGGAGCGTGCAGGGGCACGCTCTCGGCATGCTCTCGGCACATATGTCCTGTTTTACTAGAACGCAAATGTGCGGCCGCTCAGCGTCTAGGCCTAGATGTCAGGAGGCCGCACATTTGTGTGCGGCCGGCGTGAGGAGGTTAATTAATTGTGATCTGCCATGTTAATATTATATTTTTGCCTACCAAATTTCCAGTTTACTTGATTGGTCCTGCCTGTACTGCTCCTCCTTCAAGTAAACTGACCACGCTAGTATGGTAGCCATTCCATGCTAGCATGGTCAGTTTACTTGTTGTCATCCCGCTGAAGATACAGGCATGCCATGCAAGAGCACAGCTCACCTGCATCTTCAGTAGTCAGTACATAGCCACGCCCTTCCTCCTGCCTTAATTAACCGCTTCCCGACTGCCCTATAGCATAAATACTGCTACAGGGCGGCACAGGTGTGCAAAATCACATATACAGTTGCAAGAAAAAGTATGTGAACCCCTTGGGATTACGTGGCGTTTTGCATGAATTGGGCATAAAATGTGCTCTGAACGTCATCTAAGTCACAACAATAGAAGAACACAGTCTGCTGAACATAATACTACACAAACATTAGATGTTGCCATAGTTTAATTGCACATAACATGTAAACATTCACAGTGCAGGGAGGAAAAAGTATGTGAGGCCCTAGCTTAATGACTTCTCCCAGAGCTAATTGGAGCCAGGAGTGAGCCAACCTTGACTCCAATCAGTGTGATGATATTGGATGTGTTGCTGAAAGCTGTCCTGCCCTTAAAAAACACACACCTGTTTTGGGTTTACTTATTTCAAGAAGCACTGTCTGATGTGAACCATGCCTCGCAGAAAAGAGCTCTCAGAAGACCTTTGATCAAGAATTGTTGACTAGCATGAAGCTGGAAAGGGTTACAAAAGTATTTCCAAAAGCCTTGATGTTCATGTGTCCACGGTAAGACAGACTGTCTACAAATGGAGAAAGTTTAGCACTGTTGTTACACTACCTAGGCGTGGTCGTCCTGTAAAAATGACTGCAAGAGCACAGCGCAGAATGCTGCATGAGGTAAAGAAGAATCCCAGAGTGTCAGCTAAAGACCTACAGAAATCTCTGGCACATGCTAATATTTTTGTTGACACATCTACAATAAGGAAAACATTAAACAAGAATGGAATACATGGGAGGACACCACGGAGGAAGCCATTGCTGTCCAAAAAGAAGATTGCAGCACGTTTGAAGTTTGCAAAAGAGCACCTGGATGTTCCACAGCACTACTGGCTAAATATACTGTGGACAGATGAAACCAAGATTGAGTTGTTTGGGAAGAACACACAACACTATGTGTGGAGAAAAAAGGCACAGCACACCAACATCAAAACCTCATCCCCACTGTAAAACATGGCAGAGGGAGCATCATGGTTTGGGGCTGCTTTGCTGCCTCAGGGCCTGGACGGATTGTTGTCATTGATGGGAAAATGAATTCCAGAGTTTATCAAAACATTTTGCAGGAAAATGTACGACCATATGTCCGCCAACTGAAGCTCCGCAGAGGATGGGTGATGCAACAGGACAATGACCCAAAGCATACAAGTAATTCAACAAAACAATGGCTGCAACAGCACAGAATACGCCTTCTGGAGTGGCCCAGTCAGAGTCCTGACCTCTACCCAATTGAAATGCTGTGGCATGACCTTAAGAGAACGATTCACACCAGACATCCCAAGAATATTGCTACACTGAAACAGTTTTGTGAAGAGGAGTGGTCCAAAATTACTCCAGATCGTTGTGCAGGTCTGATCTGCAACTACAGGAAACGTTTGGTTGAGGTTATTACTGCCAAAGGAGGGTCAACCAGTTATTAAGTCCAAAGGTTCACATACTTTTTCCTCCCTGCACTGTGAATGTTTACATGTTATGTGCAATTAAACCATGGCAACATCTAATGTTTGCATAGTATTATGTTCAGCAGACTGTGTTCTTCTATTGTTGTGACTTAGATGACGTTCAGAGCACATTTTATGCCCAATTCATGCAAAACGCCACGTAATCCCAAGGGGTTCACATACTTTTTCTTGCAACTGTATATGTAATTTGGCATTTACAGGTAGGGGGCGTGCGTGAGATGCACGCATGCTTTACCCATGCAGCCATTCACTGCCACGGCTGTCAGTCACCGAGTCCCAGCCGTCTCCGATGGGGAGGACGACTGTTTTGTTTACTAACAGTTCTCCCTGCACAGCACAGCCATCCAGAGCAGTGAGATTATAGTGAAGCACACAGACACTGCACCCTAGTAAAGCACTCCCTGCACACAGTTAACCCTTTGATCGCCCCTCATTTTAACCCCTTCCTGCCCAGTGCCATTAGTACAGTGTCAGTGCTGTTTTTTTAGAAACTGATCACTGTATTGGTGTCACTGGGGATGTCTGTGACACCAAGTCGGTTCCCCCCAGTTTCAGAATGTCTGCCGCAGTCCCACAGTCCCGCTATAATTAGCTGATCACCGCAATTACTACCGTGTTTCCCCAAAAGTAAGCCCTAGCGGTACTTTTTGACGTACCGCTAATATAAGCCCTCCCCTGAAATAAGACCTACCTCCACCAGGGGAGAACTGACCATTCGGACACTGCCCGAGGACCCGGGGTCACTGCAGGGCCCCATGAGAGGCTCAGTCCATCCCTGTATGTGCCTCTTCTGAAATAAGCAGGCATTGAGGGGACGGACAGTGAGGCAGGCACTGCAGACACCTCTCCTCCTCGGAGTTTCAGCAGAGGGGCGGGTCCACATCCCTGCCACGGTGGTGGAGACGGAGTGCTGGAGGGGCGGGCAGAGTATGCAGCAGGTCAGTGTAATCCTGGTGACAGTACTGCAGCTTCATGTAAGAGGAGAGGAGAAGGCAGGGAGAGAGAGAGAGAGAGAGGGGGGGGGGAAGGCAGGGAGAGAGAAGGCAGAGAGAGAGGGGGGGCAGAGAGAGAGAGAGGGGGGGCAGAGAGAGAGAAGGCAGATAGAGAGAGAGAGAGAGAGAGAGAGAGAGAAGGCAGAGAGAGAGGGGGGAGAGAAGGCAGAGAGAGAGAAGGCGGAGCGAGAGAGAAGGCGGGGCGAGAGCGCGGGAGAGAGAACGAGAGAAGGCAGAGAGGGGGGGCAGAGAGAGAGGGCAGAGCGAGAGAGAAGGCAGAGCGAGAGAGAAGGCAGAGCGAGAGAGAAGGCAGAGCGAGAGAGAAGGCAGAGCAAGAGGGCAGAGAGATAGGGCAGAGAGAGAGAGAACGAGGGAGGGGGGCAGAGAGAGGGCAGAGAGAGAGAGGGCAGAGAGAGAGAGGGCAGAGAGAGAGGGGGAGAGGGCAGAGATAGGTAGCAGAAAGAGAGGGAGAGGGCAGAGAGAGAAGGCAGAGAGAGAGAGAGAGAGAGGGGGGGCAGAGAGAGAGAGGGGGGGGCAGAGAGAGGGCAGAGCAAGAAGGCAGAGCGAGAGAGAAGGCAGAGCGAGAGGGCAGAGAGAGAGAGAACGAGAGAGGGGGGCAGAGAGAGGGCAGAGAGAGAGAGGGCAGAGAGAGAAGGCAGAGAGAGATAGAGGGCAGAGAGAGGGGGGAGAGGGCAGAGAGGGGGCAGAAAGAGAGGGAGAGGGCAGAGAGAAGGCAGAGAGAGAGAGCGAGAGGGGGGGCAGAGAGAGAGAGGGGGCAGCGAGAGGGGGGGCAGCGAGAGAGGGGGGGCAGAGAGAGAGAGAGGGGGCAGAGAGAGGGAGGGGGCAGAGAGAGAGGGGGGGCAGAGAGAGAGGGGGGGCAGAGAGAGAGGGGGGGCATAGAGAGAGAGGGGGGCAGAGAGAGAGGACAGAGAAGGCAGAGAGAGAGGACAGAGAAGGCAGAGAGAGAGGGGGGGGCAGAGAGAGAGAGAGAGAGAGAGGGCAGAGAGAGAGAGGGGCAGAGAGAGAGAGGGGGGGCAGAGAGAGAGGGGGGCAGAGAGAGAGAGAGGGGGGCAGAGAGAGATGGAGGGGGCAGAGCGAGAGAGAAGGCAGAGAGAGAGGGGGCAGAGAGAGAACGCGGGGGAGAGAGAAGGCAGAGAGAGGGGGCAGTGTCAGGAATCTAGGAATGACCAGAAAGGTGTGGACTGACACAGGGAAACGCAGGTTTCAGGTATAGTATAATAATACAGTTTATTATCAACCACCCAGATATATATATATATATATAAACGCACAGTGAACAAACCAACCTTCCACTAATCTTAGTAGGTGCAGGAACACAGGCGTAGTCAGGGCTGGAGAGGTGGAACGGGCAGGCCGGCCGTAGGGTTCTGTAATGACCGTTTGGTGGTACCTCTAGTGGTCCCCAGGACAGGATTCCCCAGGGCGCGGAGTCTAAGTCCCAGTCTGCTTATTCACCAGGGCCCCTGATGGTGGGGATGGACTTGGAGCAGACAGGAACCAGGTCGCGGCCCCTGAGTACACCTGCTAGTGGTAGAGGGATCCGCCAGAGGTATGTGCAGGTATGGCTGGATCCGTGCAGGATGGATGGATGGCAGAGTAGTTAGCGTGGTCAGACGGGCCAAGTCAGCAACGTGCGGGCAGCAAGGTACCAAAGGATCAGGCAGAGAAAGGTCACAAGCCGGGTTCAGTAACTCACGGGCAGCGCGGTACAGGGGATCAGGCAGAAGGATGGTCAGGCAAGCCAGGGGTTCAACAAGAGACGGTCAGCAGAGGTCAGGATCAAGCCGGGTCAGCAACGAAGCAGGAACACAAGATACCAGGTACAGAGGCTCATGGGAAAACATACACCAAGGCCCAGATTACAGTCCTGGTCATGCCTTAAATACACCTTTCTGCAATCAGCCCCAGGTTTGGCTGATTGCACGTGTGAGCTTCTGGCTGCTGAGAGCACCCTGGTACTACAGCCCACACGGCAGGTGAGTCCCACCACCAGTGCTGAGTCCATTCCTGACAGGCAGAGAGAGGGCAGAGAGAGAGCAGAGAGAGAGGACAGAGAGAGAAGGCAGAGAGAGAAGGCAGAGAGAGAAGGCAGAGAGAGAGAAGGCAGAGAGAGAGAGGGCAGAGAGAGAGAGAGAGGGGGCAGAAAGAGAGAGAGAAGGCAGAGAGAGAGAAGGCAGAGAGAGAGGGGGGGGGGGTGGCTTGCTTTAAAAGGTACCTTTTTGTTGAGCTGGTGGAGAGATCAGTTAGGTTGCAAGCCGACGATCCCCGCAGGATGGATCGGATCTGAGGATTGGGGAGGATAATGGATCGGACTCCAATCCATTATGCTCAATCCGCAGATCCGATCCATCTTGCGGGGATTGTCGGAGGGGGTGTCAATAAAAAATAAGACATACCCGAAAATAAACCCTAGTGCATTTGTTTAACCTAAAATTAATATGACAGTGTCTTATTTTCGGGGAAACACGGTAGTAAAAATAAAAAAAAAAAATCCCAGTATATATACCGTCATTTATAAACGCTATAACTTTCACGTTAACCAATTCATTTACACGTATTGGGATTTTTTTTACCAAATACATGTATCAGAATATTTTGGCGAAAATTTTTTGAGGAAATCTGATTTTTTACATTTTTTTACTGGACATGTTTAACTAGTTGCCGCCCGGCCTATAGCCAGATGGTGGCTGGGCGAGCAGCTCGTCCCTCCGGGTGGATGCCATATGGCGTCTTTTCCCGAATGTACATTGCGCATGTCCGCAGGGCAGCGCAGTACCGCGATCTGTCACCGGCCATCTACCTCGGACACAGCCAATGACAGATTTGTGTACTGGCCCCATTGCCAGTACCATGTGACCTGCTGTGACCAATCACAGCAGGTCACATGACAGTTGTATACAATGGATGGCTTCCTTTCATGCCATCCATTGTATACAAGTATGTCTAGCTGTAAATGGTCACAGCGATCACATGCAAAAGCTGGGCCAATCACAGCCCAGCTGTGTCATGTGATTAGCTGTGGCCAAATCACAGCTAAATCACAAAAAAAACCCTGAATGAATTGATTTCATTCAGGTAAATGCTTGCTTATAGCAAAGTAATGCTTTGGTCATAGTGTAATATGAAAAAAAAATCTTAAAAAAAGAGAGAAAAAATGTAATAAAAAAATGTAAAAAAATAAAATAAAAAAAAAATTGAAAAAAATTATCAATTTTTTTTTCATACTGTCACCAGTCAGTGTCCCTGATCACCACCATGCCAGTTATATGATGATGCTGTACTGCACTGGTGACAGTATGTAAAAAAAAATAGTGAAAATCATTTTTTTAATTTCTTAATTTTCCGAAAAATTATGACAAAAAAATTACAACTTCAAAAAATTCGCCATGCCTGTTATGAAATACGCCGGACTGTCTACTTTGCAAAAAGGGGTCATTTGGGGGATATCTGTACTGTTCTGACATTCTTGGACCTCAAGAAATTAGATTGGCCATCAGTACTTCAGGATTGATCAATTTTCAGATTTATCTCAGTTTGTGAACTCTATAACTTTCCTACAGACTAAATAAAAAATACTGATTGGGGTTATTTTCACCAAAGAAATGTAGCAGAATACATTTTGACCTAAACTTATGAAGAACAAATATTTATTTGCAAACTTTTATAACAGAAACAAAGAAAAACGTGTTTTTTTTTTCAAACTTTTCAGTCTTTTTTGTTAATTTAGCAACAAATAAAAACCCCAGTGGTGATTAAATACCACCAAAAGAAAGCTCTAGTTGTGTGAAGAGAATAAAATTTTAGTTTGGGTACAGTGTTGTATGACCGTGCAATTGTCATTCAAAGTGTGAGAGCGCTGAAACCTGAAAATTGGCCTGGGCAGGAAGGGGGTAAAAGTGCCCTGTATGGAAGTGGTTAATAGCAAAAAGTAAAAAATATTGTTTTTTTTCTCAAAATTGACGGTCTTTTTTTTATAGCGCAAAAATACAAAATGGCACAGGCAATCGAATACCAAAAAAAGAAAGCTCAGCTCGTGGGGAAAAAAAGGACATACATTTCATTTCATTTGGGTGCAGTGTTGCATGACCGCGCAATTGTCAGTCAAGGTAACACAGCGCCATAACGCAAAAAATGGCCTGGCCAGGAAGCGGGGTAAATCCTCAGAAAAGCAAGTGGTTAACAACGCATTTCTCTTCAGGGGAAAGTGCTGTTATGCTGCCGGGATTGATTGCATTCCATTGGCATGGAAATGCAAAAGCTCGGCAGCAATGTAATTTCCTATAATGACGTACATGCCAAAAGCAGTGCACACTTCCACCAGCAGGTCCATGCATTACTGTGGAAGCAACAGCGATCATGTGACCTGAACATTAGAAGCTTGAGAAACTGAAAGGCAAGTTCTTTAAAAAAAAACAAAAAACAAAAACACCATATCCATGTAAGCTTAATTTTTCCTATTGAAAAATGATTTTATTAGTAGCAAGCTTTACAACCACTTTAAAGCAGTTATCCCGTCGCCTCTGAAAAAAATAAAAGTCAGCAGCTACAGAAACTGTAGCTGCTGACTTTTAAAAAAACAGCCACTCACCAGTCCATCAATCTAGTGGTGTGTTCACCCCAGCCGGGTTCACTGGTTGTCCTTTCTCCCTGGCATTGGCATCTTAAGTGTGGTTGTGACAGCTTCACAGCCGCGTGCCCACTGCGCATGCGCTGCACATTGTTAATGGCTCTGTAGTCTTCTGGGACCTGTGACGTGTCCCAGAAGACTGTTGGGGGAGGTCGTAGGCGGTCGGAGCGAGTACCTGTCAAAATAGGGTACCCGCTCCCCAAAGGTGCCAGTTCTTCACAGGGAGCAGGGCACCAGTCCTTAAAGCGGAACTTCCCCTTTTGGGTGGAGATCCATTTTAAGCTAGCAAAGTAACATCTTTTTTTTTTGAGAACAAGCAAGGATTTGGTTATATTGTCTTACAAAACATGGTTAGATTTTTTTATGTGATCCATACACATAAAATATGTAAGAAAACTAAAAAACACACATTACTTTACTTTGATCTGTGTTAGTATAAAAAAAAGTTGATATTACTTTGATAAACAGTGTACATTTTATTCTATCATTTGTCCTATTTAAAATTATACTGAAATTATGATTCTGGTATTTACAAATGAAGTAAAGTTTCTTTTCCTTTTTTGCACACAATTTAATGAGACACTGAAAAATGGAACTAATAAAATGAATAAAACCCAAAAATATTAAATGGTTCAAAAATAGAAAGGGGAAAAAACAGCAATTAAAAAATTGTTAGGGAAACTTTTCAATATAAAACCAAGATTGAAAACAATGGGACATAACTCAAACAGGAGAAAAGTTCAACTCTAATCTTAGAAATTATTTTACTGAAAGGGTAGTTGATGCTTGGAACAGACTTCCAGCAGAAGTAGTGAGTGAGTCAACAGTAAGCGCTTTCAAATGCTTGGGACAAACGTAGAGCTATACTAAAAAAATGAAAAAAAAAAAAAATAACCCCCCCCCCCAAAAAAAAAAATACAAATCATGCATTAAACAAAAAAAAAAATGGCCAGATTCGATAGAGAACTTGGTCTTTTTTTTACTTCGCTTTTCTATATTTTTATGTAAGGGAAAGAAGTTCAATTGGGTTCAATTAGGGTAAGCTAAGAGTTAATAGGGTGTTACATAGGAAAAAATTTTATGACAATTAAAAAAAAAAAAAGTTTTTTTCCTTGTCAGATTGCTTTACCTATGCGAATAGAAGTTTATCGCTTTGATCTGCAGATCTGCAGGTGAATGATTAAGAGTCGGTTCACACCAGGAAGCAGTGTGAGAAAGTGTGCATTTCCTGCATTCTGTGCGCGTTTCCTGCGCTGCAGATAGATACATTGTCCTTGTGATCTTCATGCGGGTGCCAATGTATTGTTAATAGCACCCCAAATGCAGATTGCAAATGCAGTGTGTTTTTTAAAAGTAAGGCAAGCGCTGCTTTTCTGCAGTCCAGTGCATTTTATAGTCCATTCAAATAACTGAGCTGTCAAAACACACCACCTGGGAATCGCACGGGAACACACGGTGTGAACCGGCCCTTAGAGTAGATACAAAAGTAACAATGTTACATTTTATCTCTCTACCACTGCACTCTCACAACAGCAGCTATCACATCTGCTGTATTTACCCAGCAACCTTCCCATTTTGAAATTCAGCAATTGCCATTAAGTGAGAGGGGGTAAAAGGACAGGATGTACTACACATATTCTGTCTGTCTAATATGATGACCTTTTTTTTTGGACATGTGTAGCATGTCCAGTGTTTGCAACAAGTTAATGAAAGCTGAAGATTTAAAAACGATTAAATCCGAGAGCAGGACTTCTGGTCGACAGGCCACTCATAGTCTCTTTCAAGTATCCAAGTTAAGTTTGATCGTCTGCTCTCCTTGTGGAAGCCATATATTTATGACATTTTCTGTCTCATCATTGGGAAAAGTGAGGTCTCTTGCTATTCTTACTTCTTTTTAGAGGCTTTGCCTTTCCGAGGATCCATTGACTCATGGTCTCTCTCAATCTTATCGCATGTTGACCCACCCAGCCGACCTCTCACCTCCCCGTTATACTTGTCGAAATGGGAACAGGACCTGTTCACTGACCAGCAATGTGAAAGAATTATTCAAATGACTCACAAGGCCTTGTTATCCAGCAGGAGACAGGCTAAAAAATATTATCTCAGTGGTATAGAGTCCCATTGACCCTACATAGGTTGTTCCCCCAGAGCTCTCCAGTCTGTTGTCGGTGCAATAAAGAAGAAGGCACTATGCGTCACATCTTCTGGTCTTGCCCTATGTTGACTGTCTTATGGACCCAGGTCTGCTGTTGGATCTTTAACTGATGGATATACAGATACCCATTAATGCCGCAGCCTTTCTCCTACTTTAACACCTATGTCACTGAAACGGTACAGATGCTCACTTTTATTACATTTATTGAACACGGCAAAGGCCTGCATACCTTTATGTTGGAAGCAGACATCATCTCTCCAGCTGTGGTTCACAAAGATAAAGGAAACCCATCAGATGGAGTCTTTGGTAGCCTCCGCTAATCATAGGGAAGAAAGATGTAATAAAACCTGGTTCTGCTGGATGGAATTCACATGTTCTCTCGATTATTAAGCCATTGTGGACCTGCAAACATAAGATTTGTTCTAGTCTCGTCAGGTACCCCTGAGGGCTTCTGAACCTTGCTCTCCGTCACACTGCCCCCTGGATAATGCACAGATCCCTCCCCAATCCCCACTTCCCCTTCATCATACACTATTTTTGGCACACTTTTTCTAACCTCCTCTCTCCCCCTTTTGTTTTCTCCTTCTGTTTTCCCGTCTTTTGCTCACCTGTTTTTCTTTTTTGCCCTGTTGCGGGCATGCGCTGTTAATTTTGTTGATGAAAATATTCGTCATCATTTTTTTTCAGAGGCATGTTTTTAGTGATGAAAACTAGACAAAAATCTATTCGACTTTTCGGCAATTTTATGAAAACTATAACAAAAATCAATCTCAATTTTCCTCAACGAATGAAAAATGGAATACAAATGTGAAGGAGGGATGTTTCTTGCAATGAAAATTGGTTTTACTTGTAAAGATGTTATATAATGGCTGAGTCTTTGTCTGTGTAGTTTGTTCAAAACTTGATCCCATAAATAATTTGTTATTAGATTTTTACTCCAGGAGTATATAATGAGTTTGTAAAAATGCTTAAATAATGCATTACAATTTAATTAAACCCACTAGATTTTAGTTGACTCAAATGTACTGGAGATTTTAGTCGACTAAAATACGACTAAAACAATTCAGATGGCTAAAACACGACTAAAACTAAAATGGTATTTTAGTCAAAAGACTGACTAAAACGAATTCTAAATTTGACATCAAAATTACCACTACGGCATGTGCATATACAAGTATACAGGGGTGGTTTCCTTGAGGCCTAAGCATTTTGGCGTATGAACACTTTTTCAAGTAGTCTTCTTGTAGGCCTGTTGCTCTGAATGCCTCTTGGATCTGCTATTGTATGTATACTATACTGTTCAGACTAATTGCTGGTGTGTAGCTGATCGTGGAGGAGTCCTGTGCTGCTCTATGTGAATAGTTCTCTATGTATGCCTTGTTATCTGCCTGCCTATCAAGATTGCATCTCCTGTTTATACTCTTAAAAATTTAAAATAAAGAATTAAAAAGAAAACGTAAAAAAAAACAAGAAAAAAAAAGAAAACAATACAGTATATTGAATATTAATTAATATTAATCAATACCTATATTGAAAATATTGAAGCTGCTTTAACATGTTAAAGCTGTATATGAGATTTTAGTGGGTGGATATACAAATAGGTTACAGAAAAAAAGAGTGCAAATGCTGTACAACAGTAAAATTAATATTAAAAAAAAAATCTCTGTGCTTATGATTTTGTTGCCAGTTGCCTCAGATTTCGAGTGCCATTTCCCAGTATGACTGAAAATTTGAGTCCTTAGAAAGGTTTTTAATTTTCAACTTTAATCATTTGAGCTATAACATCTCTGTTATTGACAATTTTGTTTATTTTCTGCAAACTTTTTAAGTGAATATTTATTTAAATGTCAAATAAAAACAGCATTTTACAAATGATATCTAATTTTTCTTTATGTATAGAAGTTTCTATAGCACTGCCATTTTTCTGAAGATCTGTAACAGAAGGAGCAGAATAGATGAAGGATATCCTTGCCTCAGTTATAATATATATATATATATATATATATATATATACATACACACACACACACACAGACACACATATACACTCAAGCAGGCCCATTTGAGTGGAAGCCTGTCAACCCACGAGCATGTTTTTGGATTTTGAGCGGAAACCAGATAACACAGCAGTCTGTGGTCCTTTTGAGACGCTATCACATGTATTTGGCAGAGGTACTGCCATCAAAGTATTCCTGGAAATAATTTTAAAATACTGGTAACTACGTTATGGACATTTAAAATTTTCCTTTTTTTCATGTAAAAACCCACAATATTGTTATTGTTGATCGCTATCATACATACACGATGCCATATATCAGATTTCTGAGGTACAAGAGTGCATGCTGTGGTGGTTTTATGGGAAGGAAAAAAAAAAACAGCTTTAGTTTACCAGTGTTGAAAAACAAATCTACAAAAATGGAGCAGACTTGCTCATTTAAAGCTGTATTCCTTTACAATCTCATGTCTGTAGAGAAATATACCAAAATGTAAAAAAAAATAGCCAGGTATTATAAAGATGGATGAATGGCAATATTAGAAGACAGTCAGTGCTATAAGATTAAAGGAAACACATCGTAAAGATGTTTAACATGGAAAGGGTAATCAGCTGTTTTTCTCTCACTCAATTTGTAAGCTTAAATTTGAACTCCTGTAAACTTGGAAATTCTCCCTTACAGTGGGACTGTACCCACACTGCAAGGGTCAACCGTTGTGTGACTCGGGGCCCACAGGTGGTAGATGGTAGACCGTGTCCTCCTCGCCCTCCTCACCTGGGTACAAAACCATGTCTCCAGACACATTAGGAACAGTCTGTTTTAGCAAAAGGAGCCACTGAATCTCCCTTACTCCTGACACCAGAATTCTCTGTCAAGAGAGCCTAGAATTCTCTGTCAAGGGAGGTCAGGGGCTCATGCAAGAGGAGGCAGGAACCATTTCGTGGGGGCCTCTTGCAAATGTGAAAGATCCACGGGGTTAAACACCTCCCGGTCATCCGTAGGTTTTTTGGAGCCATCCCCATTCAGCACTCAGGGTTTCAGCATGTTAGAGTGAAGTTAGGGGGTTAGGGCCCCTCGGAGACCAAGTCACATAATGAGGTAGATGAAAAAGTATGCCCCACCACCCACTTGGGCTCCAATTTACTGCCCCTGGCACTTTTGGTATTTTTCACAAACACCCCGTCCAGATGCTCAAACGAGATGTTAGATGTCTTGGAGAAGATAACAATATCATTTAGGCAGACTAACATGGTTGCAAAGTTGAAGTCTCCTAGACATCTTTCTATTAAATGTTGGAAGGTGTTGGGGGTATTACTTAGGCCAAAGGGCATGTGGTTAAATTTGAATAGTCCAAGTGCTGTGATAAAGGCAGTCTTTTCTTGGTCCTGGACCCTAAAAGGGACTTGCCAATAGCCGCTAGCCAGATCCAAAGTGTAAAAGAAATTGACTTTCCAGAGTGCCATCAACAACCTCTCTACCCAAGGCAGTGGGTAGGCATCTCCACACTAAAGCACAGACTTCTGTCTTTCTTTCATACCATGAATTCAGGGGCAGCCCAGGGACTGTCGCTTTTCTGGATCACCCCATTGTGTATCATGTTGTGAAGCATATCCTTGACCTCTTGACACAGGGCTGGGGGAATGTGTTGTACAGTTCTCTAATGGGTGGTGTATTCCCTATGTAAAATGGGTGGTCGATGGATTTGGTGACCCCATAGTCTTTTAGCTGGTCCCAGAGAATAGCAAGTGCTTCTCCAGCAACTGATGGAGTAGTCTGTGTTGCGGCAGAGGGTAGTCTTGGAAGGGTATGTCCAGCTGTTCCAGCAGTAGGTTGTATTGGGTTTTGTCAAATGATGTCATACAGTAGCTGCCTGTAAAGGGGAGCACACCGCTTCCACCCTAGGTTGAGTTTCTGACATGCAGTTATGAGGCACTAGAAAAGATATCTGCAATGATGGCGTGACCGAGAAGTGACATTGGGGTTGTTCCCAGATTGATGAGCTGTACCAATAACTTTTTCCTTATGAATTTTGGACAAGGTATGGCCCACCAGCCACTCCCCTGGCACCGCAGAGTCTTTATGGGAATTTGACTATAACAGTGGCTTCCTGTAGCTTCTTGTGGGCCCTGATGGGGAGTGACCAGACCACTTCTTGTAAGGGCACCAGGAGAAAATTTTGCTTTGGGGAATTCAAACCACTCCCACTTGTTCAGGCTGTTTTCTGGCTACCCTCTGTGGAGCCTCATAGGCCTGAAGCACTCTGAACCACACTGCCCTCAAGCCACAGCCCCAGGCATGCCTGCTGGAATGTTCATATTTAGTTAGCAAACAAGGTAATTCTAAATCTTTCAGAATGCTCATGCCTAACACAACAGATTCGTATTAACTGGGCCATAGGTCACCACTACTCCCACCCGTTCCATCACCTGGTCCTCGACTTGGATCCTCACCTAGGTGATACCTTTGACCAGGATAAGCAGATTATTGGCCACTTCGAGAAATAGCTAGCAGGGGCCCTGTTGTTCTTGTGCCCCAAATCTCTGGGTATATAGTCCATGACAGTGACCTCTGAACCACTGTCAATCAAGCATGGGGTCTCCTGTTCATTGACAAGGGTCAATTTCACTGTACTTGGCACAATCATGGACTCTGGCTTGCTGGAACCTTGAATTGCCAGTCCTGGGGGTCATCCATCTTAACCAGGAACCACTAGTTTAATGACAGCCTGGGTGAGTTTTTATACTAAGACTTCCCATAGTTCTTGGATATGTGTCCATAGTGGCCACAGCACCAGCACTTCCAGTCCTCTTCTGGGTCTCTCTGTAGCAATTGGGTTTGAGGGGAGTCTCGTTTAAGGGTGGACACCTGTTGCTTCAAAGAGGCCACATCTTGAGCTAGCTCTCTCAGTAGTGTCTGTAGGGCTGACAGCAGTAAAGGTGCCAAGGCCTCCTCCTTCAGATGCACAAGCTCAGATCTTTTGGTCGCTGCCACTGTTGCTTCCGTATCCTCTTGCTCTTGCACAATCACGTCCACCACAATGTTGTGGAAGGAAATGGTGGGCTGTGTCCTAATTCTCTCCTCCTGGGCTCTCTTGACTGGGCCAGATTTCATATCTACTATGAACTGGTCCCTCAGAATGTAGTCTGATGCATTAATGTCATCACAGCTGTGCACATCCCTCTTTTCCAGGCACCTCCAGAGGCACAGCATTGCAACAGCATAATGGGTGAGATTCTCATCTTCCTCCCAGACAAAGAATCTCCATCTCAGTTCCAGGACCTGTACCTTTTCTCTGAACAGGTCCTCCAGGTGTGTCACAATCTGTTCTAAGGTAGCTCGCTCCTCCGGCAGCTCCATCACCGCTCTTCACCCTCTACAGTGTCAATAACTAATTAGAACCTGATATAGATGCGTGGCAGTCTCCAGTCTCTCCTCCCACTCAGCCAGGGGGATGTTCATGCCATTAAATGTAGGCACCAGGGCTAGGTCCAATGCTAATGGAGCCATTGTGTGGCGTATTCCTCTTTCCACACCCGCTGCAAGGGACATATCTTGACAACTGCATCCAAGTGTGGGTAGGTGTAGTGTTGTGTAACAGAGTAATTACAGAGTCTGGTTGCAGGAACAAAAACTTGTGCTAAAAGAAACTGAACAGACTGCTCAGCGAGAGAGCGCCATGCTCTCTCGCTGTGGGTAGGTGCTTTAGCAAAATGTTCAATATCACACCCTATGAGTGTACCATGTTGCTAAAGGTGAACTTATCATTTAATTATTGCAGTGTGGGAGCAGACCATTGTAAAGGAGAATATGCAGACATCCCAGAGTTACGGTTTAAAGTTAATCTATGTTCACATCATACACTTGAAATATCTCCTTCCATGTTGTAAGTTCTGCCTGTCTTCTGGCTTTTTCTTTCCACAGCTCCCTGGATTCCCTGCAAATGTTAAACGATTATCGGTTATCTGAGTGCAAAGTGTGACAAAGATGCAGCCTGCAGTATCTGTATCAATGAGGAGAGAACAAACACATTTTGCTCAATTGCATTCTGAGTTTAATGTGTTAAACAGAATTGGACCACATTATACAGACAATTACTTTCATTGAAGTAAATGTGCAGGGATCTTCACAAAGTAAGTTTACAAGCTTCAAGATCATTTAGACTAATAGAAGTAGACTAGAAATAATTGAAATACGAGTGGAAATGAATATATGCATTTACATTTTGCCTATGCTTTAAGTTGACCATACGCTTCACAATTGGATTGCACAATCTCTTCAATTTCCTTTAGACTCTTTCCACAGTGGGATCGCGCTCTGATCAGCAGGGATCAGCTCACAGATCCTCTGCTGATCAGAGCAGAGTGAGCGGATGACACATCCGTGTCTGCTCAACTTCTGCAGAGCGTACACAGGAGCGTACACAGACCACTCTGTTTTATAGGCAGCCAGGTGTAAACAGACTCTGCTGTCCATGTACACTCGACTACCGTTTGATGCACAGAATAGGATAGATCCCTTTCTGTTTTTTTTTAGTGGACCTGATTGGACCCCAAGGTAGGTGAATCTAAAAATGGACACAAGACTTTCCAATCAGGTCTGTCTGAAAAACTGACCGGTGGACCTGATCGGAATCGGAATTGGAAAGGGGCCTTTAAGTTACCAAAACTATGTAATGAGGACAAACCTAAACAATCCATTCAATTTGCTACAATTCATGCAAGTCCTTGCACCACATAATTTAATGCCAACCTTTAAGATGACTCCGTTTATTTAACTGTTGACCTGATCTGAATTTTTCTTCTTGGTTACACCTCCACTTTTGCTTCAATATTTCTGGATAAACATGGGTGAGAGAAAAAAATGGAGTTATTGCTAACTGCAGCCAATGGAAACCAAACCAAATGTCTTGTTTTATGTTCTTAGAGGATGAAGAATTAAGCCTGATTAATAACTGTCTAAAGCGCTGGGACAATGCAATGTCAGTGACCAACTCCCTCCTTTCGTAAAGAGTGTAAAATGTTTTTCTGAATGCATGTTCATTTTCCAATAAGCTGGAACACCTTCTTATCCAATAAAGACCCTCTCACATGACTCCGTATTATCTACCAGGAAAGTCACACAAAGCAGAAACCTGGCCAGCGATTCTCAGGTTTGAAGGATTGGTTTATTTATGGCCACCCTGCCAGCTCCCCCCTTCATGCAGTTTTCCAGCTTTTTTCTGTTTGTGTGGGCTTCTAAGGTGAGAGATCTATCACCCACTAAAACTCTGCCATCATTGTTTTTTAAACTAATGCAAAAAGACAAGAAGCCAAAGTTTTGCTTGTTGTACATTTATATACAGCCATTGGCTCTGTGTTCACCGGCACAGACAGAGGTCAATGAACTGTAGGGAAATACGCTGGATGTTATAGATTAGGATTTGTATGGATGATACATATGGCTTTATTAATGTCTGGCTGTTTTTCATATAAACTTCTGTGAATGGAAAAACTTACAGCTCAGAATGGATCAATCATTGTGTTTCTCTTACATGCTGAATCCATTCAGGACATTCCAGAGTGGAACGTGTCTGACATGCAAGAATACTCCCGTGTGAAAGAGCCCCGAGGCCAGCTTCACTCTATAACACTATAACACCTATGACATTTTTGACACTAATCTTACTGAGCAGGTATACAGTACCTATGGAACTGACTAAAGAAAACAGTTTTCTGTGTAAATATATTACAGAGTTCATTTCCTAAATAAATGTTTAGGGACATGTTACACCTGCATGTGTGGCTACACTCAAAAAGGCTATACCAAGCTGTCTCTCCTGTGATCGATGAGAATGCTTGGGCTGTGATAAACTTTTTACAGGGTTAAAGGCCAACTTAATTTTTAGTTATCTCTCCCTTCTATGTGAAACCTGCATGGTTAAATGCTTCTCCTCTTTTATGCCGCTAAGTTCTTCACTGGTCAGCTCTGCCTGGCACTGCACAGCCTTTGCAAGCAAATGTCCCTGCCTGGTCCTCTTCCTAGTGCACACGCGTGCCACGTCCCTGTTCATTCCTATTGATGGTTGGTACTTTGGTGGGCTGGAGGGCTTGCAGTGGACTGGATGCCACCATAAGTGCCTGGGAAGGGCCTGCAATAGTCTGGATGGCCTGAGGTTGTTATGAGTCCATGTAAGTTCTCACAATGAGTTGGAGCACCCAGCTTTCCTTTTCCTTGGAGTCAGCAGTTGGGTGAGGTGATGTCACTCGTGACTCCTGGAATCCTTTGCCAAAGTTAAAGTGGTTGTAAACTTTGAAATATACCGACTGTCCTTGGGTGATATACAGGGTTGAAACAAATCCTCCTACACAGGGGAGGGGCTCTGACGTCACAATGCTTAAAGCAACATACAGCAAGTATTTCAATATTGGAAAACTTTACTGTGGATTCAAATTTCAACATTTCAATGCAGTCTTAACTTGTAATACATGTGAGTGCATTACTATATTTAATAAATTATGTTTTAAAGAGGATAAGGCACTATATTTTTTAATACATTCCATGGCCATTATACCTATGGAGAAAAATTCCTAAGGAAGCAAGGAGACCCCCTAGTGGGAAGAGGAATATTCCTGTCAATCTATCCGGCTCCAGGAAAATCCATAAGGAAGCAAGGAGACCCCCTGCTGGAAAGAGGGAACACTCTGCCTATCCATCCATCCATTTATCGATGCATCCATCCCAGGGAAAGAGGGATCATCCCATCCATTTACCACTTAGCCCTATTAAATAGGACACAAGTCTTTTATGACTGCTCTTAACGGTTTGGTCATATACACCAGGTGAGAGCACAACCGGTCAAGGTGTATAACATTTTTTATGATTGGTGAACTGCACAGTTAATAATCTTGTATCACAGCACTGGAAGAAATATCAAGTTCAAGGGCTTAATAAGGACATGTTTGTAGCAATAATATAATTTCAGAGATAACGTTATGCACACTTTCGAAGCTGGACTGTTATTTATTTATTTACACTTTTTTGGTAGTGGAGCGCGACACTGTCTTTGATTTAATTTTTTTCTATGACACAATGGTATGAGTATGTGTAGAGTGTAAGTGAACCACTAATTTTCACATATTTCTTTACACAAATTGATGATAATGTAATTTTATTATTATATTGATTTTACCACACAGCATTGGAAATACTTAAATATTGTAGCATATACCATAGTAGCTCACAAGACCCCACACTTCAAATCCTCCTACATAAGTTGTACCTGTCTATCTGCAGTCTTCTCTACATCCGTTCAAAGTGCTGAATTTATAAAGTTTGTCTGAGAGTTCAGAAAACAGGGGGAAGAGAGCTGAACTTATACACTGCAGGGCTCAGTGAGGAGAGCTGATTGGATGGAAGAGACACATTCCTTCCACACAGCAAACAGGAACAGAGCTCAGGCTGTCAATCTGCAGGAGATCCCTCCTCTATCACCCTTTTTTTTTCTTGGTGTCAGGAAAACTTATCAGAAGTGATTCATACTGATAGCAAATAAGCAAAGCAGCAGAGAGAAATGACACCTAATGTCCTGGATTGAGACAAGTACACAATATAGAGGCATATGCTTTGTTCATGTTTCATGTCTGACGTTTACAACCACTTCTATTTTTTAATACATTAATTTTCACAGGCGTCCATTAAAATTCAAAAGTAGAAGGTCCATTTTAACTCCAGGAAATCTATTACCGCATTTTTCGCTCCATAAGATGCACTTTTTTCCCCCAAAAATATGGGGGAAAATGTCTCTGCGTCTTATGGAGCGAATACTGACCAGTCCTCCACCTGTCACCGCCGCCGTGTTAGTGCCAGCGGCTGTCCCATCCCAGTGCAGCCTGTCCCATCCCACTGCAGGCTGTCACCGAAGTTCACCCTGCCTTCTCTCAGCGGGCTGTCCCCGCAGCTCTTCATAGCAGGCAGTCCCCTCGCCGAACCCAGCCAGCTTGCTCTGCAGTCCGGTCCGCCCTGCAGGCGTGGCCTGTCCTCGGAGCTCCTCCCCGCTCCTGGCATGTCTGTGTACTGAGCTCCCAGCTCTGCAGTCCTGTCTGCGGGTGTGGCCTGTCCTTACAGCACCTCCCCTTTCCTGGCATGTGTCCATAGTGTGCTCCCTGCTCTGCAGTCCGGTCCTGTCTTCTGGAGTGGCCTGTCCTCGGAGCTCAGTGCGCCCCCTGCCTTCTATAGCCTGCCTTCTGTAAGTTAAAATGACAGATGGTGGGAGTTGTAGTCCTTTTCCTTGATGTATGGTGTCAGATCATTTGATATTCTGGGTGGAGGGGCCCTGTTGGGACTTTATATGATGTACTGTGTCCGCAGTCTCTGGTCATCCCCTGTACTGTGTCCGCAGTCTCTGGTCACCCCCTGTACTGTGTCCGCAGTCTCTGGTCACCCCCTGTACTGTGTCCGCGGTCTCTGGTCATCCCCTGTACTGTGTCCGCAGTCTCTGGTCATCCCTGTACTGTGTCCGCAGTCTCTGGTCACCCCCTGTACTGTGTCCGCAGTCTCTGGTCATCCCCTGTACTGTGTCCGCAGTCTCTGGTCATCTCCTGTACTGTGTCCGCAGTCTCTGGTCATCTCCTGTACTGTGTCTGCAGTTTCTGGTCATCTCCTGTACTGTGTCCGCAGTCTCTGGTCATCCCCTGTACTATGTCCGCAGTCTCTGGTCATCCCCTGTACTGTGTCCGCAGTCTCTGGTCATCCCCTGTACTGTGTCCGCAGTCTCTGGTCATTCCTGTACTGTGTCCGCAGTCTCTGGTCATCCCCTGTACTGTGTCCGCAGTCTCTGGTCATCTCCTGTACTGTGTCTGCAGTCTCTGGTCATCTCCTGTACTGTGTCCGCAGTCTCTGGTCATCTCCTTTACTGTGTCCGCAGTCTCTGGTCATCCCCTGTACTCTGTCCGCAGTCTCTGGTCATCCCCTGTACTGTGTCCGCAGTCTCTGGTCATCCCCTGTACTGTGTCCGCAGTCTCTGGTCATCCCCTGTACTGTGTCCGCAGTCTCTGGTCATCCCTGTACTGTGTCCGCAGTCTCTGGTCATCCCTGTACTGTGTCCGCAGTCTCTGGTCATTTCCTGTACTGTGTCCGCAGTCTCTGGTCATCTCCTATATTGTGTCCGCAGTCTCTGGTCATTTCCTGTACTGTGTCCGCAGTCTCTGGTCGTCTCCTATACTGTGTTCGCAGTCTCTGGTCATCTCCTGTACCGTGTCCGCAGTCTCTGGTCATCTCCTGTACCGTGTCCGCAGTCTCTGGTCATCCCCTGTACCGTGTCCGCAGTCTCTGGTCATCCCCTGTACTGTGTCCGCAGTCTCTGGTCATCCCCTGTACTGTGTCCGCAGTCTCTGGTCATCCCCTGTACTGTGTCCGCAGTCTCTGGTCATCCCCTGTACTGTGTCCGCAGTCTCTGGTCATCTCCTGTACTGTGTCCGCAGTCTCTGGTCATCTCCTGTACTACTGTACTATGTCCGCAATCTCTGGTCATTTCCTGTACTGTGTCTAATATTTTTTTTCCAGTTTTCTGCCTCTAAAACCTAGGTGCGTCTTATGGTCAGGTGCGTCTTATGGAGCGAAAAATACGGTAATTAAATAGTTGACACACCAAAACAGCAGCAGGTTTGCTTGCCATAGGATTTGTATTTCTTTACACAATATTCACAAACAACACAACCAGGTTGGCAACATGACTCTTCTCCACTTCATTTTAGCAATACACCCACCTTTCCCCAACCTGTGATGGGGTAATGAAGATTGATTGGGCCCTCTTTCTCCTAGTGCTAGCATGTTCTGTTTTAGTACATTTTTTGCAGCACACCTGATTGTTGTATTGCCACTCCCTCCCCCAGTCTGATATCTACTGTATGGGGGGATTACAATATGCTGATGTCGAGACAGATTCAGTTTTCATCTTTAAATTGGATTCATGTCAGAATATTATTATGCTTTCCAAACAGTGTGGAATTCTCTGAATGTTATGCAGCATTACTTTTCAGGCAAATATTAATTATTAAAGGTTTCTTCAGTTTATGGTTGGTACTAACCCACTTTATGGTTTCTTACATCTGTCAGTGACTCCTTTGGCAAGATTCCTATGCTTGATTGTACATTGGAGGTTCCCTTTAATAAAAAGGAAGATTACACAATTTGTGTTTAAGCTGAAAAATTTTGTTACAAATTGTAGTGATTATTTAAGCCAATTTTGTCTCAGGAGCAAAACCACATTTGCCTGGAGCTACCCCGGAATGTGGGCATGGCAGCTCAGCATGTGTTGTGATCACAGGGAATGTGAAAACTCCCAAGTAACACTAGTGACCAGCCCTAAGGCAATTTAAATTTTAATCTCAATGGTTGTATGGCTTCTGTTATGCGTAAGTGGTTCTATGTACTTTAATACACAAATACACCTTTTTGCCTTTTCTTCTTTTTCAGAACCACATTTCTTAGTAATACTAAATGTAAAACACTTTAAACTTGGCTATACACTACAAAAATGTAATCCAGTCAATTTCACCTTCCAACATGTGTGCAAAAAGTGGGCAGTTCTGTTAAATGTAATTAGATTCTCCTCATATTAAAGTGTCCATCTACTGTACATTAGATTAGTGGTTGGCAATTTTTTCTATATTGAGGGCCTCAAACACTGTTTGACAGCACCAAAGGACCACACATAACATTATGTAAATGAAGTGTTACTGAAAAGTGAAGACTACAGACATGTCATGGGAGCTGCTTGAAATATTCAGAAATTGCAGACAAACTTTTGGACCTGTTGGGCACTGGAGACATGCTTCCTTAGACAGTCTATATAAAATATATATTATATGGGACTGAAGTTGGGATTTTTTACTTTTTTACAGTCATGCAGCCAGGCACTGCACTACTATATGTGAAAAAATTCTGAGAATTCCACCTTCTGGCTGAAAGGCACAAATGAGCTTGTACATCATGTGACAAGGAGCACGGAGTTCCACCTTCTGGCTGCAAAAGCATTAAACTAACTACTTAGCAATGTTGCATGGTTAATTGAGTAACATTTTTTTAAATGTTGTAGCTCATGTTTCATGTCAGATATTTCACTTTACAACCTTAAATCTGAAATATCTAAAACTTTAGTGAGAATTGTAATTTGGAAACCTCTCAAATTTGCCACAGAATCATTAAGTCCATCCCTAGGCCAACAGACACTTAATTTCAATAATTTTTATTGAAGATTTAATAACAAGACATTGTAGGTAAATACGGTTCACTTCAAGATATTGCAGTACAGGATAGTAAACAATATTTTCCCCCCCAATTGGCTGGGGGTAATAATATAGTATGTGGTGATGGCATGAGAGGTATGCTCAGTATATTCTGAACCGTGTAAGGTTGTAGAAGAGATCTATAGGGGGTGGAGAACAAGGAGTAGGGAAATAGGGGAGGTGGGAAAGGGGAGAGGGAGGGGAAGGGTAAGTGCACCAGACTAGGCAGATGGGTCAAGGTATTTTATAGTGATTGTATCAAAGTTTTACGGAGCAATTTGGGTTCTGTGACCATCGAGACCAATGGAGCTTAAATGTGTGATAGGCAGAATTGTTAAGGGCAGATCTTTTTTTCCATATCACATTGGAAGTTAAGGTCTGTTATCAGTGAAGTAAGGGAAGGAGATTTACTAGTGTTCCATAGTTTAGTTATGTTTATTTTAGCTGCTGATAATGTGTGGATAATAATGGTACGGGAGTCTCGAGGGAAATCGTTGATTCCAATATGGAGGAGTACTAGAGCAGCGTTTGGGGTTATTGGAGTTTTAGTTAATGTTGAGAGTATTTGGAAAACGCTGTTCCAGAAGGATTTAAGTGATTTGCATGTCCATAGTGTATGGAGCGTCGATCCTATTTCTCCGCACTGTCTCCAACAGGAGGAGGAATGCTGTGGATAGTACAGTGAGAGTTTAACGGGTGTTAAGTACCATTGATGTAGTATTTTTAGGTACGATTCCCAGTGAGAACTACATCGTGATGCTCTATAGGTGATGTTGAAGGTTTTTTCCCACAAAAGTGGAGGTATTGGTTGTAGGAGAATTTTTTCCCAGTTAATTGAGGAGGATTGTAGGGTAAATAGTGAGTCTGTTGTTAGTGTGTAAAAGGTAGAGATACCTTTACCTGGATATTTCGTTTTGTTAAAGAATTGGTATGTGGTGGTAGGAACTTTCGTAAAATGAGGAATATTTATTGTTCGTAAGCAGTGAGCTATTCTCAGGTAGGTGAAGTATTTGGTCACGGGTAGATTAAATTTATCGTGGAGAATCTGGAACGATTCCAAATTGTGGTTTGTGTAGCGATCTTTTATGTTGGTTAGGCCGGATTTTTCCCATTGTAATAAATTTAAGGAGGGAGTGATTAGGTGTAGTATATTGATTGGGGTGGGTATGTATTTGGTATTTTCAAATTTAGTAGTTGTGAGGTTGTACCAGGCTTGGAGAGAGGCTTGGATACAAGGGTGTTTAAGTAGGTATTTGGTTTGGGGTATTTGCGGTGTAAAGAGTATGTTTCCAGGTATAAGTGGGAGTAGTGGGAGTGTTTCCATGGTAGACCATAATTGTTCTTTTGTTGGGTGCCACCAAAAGTATATTTGGTCAAGAAGAGTCACATGGCCTGCTCCTCCTCTGGATGTTGGACGTAATAGTAGATTTGTAGTACATCTGGGTTTTATAGAGTTCCAGAGGAATTTAGAGAAGACTGTTTGTAGTTTAGAGAAGAAGATATTGGGAATGGAAATATTGAGAGTGCAGAATATTTATAGAATGTTAGGTAATATGTACATTTTCAGAGTCGCTACTCGTCCCAGTTTTGAGAGTGTTGATGTACGGAGTGTTGAGATTTCTCGTGGAATGGATTCAAGTAGTAATTTATGATTTGCAGGGTATACCTGGTCTATTGTTGCGATGAGTTTAATTCCTAAATAGGGTATGTTGTGTTGTTCCCAGGAGAAGGGAAATTGTTTGGCTAGTGATGTTTGGGTTTGGATAGTTGTGTGATAAGATGGAGGATTTAGGTTCGTTAAGTTTGTAGTAGGAAACTTCTGAGTAATTTTGGAGAATTGAACAAATCGTTTGGAGAGATTTATGTGGGTTGGTTATCATTAGTATGAGGTCGTCTGTGAATAAACTGATTTTGTGTTCTGTGTTGAGGTGGGTAATTCCTGAAAATGATGGGTCATTTCTTAGTTTTGAAGCTAAGAGTTCAATAAGTAGTGTAAATATTATGGGGGATAAGGGGCAACCTTGTCTGCCTTTTGTGATGTCGAAGGGAGCTGATAGTGTACCATCTGTTAATACTTTGGCAGAGGGATTGGAGTAGAGGGAAAGGATGGCTGATAACATCCAATCCATGATGCCGAATTTTGTAGGGTTAAATGCATAAACTGCCAGTGTATTCCATCGAATGCTTTCTCCGCATCTAAGGATAGTAGTATGGAGGGTTGTTTGGTGAATTCTAGATTATGGAGAAGAGATATGATTCTTCTAGTTGCGTCAGGAGCTTGGCGACCATGGATGAATCCTACTTGGTCTGGGTGGATTAATGTAGGTAGGTAGGGGAGGAGTCTTTGGGCTATTATTTTAGCATATAGCTTTATGTCTGTGTTGAGTAGAGATATTGGTCTATAATTCTGGACATTTAGAGGATCTTTACCTGGTTTCGGGATAGTCGTAATTATGGATTGTAGCATTTCTTTGGGGAATAAGGCTGTAGAGGCGGCATGGTTGAAGAGCTTGGTCAGATATGGTGAAAGGTCAGGAGCAAATGATTTGTAAAATCTGTTGGTGAAACCATAGTTTCCTGGTGATTTGTTGAGTGGTAAAGCTTTAATGGTTTTTTCTATTTCCGCAGGGGAAATTGGGGTGGAGATAGTGAGTTGGTCTGAAGTGCAGGGCCCTCACATTCCTTCTGTACTGAAATGTATTGTACTGTCTCCCTTATATTGTACAGCGCTGCGCAAACTGTTGGCGCTATATAAATCCTGTATAATAATGATAATAATAATAATAAAGTGAGTTGGGGTAGTTTGATAGTATCAAGAAATTTTTGTATGGATATGGGTGTTGGTTGGGTAGTGTCCGAGTCATTTTTGAGATTGTATAATTTTTGGTAGTACGTCACGAAGGCATTTGCTATTTCTTGTGGGTTTGTGAGAGAAGTGTGAGTAGTTGGATGTTTGACTAAAGGGATTTTGGTTTTTAAGCATCTTTGATTAGTTTAGTTAGTAGTGAGTTTGCTTTGATGCCTAAGGAATAGAATTTTGCTTTCATTTTTTGCAGGTTGATATCATATTTATACAGTAGAAGAGCTCTTAGTTTATTTCTATCTGAGGTGAGGGAGGAAGATGTGGAGGGATTGGGATTTTTTTTGTTTTGGTCTTCTTTTAGTTTAATAGATGCAAGAAGTTGGTCAATTTGTTGGGTTCGTTGTTTTGTGATGCGGGAGTTTTATTGTATGAGGATACCTCTCAGGTAGGCTTTGTAACCGGGCCATAGTGTGCAAATAGAAATGTCAGGTGTGTCATTAAGTTCAAAAAACATATTGTGTGCATCTAGTACAGCAATGGGCAAACTACGGCCCGCGGGCCGTATACGGCCCGACGGACCTTTTAATCCGGCCCGCGGAGCGTGATACTGTCAGGATGGCTGTCAGGATGTGTGTAGGCGGGGCAGCATGACGAACGTGAGGGGAGCTAGGCTCCTCTCACAGTCCGCCCTGAAGACCGGAACGGCGCGGGAACACGGCGAGAGGAACGCACGGAGCAAAGGTAAGTGAATTGAATTACTATGGGGGATGAATTACTATGGGGGATGAATTACTATGGGGGATGAATTACTATATGGGGGATGAATTACTATGGGGGATGAATTACTATAGGGGATGAATTACTATGGGGGATGAATTACTATATGGGGGATTAATTACTATGGGGGATGAATTACTATATGGGGGATGAATTACTATGGGGGATGAATTACTATATGGGGGATTAATTACTATGGGGGATGAATTACTATGGGGGATGAATTACTATGGGGGATGAATTACTATATGGGGGATTAATTACTATGGGGGATGAATTACTATGGGGGATGAATTACTATGGGGGATGAATTACTATGGGGGATGAATTACTATATGGGGGATGAATTACTATGGGGGATGAATTACTATGGGGGATGAATTACTATATGGGGGATGAATTACTATGGGGGATGAATTACTATGGGGGATGAATTAGTATATGGGGGATTAATTACTATGCTTACTATGGGGGAATATTACTATACTTACTATGGATGACACATACACATCATTCATCTACTCTACCCCCGGGTCCAATATATGAACCCATTGCGGCCCTCAAGTCAAAAAGTTTGCCCATCCCTGATCTAGTATGTGCTTCTTTTCATCCGGGTTCTTCAGTAGTGATGAATTTAGTCTCCAGATTCGGAGTACTATATGGGGGATGAATTACTATGGGGGATGAATTACTATATGGGGGATTAATTACTATGGGGGATGAATTACTATGGGGGATGAATTACTATGGGGGATGAATTACTATAGGGGATGAATTACTATGGGGGATGAATTACTATATGGGGGATTAATTACTATGGGGGATGAATTACTATATGGGGGATGAATTACTATGGGGGATGAATTACTATATGGGGGATTAATTACTATGGGGGATGAATTACTATGGGGGATGAATTACTATGGGGGATGAATTACTATATGGGGGATTAATTACTATGGGGGATGAATTACTATGGGGGATGAATTACTATGGGGGATGAATTACTATGGGGGATGAATTACTATATGGGGGATGAATTACTATGGGGGATGAATTACTATGGGGGATGAATTACTATATGGGGGATGAATTACTATGGGGGATGAATTACTATGGGGGATGAATTAGTATATGGGGGATTAATTACTATGCTTACTATGGGGGAATATTACTATACTTACTATGGATGACACATACACATCATTCATCTACTCTACCCCCGGGTCCAATATATGAACCCATTGCGGCCCTCAAGTCAAAAAGTTTGCCCATCCCTGATCTAGTATGTGCTTCTTTTCATCTGGGTTCTTCAGTAGTGATGAATTTAGTCTCCAGATTCGGAGTACTATATGGGGGATGAATTACTATGGGGGATGAATTACTATATGGGGGATGAATTACTATGGGGGATGAATTACTATATGGGGGATTAATTACTATGGGGGATGAATTACTATGGGGGATGAATTACTATGGGGGATGAATTACTATATGGGGGATTAATTACTATGGGGGATGAATTACTATGGGGGATGAATTACTATGGGGGATGAATTACTATGGGGGATGAATTACTATATGGGGGATGAATTACTATGGGGGATGAATTACTATGGGGGATGAATTAGTATATGGGGGATTAATTACTATGCTTACTATGGGGGAATATTACTATACTTACTATGGATGACACACACACATCATTCATCTACTCTACCCCCGGGTCCAATATATGAACCCATTGTGGCCCTCAAGTCAAAAAGTTTGCCCATCCCTGATCTAGTATGTGCTTCTTTTCATCTGGGTTCTTCAGTAGTGATGAATTTAGTCTCCAGATTCGGAGTATCGAGGAGTATTGCTAGTCGTCAAGGGTAATGTTGATTGGAGTGTGATCTGACCATGTTATGGTACCAATTGATGAGGAGGTTATGCATTGTAGGGTCCAATTGTCTGTGATAAAAAAGTCAATTCCGGAGTAGGATAGGTGGGATGGAGAGTAGTAGGTGAAATCTCTTTCCGTGCTGTGTTGGCATCGTCAAATGTCATAGAGATCATTGTTATGAAGAAATTAGTTGAAATTCTGTTTGGAAGATCGTTTGTTTGAAGAAGAGTCCAGAAGTGGGTTGCCAATGATGTTGAAGTCACAGCCTATGAGGAGTCTGCCTTGTTTTTGGGAGGAGATAATTGATTGAAGTCTGTTGTAGAATTGTAATTGATTGGAATTAGGGCCATAGACGTTGACTAGGGTGTGTATAATTTTTTTGAGTTTGCAGATCAGGATATGGTATCGACCTTGAGGGTCTATTGTTTCTGAGATATGTTGGAATTGGATAGAGTCTTTTATGGCTGTAATGACACCATTTTTCTTTTTAGGGTTCGTTGCCATGTATATACGGGAGAAATGTTGGAGGTGGAATTTAGGGATTTTGGTTGTCGCGAAGTGTGTTTTCTGTAGAAAAAGTACATCAGCATGTAAGGAATGAGTTTCTTTCAGGAGCAGGGACCTCTTAAAGGGGGAGTTTAGACCGCGAACATTAAGAGATGATATTTTAATCATTTGATAAGCTTTTGATTGGAGTTAGTGAGTAGGAGAGTCGTTTCTTATTTTGATGAGAAGGTACATGTGTTGTAGTTATAGGTGGTGGTGGCCAACAGACACTTAGATAGCTATGATGTAACATGGTGACATTCTCCACCCAGCTCTACAGCACTAACCCATTCTTGAATCCATTCTTAAATCAACAGTCAACAAGCAAGATGTAACCCAATGATTTCCTCCAACAGCATTACCCCATTCCTAATCTCATCCTAAGGACAACCTACAGCACAATGCAATGTTTGAGGCAATTTGTCCTATACTGAGCCTCCCAAATTTCAATTTCAAAACAAAGCCTAGTCATGTTATCAATTTCCTTTTCTTGTTTTCCTAAAAGGCTGATTATTATTATACAGGACTTCTATAGCACCAACAGTTTGCTCAGCGCTTTACATTATGGAGGGAGACAGTACAGTAACAATACAGTTCAATACAAGAGGGATTAGAGGGCCCTGCTCCTTGGAGCTTACAATCTAGGAGGGGAGGGATAGTGGTACAAGAGGTAATTAGCTGTGGGGGATCTAGTGGTGGGAGGAGTAGTGGATTCCAGTATTAGTTGGGAACGGGGTAGGCTTCCCTGAAGAGATGGGTTTTCAGAGTGCACCTAAAGGTGAGCAGAGTAGGCAATAGCCTGATAGCTTGGGGTAGGGAGTTCCAGACAATGGGTGAAGCCCATGAGAAATCCTGGAGACGAGCATGGGAGGAGGAGACAAGGGAGCTAGAGAGTAGGAAGTCTTGCGAGGAGCAGAGAGTACGGTTTGGGTGGTATTTAGAGACAAGGTCGGTGATGTAATTAGGGGCAGTGTTATGAATGGCTTTATACGTCAGTGTTAGTGTTTTGAATTTTATCCGTTGGGCAATTGGAAGCCGGTGGAGGGATTGGCAGAGAGGGGTGGCAGATATAGAGTGGTTAGTAAGGTGAATGAGTCTGGCAGCAGCATTCATGATGGACTGTAGTGGGGATAGCCTGTGGTGAGGTAGGCCAGTGAGGAGGGAGTTACAGTAGTCAAGCCGTGATATAATAAGGGAGTGAATGAGTTGCTTAGTGGTTTCCGAGGTTAGGAATGGTAGTATCTTGGAGATGTTGCGGAGGTGAAGTCTACATGAGTTCGTCAGAGGTTGGACCTGGGGCTGAAAGGACAGATTGGAGTCTAGGATTACACCTAGTACCCTGGCGTGAAGGGTGGGGCTGATGGTAGTGTTGTTGATCTTGATGGAGAAGTCGGGGGGGGGGGGGCACAAGCTGGGGGGAATACTAGAAGCTCAGTTTTGGAAAGGTTGAGTTTGAGGAAGTGGAGTGACATTCAGTCCGATATGTCACTTAGTAGGCTGGTGATGCGATTGGAGACTGAGGGGGTGAGGTGAGGGGTAGAGAGATAGATTAGTGTGTCATCGGCATAGAGATGGTAGTTGAAGCCATGGGAGTTTATCAATTGGCCAAGGGAGGAGGTGTAGATGGAGAAGAGGAGGGGTCCGAGGACAGAGCCTTGAGGGACCCCGACAGAGAGAGGGAGTGAAAGGGAGGTGACAGCGTTATAGGTAACACTGAAGGAGCGCTGCGATAGATAGGAGGAGAACCAGGAGAGAGCGGAGTCTCTGAGGCCAAGAGAGTGCAGTTTTTTGAGGAGGAGGGGGTGGTCAACAGTGTCAAAAGCCGCAGAGAGGTCAAGTAGTAGGAGTATAGTATAGTGGCCATTGGTTTTGGTGGTTAGTAGGTCATTGGTGAGTTTGAGTAGGGCAGTTTTGGTGGAGTGTAGGGGGTGGAAGCCAGACTGTAAAGGGTCGAGAAGGTTTTTGTCGGTGAGATGGGAGCTCAGGCGATTGTAGACTAAGCGTTCTAGGAGTTTAGAGGTAAATGGCAGTAGGGAGATGGGTCTTAGGTTGTTCAGTTCGGAGGGGTCTAGGGAGGGTTTCTTAAGTATGGGAGTGACGTGCGCGTGCTTTAGAGGGGAGGGGAAGGTACTGGTGGAGAGGGAAAGATTGAAGATGTGAGTGAGAGAGCATAGGATGGAAGAGGAGGGAGAACGCAGGAGTTATGAGGGGACAGGGTCCAGTGGGCAGGTGGTGAGGCGGGCTTCGGAGAAAATCTTAGTGACCTCTTCAGTGGTAGTGAGGTCAAGGGAGCAAAATCTTGAGGGGGTTATTGTGTGAGGAGTGCTAAGTGGGGTAGGTGTCTGAGCAGTGTCGAAGTCCCTACGAATTGCATCAATCTTGTTTTTGAAGTGGTTGCCAATATCGTGGGCGGTAAGTGAGGTACTGGGTGGAGGTGGAGGTGGAGGTGGAGGCGGAGAAAGTAAAAAGTTAAAAGTGGAGAAGAGCTGGAGAGGACTGGAGGAGAAGATACTAATGAGGGTAATAAAATAGGCTTGTTTGGCAGCGTGAAGGGAGGAAGTGTACATTAAGAAGGCAGATTTATAGCGGGTGAACGCTTATTGGGATTTGGTTTTACGCCATAGTCGCTCCAGCGCACGACTATGTCGTTTGAGGTTTCTGGTGTGGTCGGTCTGCGAGGGTTGTAGTGGTCAGGGCCTAATGCTTCGTGTTGTTGGGGGTGCGTGCGAGTCTAGAGCGGCTGAAAGCGAGTTGTTGTAGACAGCAGTGGCCAGGTCAGGGCAGAACAGGGGATGGATGCTGTCGTAAAGTTGGTCAGTTGCAGAGTGGAAGAGAGCAGGGTTGCAATTCCGGAGGTTTCTGCTGGTAATTGTTTGCCGTTTGGAGGGCGTGTTTGAGGACGAGGAGACGGAGAAGGTGATGAGGTTGTGATCGGAGAGAGGAAAGGGGGTGTTTGTGAGGTTGCAGGGAGTGCAAAGCTGAGAGAAGACCAGGTCAAGAGTGTTCCTGTCAGAGTGGGTGGAGGATTGTATGCACTGTGCTAGTGCAAAAGAAGAGGTTATGTGGAGGAGTTGGGATGTAGCTGGGTTATTGGTGTTGATAGGGATGTTGAAGTCTCCGAGAATGATAGTGGGTAGCTCAGAGGAGAGAAAGAAGGGTAGCCAGGCGGCGAAGTCGTCAAGAAAGCGGGACACGGGTCCAGGAGGCTGATAGATCACTGCAATCCTCAGAGAGATTGGAGAGAATAGCCAGATGCAGTGGGTCTCGAAGGAGGAGAAGGATAGAGAGGCAGGGTTAGGGAGGACTTGGAAGGTGCTCAGTGGTGACAGGAGCAAACCAACCCCACCACCTTTCCGACCACTGGGTCTGGGTGAGTGGGTCCAGATGAGACCTCCATAGGAAAGTGCTGCGGGGGAGGCAGAGTCTGTTGCTTGGACCCAGGTTTCGGTGATCGCTAGCAGGTTAAGGGAGCGGGAGACAAAGAGGTCATGGATGGAGGTGAGCTTGTTGCAGACCGAGCGGGCATTCCAGAGTATGCATGAGAACGGGACGGTGGTTTTGGGGAGCAGGGGGACAGATATAAGATTGAGGGGGTTGTGGCAGTTTACGGAAGAGAGAGGCTGTCTTGTGTGTGGGCGAGGTAGTGGAGGACCAGGGTTCGGGGAGATATCTCCAGAGGTTAGGAGAAGTGAGAAAGGTGGCATGGGAGCAGGATGTATATGAGCCTGTATGTCTTCCAGTTCTGGTGTTCAGGAGCAGGAGAGTGGAGTATCAGGAGGAGGTGATGAGAGCAGTAGTAGGAAGATGGAAGCAGTGAAGGTGAGATGTACAGTTGTTTGGGTGGAGCAGAGGGATAGGGAAAAGAGATTTTTGGGATGCAGGAGAGGAATATGAAAAGGAGGACTAGAGGAGGCATTTCCAAAGGTAAACGGAGTGGGAGTCAGGTGTGGAGAAGAGTTGATCCCTTGAACCAAAATGCCCTCACTAGGTCAACAGGCAAGAAACCCAACACAACACAGCCTGTGGTCATCCACAAGTGAATAAAGTAAAGAGATGCACCAAGAGAAAAAAAAAGTATAATTAGTTAGGACAATACAGGTCACCATGAAAGGCTGTTTGAATCAGAATCTCATCTTGGTCAGCAAAAATTATGCTGGCAAAAACATGCTACTTGTGACGATCACGGCGTCAGACCCCAAGCCCTTCTCACCAAACTCGTGACCAAAGGACTAGCCAATCTAAAACTGCGCTGTCACGTGCGGAACAATGCCATGCCCAGCTGCACCCAGCACAAAGATTTTCCAGCTAATGGACCACAATCTGTTTACTTGCAGCCTGGAAGCGATTGTTACTGGGTCAGGTTAATTAAGCAATTAACCCTTCACACTGCCACCACATCCTTTTTGTACAGAGAAAGAGGAAACTTGGCAAGACAGGGGTTCTTGGTTTGCATTAAAGAGCTTTAGAAACAGTTCAACACTTTCAGAAAGTAAGATTTATTACTAAAAGGGTGCAATAAAAATATTTACAGAAAAAGATGTAGCCAATATATATATATATATATATATATATATAAATATATATATACACAGAGAGCAATAACACAGCAAAGAGATAACAGAAAGGAATTTAGAGAGATAAAGTACTTGCCAAAAGTCCTGGTTTAAGCAGCGTTCAAGTTTCAGAGCAAAAGGGTCGTCTCCCAAAGTTGGTTCCGATGTTAAAAGGGAGAATCTTCAACTTAGCTCAACTCAGCTTAGCTTAGCTCCAAGCATAACAGCCTTTTTCTAGGCACTCAGCAGGGTGTCTCCTTAAAGCAGAGAACCAATCACCTCATTTGGGGAGGGGTGTTGCAGGCGGGGAGCTCAGGTTATGACCAAATCCCTCCCAAATTATACTATGGTCAATAACTTTTCCCAGGTACATGTAACATTCTATCCACGGGTAGATTAATACGCAGAATCATCTGCTGAACATCTAGATATGAAATATGACATACTTGCTGGGATGGTTAAGGAGATCTCATTTTCTGCTCTCCTCTTTGTGCCAGCTAGGGGGTGTCAGACGACTTGTATTAAAGTGACCGGTCTGAATATATGCCTGTTTTTTATGTAAGTCTTTCATATTCCAAGATATGTAATCATAGGGGAAAGTAGATGTTGAATGTGATGTCTGGTTCATGGTTTATCTGGAATGTCTTTGAGCTCAGTGAAGGACTCGGTTTATGACTTTACAATATCCCAGATTGATAAGCTAACATACATCTGGGCACCAGCTAGGTTGGGATTTTATAGCCCTGGAGCTCTCCCACTGAGCCTGATTGCCTGTGACCTCTGCATCATACAGACCACATTTCACTCAACAGAGAGGGAGGGGGATGTGGAGGGGAGAGAGAGAGAGATACAAGATGGAGGATCCTTAGCAAAATGGAGGTTCGCATCCATCTCTGTGTGCAGGATTGCTACACTACTTACTCTGAATAATCTTGAATGTCAAGTTTTTCAGTGATCAGGTGATAAGACAAACACAGTTAGAGGAAACCCAGAGTGTGACCCATTCTAAATGTACTAAACCTATGTTCAGATATGCCCCCAACAACTGTAGAAAATGTTATCTTATCTGCAGACATACTTTGTTCAAGCACTGCATCTGTGCAATCTATAATTTCCTACTTTGTTATATCTTACACAAGCCAAAATTTGTTTACCACATATGCAGACTCTCTAATTTTGTGGTCAGGCCTTTGCCTTCTGTAAATGCAGAATCATTTTCCACATATTCTGGTATGCCTTACACATCTAGGTCTCAAGCATTTGTAACACCTGATCCTTTGCCTAGCATAACTACTAAATGATACTTTTTGAAATCACAACCTATGTACTCCTCACAAAACACTACTTGTGTATTACCTTTCCAAGGTCATAAAGTCTACTTTAGCCCTGTGCCTGGTGTTTGGTCATTTCAAAGAAAATAACTATTTTGTGTAGTACCCAAGAATTGTTTTTCTCCACCAGTTTGCCTTTCACTACTTATTTACCTTTCAGAAACTTCAGTATTGGTTGGAAACAGGGGCGGACTGACAACTCATGGGGCCCCCGGGCAATAGGGGATCATGGGGCCCCTGTGTCCTTGCCCAAACTCAAAAAAGCCTATGAAAAAGGTACCAGGGGCATCTCATGGGGCCCCCTACTGACCCCAGGCCCTCGGACAGTGCCCGAGTTTCCAAATGGTCAGTCCGCCCCTGGTTGGAAAGCTGATGTACATGTATGTGCAGGAACAGCAAAAGAGGGAGGGCGGGTCACAGCTAGGAAGCAACCGTCTACCACATTAGTGACTTTCTGAAGTTGTTGTGCAAAGTGGGAATTGAGAGAAATAACAAGGCTTGGAGCAGGGATGCAGGCATGACAGGTAGAAATTACAGCACTTAATCCTATTCTATTACATTTTTGGGCCACATAGTTGTGGCCTATATGAGGGTGATTCTGTGCTCCAGTTGGCCACTACGAGTCTGAATGGGTCAGGGATCATGAGGAATCTAGACAATGTCAGGCATCAGCAAATGTGTGCCAGTCAGCAAAAGCCATGGTAAATGTTGGAACTCAATGACTCATTTTTAAAACTAGCTACACTGGTGGAATCATTTGTCACAGATTCAAGCAGCACTCTTTAGGAGCATGTTGTTATTGTTGCAATTGAAAGCCATTTAAATCAGAAAAGAATCACAAGGAAAAAAAATCCTGGAGAATTGTCAGAAGATGAACCACTTTTTATTCCCCTTAAATCATTTACATTTCAGGTTTTCTATATAGTCATTAATCAAGCAACAATCAGACTGGGACAAAAACTCTCAAGAACTGAAAACCGATTCAGAGTTAAAAATCTGTGTTTGATGTGGGCGTCCAGCTCATTTGATAAATCACCAAAGAGGCCTAAAGTAATCTCAATAATTGACTAACAATTGAAAAACTACTTCTGTGGCACAGTAATAATGGTATAAATTAGTTGAGGTCTGTTCTCTTCTGGACTGGAAGTCTGGGATTTGTGTGGCCACTAGGAAAGCCTAAAATATTCTCAATAATTGACTAAAAATTACAACCCATATCCTATGGCACAGTAAGAAGAGTATAATTTATTTGAGGATAAGTCACTTACTTCTGAACTGGTAATGGTTGGCTTTGTACTAAAATTTATACGCATTTAAATATACTGTATTAAACCAGGGCTCAAAATTTACACTCCCCTGCTCGCATTGGCAAGTGGAAATATGGTGTGGGGGGGGGGGGGGGGGAGTGTGTCAAGACTGCAGCAGGTGAAATTTGACAGTCGGGGATGATTGGTGCAATAGTGGGGACAGTTACAAGCTCTGATCTCCCTATATGGCTTTCAATGAAACAGCTAAAAGCTGCAGGAGGGAGAGAAGGAGAGGTGACTTCCAGCTGCTTCTTTGAAAGCCATACAGGGAGATCAGTGCTGGTAACTGTCCCCACCACTTCACCTATCATCCCAAACCATCCATTGGATTTCTCTTTCTGGGGCCCCCTGTGTGCTTCTCAGTGCCCAGGCTCTCCCCATCCTTCTTACCTCCTAGGAGAGAGAGAGAGAGAGGCTGGCTCTGCATTGCCTTCTCCTGTGCCTGCCCACACTCCAGTCTGTGCAGCTTCTAAGGGGATGTGTGAGCGGGAAATTGTAAACAGAACAGCTGGCAGCTCTGAAATGCTTCTGACTGAGCCAGTGAACCGGGGGCCATCCATGTGAGTCCTTCCTTCCACCCCTTCCTTCCTTTCTCCCCCCTCTTCCTTCCTGCCTGCCCTCCCTTCCTTTCTCCCCTCCCTTCCTTCCTTCCCTTCCTCCCCTCCCTTCCTTCATCCATTCCCTCACTCTCTTCCTTCCCTGCCTCTTTTCCTTCCCTCCCTTCCTTTCTTCCTCCATCCATTCCTTCCCACTCTTCCTTCCTCCCTCCCCTTCCTTCCTTGCTTTCTCCATTCCCTCCCTTTCTTCCTTCCTTCCTCCAGCCATTCCTTCCATCCCCTTCCTTCCTTCCTTCCTTCCTTCATTCCCTCCCTTGCTTGCTTTCTTCCTTCCTCCATTCTCTATCCTTCCTTCCACATTTCTTTCTCTCCCCTCCTCCTCTTTCCTATTTTGTCCCCCAGCAATAGCTTTCATGAGTGTAGCCAAAAGAGTTCAGTTTTGTGTGGTAATAGTTGGTCTTACAGTTGCAAGAAAAAGTATGTGAACCCCTTGGGATTACGTGGAGTTTTGCATGAATTGGGCATAAAATGTGCTCTGAACGTCATCTAAGTCACAACAATAGAAGAACACAGTCTGCTGAACATAATACTACACAAACATTAGATGTTGCCATGGTTTAATTACACATAACATGTAAACATTCACAGTGCAGTGAGAAAAAAGTATGTGAACCTTTGGACTTAATAACTGGTTGACCCTCCTTTGGCAGCAATAACCTCAACCAAACGTTTCCTGTAGTTGCAGATCAGACCTGCACAATGATCTGGAGTCATTTTGGACCACTCCTCTTCACAAAACTGTTTCAGTGTAGCAATATTCTTGGGATGTCTGGTGTGAATCGCTCTCTTAAGGTCATGCAACAGCATTTCAATCGGGTTGAGGTCAGGACTCTGACTGGGCCACCCCAGAAGGCATATTCTGTGCTGTTGCAGCCATTGTTTTGTTGAATTACTTGTATGCTTTGGATCATTGTCCTGTTGCATCACCCATCCTCTGCGGAGCTTCAGTTGTTGGACAGATGGTCGTACGTTTTCCTGCAAAATGTCTTGATAAACTCTGGAATTCATTTTCTCATCAATGACAACAATCCGTCCAGGCCCTGAGGCAGCAAAGCAACCCCAAACCATGATGCTCCCTCCGCCATGTTTTACAGTGGGGATGAGGTTTTGATGTTGGTGTGTTGTGCCTTTTTTTCTCCACACATAGTGTTGTGTGTTCTTCCCAAACAACTCAATCTTGGTTTCATCTGTCCACAGTATATTTTGCCAGTAGTGCTGTGGAACATCCAGGTGCTCTTTTGCAAACTTCAAATGTGCTGCAATCTTCTTTTTGGACAGCAATGGCTTCCTCTGTGGTGTCCTCCCATGTACTCCATTCTTGTTTAATGTTTTCCTTATTGTAGATGTGTCAACAAAAATGTTAGCATGTGCCAGAGATTTCTGTAGGTCTTTAGCTGACACTCTGGGATTCTTCTTAACCTCATGCAGCATTCTGCGCTGTGCTCTTGCAGTCATTTTTACAGGACGACCACACCTAGGGAGAGTAGAAACAGTGCTAAACTTTCTCCATTTGTAGACAGTCTGTCTTACCATGGACACATGAACATCAAGGCTTTTGGAGATACTTTTGTAACCCTTTCCAGCTTCATGCAAGTCAACAATTCTTGATCGTAGGTCTTCTGAGAGCTCTTTTCTGTGAGGCATGGTTCACATCAGACAGTGCTTCTTGAAACCAGTAAACCCAAAACAGGTGTGTGTTTTTTAAGGGCAGGACAGCTGTCAGCAACACATCCAATATCATCACACTGATTGGAGTCAAGGTTGGCTCACTCCTGGCTCCAATTAGCTCTGGGAGAAGTCATTAAGCTAGGGCCTCACATACTTTTTCCTTCCTGCACTGTGAATGTTTACATGTTATGTGCAATTAAACCATGGCAACATCTAATGTTTGTGTAGTATTATGTTCAGCAGACTGTGTTCTTCTATTGTTGTGACTTAGATGACGTTCAGAGCACATTTTATGCCCAATTCATGCAAAACTCCACGTAATCCCAAGGGGTTCACATACTTTTTCTTGCAACTGTATGTGAGGACAGCTGATGTAAAGGAGGACACCTGATATTAAATATTTATTTTTGTAACTTTATTCTGCATAAAACATTTAACAGTGTCATTTCATGAGATAATGTACGAGGGCATGTTTAGGGGTGGGGCAGGGTAGGGGTTTGGTGGGGCAACTGGTGGTGAGTAACTCTTAAGGCCTAGCTAGTAGCTCAGGACTTGAAATTTTGAGCCTTGTATTAGACCCTTTAATGGTTTGTTTAGATGAAATGTAATGTCATTATTTTCTAAACTTTACAAAGTGTAGTACATATGGTTGATGGCAGCATTGTTCTACATGAGGCTAAACTTCTTCGTTGAAAATTTAAAATGATTAATTTCTAAAGAAACCATGACCTTCTTAAAATGGTGGCTTACCTCCCCCCTTATTATACTTAGCAACATTGGTTTGAGAATTCACTGGTCATTCTTATCAAGCTTAGTGACATTTGCTTGACCAATTGCTGTATATATGATTTAACTGTCATCTGTTTTATCTCTGTTAGACATCTTGGATATTGTTCACCAAGCACAACAGTATTGAAATCAGATGGGATCATTCATAGTTGCTGTAACATACTAGGAGCGCAGAGAGAGAGAGAGCACACGGAGACAGATTGCATGGAACCCAACGTGTGGGCGTTTATTGTGAAGTTTTTCGGGGTACAGACAATTGAACCGTTAGTCCACAGAACAACACAAGACACAGCAACACAGTAAAGTTCTCTGGAAGGCAATATGGGACAACAGGGGGCCGATAGTCCACTGGGTTCAATAGGACAGAGGGGCGGAGGTTTTGTGGGAATTGGGGTTCATGGAGAGAATTGGGCTCAGTCTTTCAGGCAGCACGGGGTTATTCCACTTACTGGATGTGGGGAGCCGAACATGGAGGGTTACAGTCCACACAGGGTCAATCCACACAGGCAGCTCCAGGCAGCAAAGCGTTAAGTCTGCCAGGGTCATGGGCAGCAAAGGGTTAAGTCCGCCAGGCTCACGGGCAGCAAAGGGTTAACCCCACACAGGGGAGGGATCCAGCAGCGACTGGCAGGTATTGGAGGTCAGTGAGAGGAGCGGGATCAGTGAGGAGGCTGGCTCGGAGCTCAGACCTCACTCACACTAACAGGACAGCAGCCAGGAGATCTACCTCGGGACTGGGGCCCCACTCTGCATTAAATACAGAGCCGGGCGTGTTCCCCTTGCCGTGGCAACCCGAGACTTAGCGTTGGGTTACCATGGCAATGGACCCCCACCCCCGCGTCTCCTGCCCCGCATAGGAAATGCTGCCTTTGTCCCTGTCAGGCATGGAGTGCAGGAGGACGGAATCGCGCCGTGCACATGGGGACAATGAGGGAGGTGACAGGAGGGACCCTGCATGTGGATTCCCACAGCAGGGGGGCCGACTTTCTGGCGCTCGGCCAGGGGAGCAGGATGCTCCCTCGGCAGGGGGCCAGATTGCTAGCAACAGAAGAAAGGCTGCTGGGGGGTGGCAGGCAGCAGACTGGGGGATGGGGAGGGGAGACCAGCTCTGTGACAGTTGCCAGCAACATTTCAAAAAAACTTTTTAGGGACACTTTTTTTTCTGTATATCCAGAAAGCCAGTGTAGGCAGAGTATTATGTTAATTAGGAATGGTGCATTCATTCATGGGCATGGTTTAACTAGAAAAAGAAGAATTACGCTACATATTGGTTGTGGCTTAAAGGGGTGTAGTTAAACAGAATCTGTGATTTTATTGAGCTCCCCCATGCAAGATCTCAGGAAGAGGGGCAGCTGCTTTGGGCCCCACAACAATGACTGGGCATGTGGCAGCTGCCCGTTTTTCCTCGAGTTAAAGACAGTTGTAGTCTATATATGTTTACAACTACATACCTTTAATTTGTGGAAAACTTTAGCTTGCAGGACCTGACTGATAGAGGAACGAAATAGTTCTCCTCGATGAATCTCCCAATGGCCCTTGAAATCCTGTTTTGTTTGAGCCTTGCTGAGACCTGAGGGAAGATAAAGCGACTCCCATATCACAGACATTAGCTATCCCCATGAGATACAGACCACCCACTGCTGTTTCCCCCCAAAAAAAATAAACCCCCCAAAAAACAAAAAGGCCTCCATTACAGCAATCCGTCTCCATAATATACAGACCACCCACCGCTGCTACCCCCACAAAAGAACAAAAAACAAAAAAACCCAACAAAAATATACAATAAAAAAAAGCCAGCATCAGGCCTTAGTCCCCATACAGACCACTTAGCGCCGCTTCCCCTACCCCCCCAAAAAAAACTTGCTCCTCTCAGGCCATAAACCCAACCACCGCTCCCAAAAAGTCAGCGACTTACCTGAGTGAGTCCTCACTGGTTGGGTCATTGTCTGGCCTGCTCTTAGGCTGGCTGGTACTGCAGCTCTGTCCTTGAGTCGTCTGCCAGTCAGGTCTGTCTCCTTTTTTTCCTGTCACTGTACTTCCTGAGTCCTCTGCCTGGTCCCCAACTGGTGTGTGTCCTTGTTGGTCCGGAGTCCGCTCTGCTGCAGCTTCCTCTGCCTCACACATGCTCCTGCAAACTGATGAGGCTAAATGTGGGCTGGCACGATCACCCCTCGCCTGGCCATGCCCCATCAGAGTACTGACCAATCACAAAAGAGAGGCGGGCATCACATGACTTCTTGTCATTAATTATTGGCAGTCCCAGGCAGGGGGATCACAACAGTGCATAGGATATGCCCAGCGGCCCAAGCACAGAGTCAATGTTTTCTAGCCAGCAGCATTTGAATCAATCTGATCAATCAATCAATCTAGACAGGAGAGCTGTCCGTGACAAGTCTAAATTTTTGGGACTCAGCCCGGGACAATGACTGTCCATGACAGCTGTCAAACATCCGTGAGTGTCCCAGTCATTTAGGGACTGTTGAAAACTATGGATCATTTGTCTAATAATAGCTGCATGTGTAGCCGGGTGGTGATCCCCCCCCCCACAGTGCACAGTGATAGGGGAAAGTCACAGGTCTGTCAGCTGTTTGTGGGGGTAGACTATGTGCTCCTCTGGCTGCCCTTTTCCTCCCCCTCCAAATCTGCACTGACGATCAGAGTGGATCTGGATGGAATCTCCCTTGCACTACTCCTCCTCCCTTTTATCAGCAGATTCTGCATTATGTCTGCATAGTTTATTGCATGCAGAAGTGTTCACGCAAGCAATATGCTGTGGTACATGATGGTAGGTCCAATGGAATATTTCTTTCCTAGCTTTTATGTTTGTGTCTTGCAGGAACAAGACAGGAACTCACAAATGAGAAAATAACAAATTGCATCACTATCACATAAATGGGAGGATACACAAAATGACTGCAATATACACAGTGATCTCAAGGTGGCAACATAACAGCGAAAAGTCATAGGAAATAAACATACATACAAAAGCATTGCCCATATAACTGCTGGGGGCCAGGTGTATCCCTATCATGCATGCAGACCTCCCTCCTCTCAAATCATACCAGGCAAATACCCTCAACATGGGGAGGGTACCTTGCCAGGTGCAAATTACCTGTACATTGTTACCATCTTGATGAGGACAAGGGCCTCTAACCCACAACACTGAGCTAAACACATTGACAATTTTTTACAAGCTTTAAAAATAAAATTGCAGCAATGCAGATTCTCATCAATCACGATGAATGGAAACCTTCTGACCCATCAAAAGAAAAACCAACCGACATGTCCAATCCTGTGACTTACTGTCCCATAGCTAAATGTAAACAATGGGTGGGGAACCTGCGTGAGATAATATTTGGTCAATGACATCACCAGGGATTCCTGTGCAATTACTGACCAAATATGGTCATGGCTATATTTGGTCAATTACATCACCCGAGATACCCCGTACCCTTGTTTACATTTGTCTAGAGACTATTTTGAAGGAAAAGTAAGGCGTTTCTGGACAAGTGCAGAACAGTAAAGTTCTTAGGAGAGGCACTGCAGTTAGGCATTTACCCATGGCCAATCCACTATGGGGAAGGATTCAAAGCCAGTTTTATACTTTTTCCTCCACTAGGCAGGCTATCTTGTGGCATCCCCTTCCAACTTTCCCCAATCCAACAACTATTTTAGATGTTCCTACACATCCCAAACAGATGCACACGTGACATATATGCTGCACATAAACATGAAGAAATAATCAGTTACAAGTTGGTGAAACATTTGATAACTGTATTGAAAAACAGATTTTCCTAGATAATGGGACACATAAAAACTTCTGAATTCATTATTATAATATCATAATAAAATGTGATAATAAACATTTTCTCAAAAGCATAATTAGTTTCATACTGACCCAACAAGGACATGACCACAGAAAATGAGTACCGTACTGATACAAGGAAAGCTTTCACTGGGACACAATCAGTACTGTGCTGAAATTACCAGCAATGCATCTAAGAACACAAACACACCAGCTCTGTCACCATGTGCCCTTCTCTTAATCTCCATCTGTACAGCACACATGTCCTACCCATTTCTCCAGCATGCTAGGGGGATAGTGGTTGTGACTAGAGAGGCGAAGTTCTGGGTGGGTCAGCGGTGGGTGTAGGAGCTAAAAGTATGTGCAGATATGTACAAGAGGAAGAGGAGAATTAACTATACCTTAGCTCTCAACTAAGCACTAGTACCTCTTTGGGGACTAAGTCCCTCTCTCCCTTTTCATATTTAGCTAGCCTTTTTTCAGCCTGATGTATTATTCTCTATTAAAAATGTGCTATTTATCAAAAATAAGTAAATAAGCCTTTACACAACTTCTAAATTATTGCATTTATTATAATGAAAAGCTGGTATAAAGGAAAACAGTGGTGAAATCTGTTAAACCAATCATTTTTACATATAATTTCTTCATGGCCTATGTAATCAAGAGTGGGATTTGGATGTGGCTGGTGCATATATACTTTGTGCTACATTGTGTCCCTCTTTTCCATCTCAGAAGAGAGTGCCCGAAGATCCAAGGTTTCTGGGAGATAATTGTCCAACTAATTGAGAATATCTCTAGGATAAAGATAGGACTGGACCCAGATGTATGTTTACTACATAGTACAGAGTTATCAGTAAATAAATATAAGGACTCGGGTATATGGTGCTACCTGAATGCGGCGAAGGGTTTGATACCTAAGTTTTGGCATAGACCAGAGGTGCTGAAGATAGAGGACTGGGTGGAAAGAACGAATCAAATTTGTAAGATGGAGAGATTGTGTTATATGCAGGAAGACAGGATGCGGTTGTTCTCTAAGAGGTGGAGAAAATGGGAAGAATTTATGGTGAAATATATGAAGTAGCAATGTGAGAAAGATGAAAGGATTTACATACCCTATATTCTCGTTGGGAAAAGAGGTAATAGAACAATGCAGAGTGGGTGGGTTTACATGGGGGGAGGAAGGTTTTATTTAGGGAGGGGGGGAAATTATATAGAGGGGGGGAGATAAATGGGAATAAAGATAGTAAGAAATGTTATTAATGATATGGAAATGATTTTTTTTTTGTATGAGAATAATGATGAAATATGTATTATATATGGAAAATAAATAAAAATTTAAATAAAAAAAAAAAAAAAAAAAGAAGAGAGTATACAATATGTGGCCTTGTGGGAATTCCAATCCCGGAGGGATGGGAGTCCATAAAGACAAACTCTGTATTTGGTTACTAAAGTTTAGTTCCTTTGGTTGCCTTTGTGCAGCCTCCTTGCAGTAGTATACAAGGTTTCTTATGTGCTTGCTAGAAGTTGTAAGTGATGCCACAAGTACAACCGGTAGGAGCTAAACTGACTGAACTTACATTTCTTTACTATGTTGTAAAACAACCTGAATACAATTTTAAGAGCTTGTGTTTTTCAAATATGCCGAAAAATCTCTATACGCCTACATTCCTTTTTTATGTAGATATAAAAAGCAACAATCTGCAACACATATGCCCACATGTCAGGTCAAGCTAGGGAAATTGTCAGAGTGAGTTCTGGTGATGAAGTGCTGTAAGTGACGACAGGTGGATTTTTCCCCACCTGTTGGACTTGGTGAGAAATCTACCTGCCTGTGCCCAGCATAGGAGCTGTAATGAAGAATCTTATCAGGGACAGTCTTTTATCTTGTATGGAGATAGCCAACAACTTTGTTTTAAAACTTAACTCCGGAATTTAGGCAAAATCTATTTCTGTAGTGGGGACAATATACTGTATTGTGACATGGGGGGTATTTAGCTCAGTGGTGGATGCCTTGTTTGTGAAGTCTACATCAGATGGAACAATTTTAAGGGCCTTTTAGCCCAGATTTGTTAAAAGGAAAGTCCATAAAACCTAAGGTTTCCCACAGAAGGGTTCTTCTCCATAAAAAGATACAAATGAAAATTGCTATCCCACCTGGCTCTTAAGCTCTCACTCAGCTGTAATCCCAATACCTCTGCTCTTTACACTGGTCACCCAGACCACAGGTTCTTCTATGCAGACAGCTTCACCATACTGCACACAGCTCCTCTGGCCTCAGTCCTCAGGCCTTTATCTGTCTGTCACTCTAAAGCTTGCAGCTCCTCTCTAGCTTCAGGAGAGGGCTTGGTGTTTTTCTGACTCCTGAACAAGAGGTCCTCCTGTCTGTCTTGGGTAGAGCCCTGAGATAGTCCCAAAAATCCATTATAAGGCCTGTGTGCACCTGAGTACACACCCTTTGGTTGGAGATTCCATCCCTCCCAAGACAATATGGAATTTCCAAATTATGGCGCCCCATCCAGAAATACCAAAACCTGGAGAAAGCTGCAAAAGCAGTTTTCCCAACTGAACTCGGAAAATGCACAAACTGTGCAAATAAAATATAAATAGATAGGTGCTACATTTGCCAAAACAATAAACTTCATATAGTGCAATAAGTAGTACCACCAGAGGGTTATCTCAATTTTGGTCCATGCAAAACATTTTAGCCTACAGCACCTCGTATTCCCAGGTGGTGTCCCATCCAGGTCTGACCCTGCTTAGCTTCCAAGATCAAGCACTTTCAGGGTGATGTGGCCATGGGTGGCTAAGTGTGTGTAGACCAAAAATATATTGTAACCCCTCCATATAGCAATTCAACCAATAGTGAACATGTGAAGTAAATAATAAAAAAACATGAATATAATGACAACTCTTGTAACTGTCCCAAAATAGAGTAATAGAAAATTCCAAAGAGGGTAAAAAAAAATATAAAAAATATAAAATATATAAAAAATAAATGTGACTGTGACCTTCACCACGTGTTCATATCCGTGAAGTGTAGATGACTCACTCACCAGATCCTTTGATCCCAGTTATGGTGGTCAAAAGCGCCTTTGGTTATAGGGAACCACCCTTTCTTGTTGGATTCTTCATTTTTCTCCCTCTAAATCTCCATGGATTTTAGCCAGATATAAAGGGATTCAATTAGGTTTTCCAGTAATATACTTTAGGTTGGTTTTAGATATTCCTCCCACGGGAATGCATCTGGACAATGAATGAATCAGACAAGTGAATAGCTTATCTAAGTGTAGTACTTTAATAGGAATCAAAATCACATAGACCAAAATATTCCACTCGCTTGTACAGGTGCTTGTAAACCAGCGCTAGTTCTTCAGGCATACAGTTGCAAGAAAAAGTATGTGAACCCCTTGGGATTACGTGGAGTTTTGCATGAATTGGGCATAAAATGTGCTCTGAACGTCATCTAAGTCACAACAATAGAAGAACACAGTCTGCTGAACATAATACTACACAAACATTAGATGTTTCCATGGTTTAATTGCACATAACATGTAAACATTCATAGTGCAGGGAGGAAAAAGTATGTGAACCATTGGACTTAATAACTGGTTGACCCTCCTTTGGCAGCAATAACCTCAACCAAACGTTTCCTGTAGTTGCAGATCAGACCTGTATAACGATCTGGAGTAATTTTGGACCACTCCTCTTCACAAAACTGTTTCAGTGTAGCAATATTCTTGGGATGTCTGGTGTGAATCGCTCTCTTAAGGTCATGCCACAGCATTTAAATCGGGTTGAGGTCAGGACTCTGACTGGGCCACTCCAGAAGGCGTATTCTGTGCTGTTGCAGCCATTGTTTTGTTGAATTACTTGTATGCTTTGGGTCATTGTCCTGTTGCATCACCCATCCTCTGCGGAGCTTCAGTTGGTGGACAGATGGTCGTACGTTTTCCTGAAAAATGTCTTGATAAACTCTGGAATTCATTTTCCCATCAATGACAACAATCCGTCCAGGCCCTGAGGCAGCAAAGCAGCCCCAAACCATGATGCTCCCTCCGCCATGTTTTACAGTGGGGATGAGGTTTTGATGTTGGTGTGCTGTGCCTTTTTTTCTCCACACATAGTGTTGTGTGTTCTTCCCAAACAACTCAATCTTGGTTTCATCTGTCCACATTATATTTTGCCAGTAGTGCTGTGGAACATCCAGGTGCTCTTTTGCAAACTTCAAACGTGCTGCAATATTCTTTTTGGACAGCAATGGCTTCCTCCGTGGTGTCCTCCCATGTACTCCATTCTTGTTTAATGTTTTCCTTATTGTAGATGTGTCATCAAAAATGTTAGCATGTGCCAGAGATTTCTGTAGGTCTTTAGCTGACACTCTGGGATTCTTCTTTACCTCATGCAGCATTCTGCGCTGTGCTCTTGCAGTCATTTTTACAGGACGACCACGCCTAGGGAGAGTAGCAACAGTGCTAAACTTTCTCCATTTGTAGACAGTCTGTCTTACCATGGACACATGAACATCAAGGCTTTTGGAGATACTTTTGTAACCCTTTCCAGCTTCATGCAAGTCAACAATTCTTGATCGTAGGTCTTCTGAGAGCTCTTTTCTGCGAGGCATGGTTCACATCAGACAGTGCTTCTTGAAACCAGTAAACCCAAAACAGGTGTGTGTTTTTTAAGGGCAGGACAGCTGTCAGCAACACATCCAATATCATCACACTGATTGGAGTCAAGGTTGGCTCACTCCTGGCTCCAGTTAGCTCTGGGAGAAGTCATTAAGCTAGGGCCTCACATACTTTTTCCTCCCTGCACTGTGAATGTTTACATGTTATGTGCAATTAAACCATGGCAACATCTAATGTTTGAGTAGTATTATGTTCAGCAGACTGTGTTCTTCTATTGTTGTGACTTAGGTGACGTTCAGAGCACATTTTATGCCCAATTCATGCAAAACTCCACGTAATCCCAAGGGGTTCACATACTTTTTCTTGCAACTGTATATGTCCTTTTCTTGACCAATTCCACAGCGACAGAGCCGTGTACTATCATAATATAAATATATATATATACTGTATGCCAATCAGGGTTAATAAATATGTTTTTACCTGTTACTTAGGTGATAAATTTAGGTGTAGATTAAAAAGAAAATGATATTGTGAGAGTATTACGCAGCAATCTGTCAATGATAGTCTAAAAGTATTTGTAATTGTTGCTTCATTTTTCATTCTCAACAGTTTTCATTATGCATCTTGGGCCTCCGGGGACAACTGTCATTACAAGGAAGGAAAGATTGGACCTGACAGGCGTCTTCAGCCGGGACTGTAACTAACAAGAGAAAACCTTCAATTACCCAATGACATAATGTTAGCTTTTTATTCCCAGTCTTAGTGAGTGTTCACCATAGTGTACACTGAAATGAAGTGTTGAAAACACAGCTTTGGTGTTTCTTGTAAGGAATTTTAGTTCACTAATATGTATCTGCCAGTGGCTATTGTTTTATTATTCTTCATGAAGCGGATATGTGAAATCGCTGTGAGAGAACGTTAGTTTACACTGCAGTAATCTCAACTATATGTAAAAAATGCCAAGCGAATAGTTGAAATAGCTGAGAAGTAGGAGGATTTTTGCAATGCATTCTTCAGCTATATGCGATTTTCTTGCTCACGTACTTGGGAATGTGAGATGGGGTTAAGGAAAGAAGGGATATTAACTATCTCTCCAATTCCCACTTTTACATATGTAGAAGTAATAATACATATGAATCTTATACTTATTATTATACAGGATTTACAGTATATAGCGCCAACAGTTTGCAATGCGCTTTACAATATAACAAGGAGACAGTACAGTTACAATACAATAAAAAACAAGAGTATTAAGAGGGCCCTGCTCATAAGAGCTTACAATCTACTAGGGTGGGGCAAGTAGTACAAAAGGTTATACTGTAATTGTGGGGGGATGAGCTGATAGAAATGATACATGTTTAATTGGAGGCGTAATAGCCTTCTGTGTAGAGATGAGTTTTTAAGGATCACCTATAGGCTGCCAGAGTTGGGCATAGCCAGACAGATTGAGGTAGAGAGTTCCAGAGGCTGGGAGAGGCTCTGGCGAAGTCCTGGAGATGAGAATGGGAGGAGGAGCCAAGGAAGCTTGAGAGCAGGAGATTATGAGAGGAGCTGAGAGGACAGTTTGGATGATATTTGGAGACAACATTGGTGATTTAACTCGGGGCAAAGTTGTGAATAGTGTTGTATGTTGTTGTTCGCATTTTGAATTTAATTAGCTGGGCAATCGGAAGCCAGTGGAGGGATTGGCAGAGAGGGGCAGCGGACACTGAGCAGTTGGTAAAATAGATAAGTCTGGAAGCCACATTCATGATAGTCTGAAGAGGGGATAGCCTACAGAGAGGTAGGCCTATTAGAAGGGAGTTGCAATAGCCAAGGCAATAGTCAAGGCGATAGATAACAAGGGGGGGAATGAGTAACTTGGTGATTTAATTATTTAAATAGGTGCAAATTTTAGAGATGTTCTGGAGGGGAAGTCTACTAACTTTTGACAGCAATTGGATTTGGGGTCAAAAGAATAGGTCAGAGTCCAGGAGTCCAGAGTCGGGGGGGGGGGGGGGGCTATTGGGAATATTACCAGCTCGGTTTTAGAAAGATTTAGTTTAAGAAAGTGGTGTGACATTCATGCTGATCTGTCAGTAGGTTAATATGTGAGAGGAGAATGATGGAGTGTGGTGAGGAGTAGAGAGATAGATTTGGGTGTCATCGGCATGGTGATGGTATTGGAAGCTGTGGGAGGTTATCAGTTGACCAAGAGAGGAGGTGTAGATAGAGAAGAGAAGTCTTCGGGGACCCCTACATAAAAAGGAAGTGGAGAGAAGGAGACAGATTTATAGGTAACACTGAAAGAGCACTGTGATAGGTAGGAGGAAAACCAGGATAGAGCAGAATCTTGGAGGCCAAGGAAATTGAGTTTATTGAGAAGGAGTGGGTGGTCAACAGTATCAAAGGCTACAGAGAGGTCTAGCAGTAAGAGTATGGAATAGTGGCCATTGGTTTTAGCAGTTATTAAATCATTAGTGAGTTTTAGTAGGGCAGTTTCTGTAGAGTGCTGTGAGCGAAAGCCAGACTGTAAAGGGTCAAGAAGGTTGTTTTCAGTGAGGTAGGAGCTAAGAGTATTGTAGACCAGATGTTCTAAACGTTTAGAGGTGAATGAGAGCAGTGAGATGAGTTTTATGTTGTTCAGGTTGGTGGGGTCCAGTGAGGGCTTTTTAAGCATGAGAGTGTTCTGTGCATGCTTTAGGGGGGAGGGGAAGGTGCTGCTAGAGAGGGAGACATTGAAGATGTGAGTGAGGGAGCATAGGAAGAAGAGGGTGACTGTAGTAGTTGTGAACAGGATCCAGGGCACAAATGGTTAGGTGGGCATCTGAGAAAGTTTGGTAACCTCTTCAGTAGTAGCTAGTTCAAAAGAGGAAAGTGTTGACTGTGCTGTTAGACAGGTATGTTAAGTGAGTAAAATATCTATATAAAAGAAGTCTCCTCACATATTGCATCAATCTTGTCTTTGAAGTAGTTGGCAATCTCTTGGGCAATCAAGAAATTACAATCTACAGGTACTGAAGTTTTATTCTATATTTCATATTTTTCAAAAAGTGTTACTGTTTTATACATTAGATTAACATTACAACTTGCTAAAGAGATTTTTAACTTCTAGGTGATATGGAGTATGTTTGAATCTGTACAAGGTCTTTATGCACGTCTAGGACCTCAGTGAAGAGATATAATCAGTACCCAATGCTAGATTCCACTAGAGGGTGGACAGTGAATGTGCTATATTGGACAATCCATAGGGATATACTGTATAATATATATATATATATATATATATATATACTGTATATATCTCACAGGCTGGCTATGCAGGTAGCATAAGTACAGCTGAGCTTACATGGTCACAGTTGTGTTGGATTCCTTGCTGTTCAGGAAACATTGTAGTGTAAGAAATACACAGGCTGCTTATGTGGCGATTGGACGCGGACATTTTGTTAAAGATCTACCATCTTGTATCATACTCTGCAAATGTCATTCTCACTCCGTTCAGTCTTCCCCCTTCCTTTTTTTGAATGGCATGCGGTGTGTGTGTATGCTGAGTTCATAAGTGCATCAGGCACAGCTTCATGGTTGTAAACCCACTTAGCTGGTTCCATGATGTCTGTCAGACTCTTGCCTTGGCCTGGTCTTAAAGCTATAAATCAGTCCATCACTGGACATGAAAAGCATTCCAGAATGGTAGTAAAACATACATCCCACTTGAAACCACTTTTTCATACAAATTCATAAATCCTGACAGGAACAAGGTACAATAAAACAAAGCATATATTCAGATAGGACAGTTTAATATGAGTCACCTGACACCTTACACCCCTATGTGGCACTTAAACGAGAGTAGAAAGCAATATGTCTTTATCTGGAACGGTAAGATATGTCATATTTGATGTCTGGAGGTTCAGGATATCATTCTGCACATTAATCTACCAGTGGCTAGGCTGCTACATGTACCTAGTGAAGGTTATTGACCATGGTATAAATGTGGGAGGGACTTGGTCATAGCCTGAGTCCCCGCCTAAACACCCCTCCCCAAATGAGGCGATTGGTTCTCTGCTTTAAGGAGACACCCTGCTGGGTTTCTAGAAAAAAGTCTGTCATGCTTGGAGAGAGAGATGAAGAGATTCTCCCTTTTAACATCAGGAACCATCTTTGGGAGAAAAGGCAACCCTTTTGTTCAGGACACTTGAACTCCGCTTAAACTAAGGACTTCTGCAGGTATCCTACCTTCTTAAACTTCTTTCTGTTATCTCTCTGTTGTGTTATTGCTCTCTCTATTTATATATATATATATATATATATATATATATATATATATATATATATTTGTTGCATCTTTTCTGTGAATATTTTTATTGCACCATTTTGACCTTTTTAGTAATAAATCCTATTTTCTGAAAAGTGTTAAACTGTTTCTAAAGCTCTTTAATGCAAACTAAGAATCCCTGTCTCTGAAGAATGCTACTGTGTGTTTTAAAACCTCCGGATACATCTGCCTGCGGTGACAGTGTGTATACAGATGCTTATTCAAATATCATAGTGTTACTGCTAAGATATGTGAGTTTCCTTCTTCTATGTAAAAAAGGTGGTGGTGGCAGTGTGAAGGGTTAATTGCATAATTAACCTGACCTCGTAACAATCACTCTCAGGCTGCTGACACATCGATTGTGGTTCAGCGAGCTGGAAAATCTCTGTGCAGGGTGCAGCTGAGAGTGGCATTGTTGTGCAAGTGGCAGCGCGGTTTTAGATTGGCTAGTCCTTCGGTCACAAGTTGGTGAGAAGGGCTGGGGTCTGACGCCGCGCCCGTCACAGCTTATACTGGCCTTTTCTTTTGAAAATGCTAGTTGGGCTTTCTCTGGCTTCAATACTTTCTGAATAACCAACAAGTATGCAGATCAGGAGTTTACATCTTACTTTGCTTGTTGATTGCATGTTCTTAGGTCAGAGGCTTAGACAGTATGATAAGAGGATAGCATAAGTATTTCCCTCTGTACAGGTTACCATTGTCTTGTATATATGTCATATTCAACAAGCCTTTCCAGGTCTGCTTGATAGAATAGCAGATTCTCACCACCTGACTTCATGGTGTGGAAGCCCTCTCTATGAGAAATACTTGAAGTGATTCTAAAGACTTACTTTTTTGTAAAAAAATAACAAACATGTTATACTTACCTGTTGTGTGCAGTAGTTTTGCACAGAGCAGCCAGTATACATCTCTTATCGAGTCCCCCGCAGGCGCTCCTGGCCCTTCCCTCCTGTCGGGTGCCCCCACAGCATGCAGCTTGCTTTGGGGGCACCCAAGCATGCGCACTGCCCAGCAGCTGCTTCATGTGTCCATTTACACACGGGTGAGTATTAGGGGGGCTAGGGGGGGGCATGATGCACAGAGAAGGTTTTTTAGGTAATGAAGGTTAAAAACCTTGAGCCTTTACATCCATTTTGAGTCTCGCTGGGAGTGAAGACACATACAAGTCAGTTCCCTGCTAACATTCACAATTAGGCATTTGGATCATGCGCTTGTAGGCAGGTGCAGTTAGCTACTTTGCCACTAGGTGGCTATGTACCAGAATAGTATCTAGAACAGCAGGCAGTGACACCAGTTGTTAGGCCCCTTTTAGGTAGAGCCCTCCCACAGTAATGTCAGGGGTGAGTTAGCACCCACATATAAGCTAGGTGGGGAGGAGTACGGATACACTTGGGCATGGGAGCTAAACAACCCACACCTGTGAGGATGTAGCCAGCACACATAGGCCCTGGACAAGGCAGGAGGTTGAGTGGAATGGACATGTATGCAGGAAGAGATGGTTGTAGTCATTATGTCCCTTAATGACTAGGTCAGATTGCAAAAGGCCTTTTAGGCCAGCCTAAAGATCCCTGTGTAAGGCTGCTTCCCTGGAGGCTTCCCAAGAGAGATGTACCTAGCAAGGAGGTGACTACAGAAAGCAAAGTCCTGTGAGTACTAATGACTCTGGGCAGAGAAGAGACTGTAGGGAGATGGCTGCTGAAGTGCTACACATGCTTTCACTTGTGGCTACTGCGAACCGTCCACTATATGTGATTGACTGTGTGATGTCAAGTGACTCTGGAATATACTGTATGTCCTTGTGATGTGACTGTAATGCCATTTTCTGAACACCACCAGTAAAGTGTAGTGAACATATTTCTTGTGTTGACATTCCTTCTTCAGGATATAAAGGTCAATGGACAGGAATGTTGTGTGGAGACCTATGGCAAGGAGCAGGGCACAATATGGTGGAGGGTTCAACCTAAGCAAGAGGAACAACGTTATAGCAGGGCTGAAGCAGGGGTAAGGGCTGGTGCTTTGGCACTAAAACTAGCCAACCACAAAGCCCCTCTTTCACATTAACTGGCTGCTAATACAGCTTTCCTTTAAGTGATTGTGATAAAAATATGAACATTTGCAGTGAGTGAATGTGCATGCTTGTACCTAAGGTGAGGAAGGGTTAGTGCCTGGCAGACAACACCATTTCTGGCTTCATTTGTGTAAAAATAATAGATGACTGGTAAAACCTCATTGGGCCAATGGCCTTTGCTACTAAAAAAGTCCAGGTAGAGGTTGTCTACACAATTGGGTTGTGGTAACTGACATATGAACATTTTCTGATCTGAACATAAACAGCCAGATTTGGAGAACCTTTTTATCTGCCACTGGGGACCCCTCACCTCCTGTAGTGGTATGTGGTTTAAAGGGACAGGAAGTGATGGAAAATTTCCCCGACACTCACATGGACTGCAATATAAACCATACAGAGGTTCTAACATTTTCCAAACCTACTAAACTCATCAATAACTTCAGGGAAATCTTCATTATGAGGAAACAGATTTACTAACATAGGCTTTAACCCTTCCTAAAGTTCCACTTTATTTTCTATGTGCATTTGTTTTAAACAGAAAGCATCTCCTATTGTGAAGCAGGGAGAGATTGCTTTATCCTATAACATGCATTAAAGTGGTTGTAAACCTGAGACATTAAATATGAACAAAGCATATCCCTCTATAGTGTGTACAAGTCTTAATTAAGAGCACCAAGTGTCATTTCGGACTGCTTCTTCATCCCTCCGCTATCAGCAAGAATCTCTTCTGAAAAGAGAAAAATGGTGACTGGGGAGGGACCTCCAGTTGATTGACAGCCTCATCTCTCTTCCTGTGTGATGTGGAGTGGTGTGTGTCCCTTTTCTCCAATCAGCTGTCAGAGCTCTCCTCATTGAGCGCTGCAGAGTGAAACTTCAGCTGCTTTTCAGAGCTGAGAGGTCCTGTGCAAATTCTGAACTTTGAATGGATGTACAGAACAGATGGCTGCAAATAAACAGGTACAACATATGTAGGAGGATTTGTTTCATCTCTGTGTATCACCTGAGGTCAGCCACTTCACTGGGTATATGTAAGGGTTTACAATCACTTTAAGGAACTGAATATTAAATGTTTGTTAAAGCACTGTGTATCATCAGCATTTGACATCTTTGCAGCCACTTTCTGTCTACATGCACTTCAGCAATGACTGCATGGCATTTCTTAATGTGGTCTTCCTGATGGTGACAACAGTAGTGGATCATGTCTGTATAGAGTGTGTTAAACACTGCCACTTGAAGTCCAGATTTGAAGACCATGTGAACAGGTTACAACTACAATGAAATATGTCCCCAACACACCAGCAAGTTTGTTTCAAAGTGCAAAGCTCTTTATTCTTTTATGATCACATAGAAAAGATTTTCGATATGATTGTACAAGAATGAAGACTTTTGCATTTTGAAACAAGCTTATTGGTGTGCTGGTGACAAATTTCAGCCATGTTGTACATGATGACCTGTCAGTAGTGGTTGCAGCACCCCTTTATTCATGAGATTGATTCCATTATGATGTACAATAGGAATAGAAAATACACAGGTTACACCTAAGGAGCACAACTGAGAGCCAGGGCAACGCATCACCCTGTAACAGGTGAACAAAGTTGCAACAGCTTTACTAGAACAACCTAAAAATTACAGGTGATACCAGTAACAGTCTCTCTCTAACATCCTTAGTCCCTAAATATGGCTTGTGACTGCCCCAGTATACCTGCACAGTATTAAGTCCCATTATGGCAAAATTCCAGCTCTGGTGTATTTGGGCATTCTGTGGCTCTTAGTGGTTTCAAGCACTCTAGAGGTTCTTTGATCCAAGGGTGCTACAGCATTGGCAGACGCACCCCGGTAACAGTGACAAGACAGGTGTTATACACAAGTATGTGAGCCCTGAGTCAGACCCCTGTCCCACTTTTATACCATACAGGACCCAAGATAAGCTGGAGCTGCCAAGAAAAACACAGTAAACGTTTGGGCAGCATAAACTCAACCTGCTTAGATAGTCATCTGCATAAAGGCAAATGAGATTAGTATTTCTTGCTGGAAAATTATTGCGCTAAACTCAATTAACCTACAGCCAGCTCAGACTTAACCCATAGATATACACTTGACAGATAAGATCAGTGAAAAAGTCAGAAGTACAGCCCTACTAACCCAAAAACAGAGCCTGCATGTACAATATGGAAATCTGCACCCCCCCCCCCTCTTCTAGTACACATAAACTGCTCAAAAAAATTAAAGGAACACTTTAAAAACACATCAGATCTCAATGGGAAAAAATATTATGCTGGATATCTATACTAAGATGGACAGGGTAATGTGTTAAGAACATAAGGATGCCCCATTGTTTGATGGAAATGAAAGTTATCAACCTACAGAGGACTGAATTCAAAGACACCCCGAAAATCAAAGTGAAAAAATGATGCAGCAAGCTTGTCCATTTTGGTGAAATTTCATTGCAGCAACTCAAAATGGTACTCAGTAGTTTGTATGGCCCCCACGTGCATGTATGCATGCCTGACAATGTCTGAGCATGCTCCTAATGAGGCGACAAATTGTATGCTGGAGTATTTCCTCCCAGATCTGGACCAGGGCATCACTGAGCTCCTGGACAGTCTGAGGTGAAACCTGGTGTCGTCGGATGGACCGAACATGATATCCCAGAGGTGTTCTATTGGATTTAGGTCAGGTGAGTGTGGGGGCCATTCAATGGCATCAATTCCTTCATCCTCCAGGAACTGCCTGCATACTCTCACCACATGAGGTCGGGCATTGTCATGCACCAGGAGGAACCCAGGAACCCACTGCACCAATGCAGGGTCTGACAATGGGTCCAAGGATTTCATCCCGATACCTAATAGCAGTCAGGGTGCCATTGTCTAGCCTGTAGAAGTCTGTGTGTCCCTCCATGGATATGCCTCCCCAGACCATCACTGACCCACCACCAAACGGTCATGCTGAATGATGTTACAGGCATAACATTCTCCACGGCTTCTCCAGACCCTTTCACGTCTGTCACATGTGCTCAAAGTGAACCTGCTCTCATCTGTGAAAAGCACCGGGTGCCAGTGGTGGACCTGCCAATTCTAGTGTTTACTGCTAAATGCCAATCAAGCTCTATGGTGCCGAGCAGTGAGCACAGGGCCCACTAGAGGACATCGGGCCTCCAGGCCACTCTCATGACCTCCACCTGTAAAACCATTGCTCATGCTACCAGTAGTGACACTGACCCTAGCCAAACGCAAAACTAGTGAAAAACAGTCAGAAAAGCTGAGTAGGAGAAAAATGTCAGTGGCCTCCACCTTTAAAATTATTCCTATTTTGGGGATCGTCTCATTGTTGCCCATCTAGTGCACCTGTTGTTAATTTCATTAACACCAAAGCAGCTGAAACTGATTAACACCCCCCTCTGCTACTTAACTGACCAGATCAATATCCCAGGAGTTTAATTGACTTTATGCTATACTCTGATTAAAAAGTGTTCCTTTAATTTTTTTGAGCAGTGTGTATTTTTAGAATTGTTGTTGGATTTTCTTATTTAAATAAATCCTGTGCGTAAAGACAAGCCCTAAATAAAAAGAGCACATTGCAGTAAATTAAAGAAGGTCTGAAACCAATCAACATTTTAACATATTAATGTAAATTCTAAAGCTGTTTTCAATGTTTTTTTTATCAATTTGCAGCTTTCATCGAAACAATAACTGGTGTCCCTGACATGAAGGTTCTCATGTGGACACTTCCTTTTATGGAGTGACAACTGTCTCCCAATTGTGCCCCTATTTTGTCTTTCTGTTACATGTACCTCATGTAACACACATTGCAGTTATAGTCCACCATTGTACTATTTGGAAGCTTTTCCAGAGCAATGATGTGCAGCAGGAGCATGAGCATGTAGACAAGAAATGGTTGAAAGAGATTGGAAAGGATCAGCTATTACAGTATGAGATGCACTAAGAAAACATAGCGCACAGACTGGATTAGTCCCACTATATTGATCCCAGGTTCTGATCCCTTTATGAAGCAAGCAGCCAGGCTCAGGGTATTTTCAGCCAGGTGCACGAACTCTCACTCAGTCCTCAGACAGTAACCAGGCAGATAGGGTCTTTTTTGTTGTTTTATAGAACTGGGATAGGGATTGGGTAAAATTTTGGGATGCCAGAACTAAATAACTTGACTGAGGACACTATCTAGCTAACAGCACTAACTAGCAATAAAATGAAGCAGCATAGACTTCTTTATACGAAAGGTAGCACAGGGACTTCCTCTAAGGCACAACCCTGGCAGCAAGTCTGGAACGGTCCCTGTAGTAAGAAAGGAGGTATTGTGCAACAATCTTCCTCCTGAGAATTCTCTAAGGCATGGGTGTCAAACTGGCTGCCCTCCAGTTGTTGCAAAACTACAAGTCCCATCATACCTCTGCCTTTGGGAGTCATGCTTGTAACTGTCAAGCTTGCAATGCCTCATGGAACTTGTAGTTTGGCAACAGCTGGAGGGCCACCAGTTTGACACCCATGCTCTAAGGCCTACTCACTGTGGTCCAGGCAATCTGAAGGCCTCCTCTCAGCTTCAGTTTAACTCTGGCTTGACGTTTCCCAGGGAGATCCCCTCTGGGTGTTGCATTGGGTGTTCCTGTGACTTTTCTATGGCTCCTCGGTGAGCGAGGATCATCCAGGACTTCTTGAGGCCTTTACTAAGCCTTGGAAGGTTTAACAGTACTTCCAGGCTGGGTCAGTCTCCAGCCAGTGAAAGACCTTGCTGTCCTCCACTCTCACCCTTATATACCACTCTTAGTCCCCTGCTGTCCATTTTCTTCCTGACCAGGGATTGGCTGAGACTGTATCCATGGCCATCCCTTCCTGTTTTTGGCCATTTTAGATCTTGTGCCACCTGGCTGAATAGGTTCTCGGTCTCCTTCCTGAACACACGGCCACCATAGGTACTGCATGGAACCTTTTCCATATCAGACCACACAGGGCCCCCTGCTGGATGGAAGAGGTACAGCAGTTGGTAAAGATGAGATGCTGATCACCTGCCGAGCTGTTAGTTTTGCCAGATGATCTTCAGGTCTTGTTCTTCCCAGTTCCAGAGTACCAGGAGTGGTCTGATTACTCAAACACACTGAGCGCTATCTGGTTAGTGCATATTATATACACACCTTTGAGCACAGGAACCACTGATACTTCACCTGTATTTGGATGTCCACTATCACAACGTGGGATGCATCAACATTGATTATTGATCACTTTATGCACTTATTTCTGTTATGTCATTGGACTGTATTTCCATCTACTTGTATTCCAAAATGACATGATTTGTTGCACTAGTCATTATTCTATATATTTAGCGCTGCATTTTTATATGTTACCAGTGAGAAGGTTTTGAGGTTGTACCTTTATGCCAGCTACTCACATATTAGTCCAAGTGCTCGTATCAACTTTCTAGTTTGTTATATTCTATCCATGGCCAGCCCAGACTCTGCCCTCTCCTACTCACTATGTTTCCAGAATGTTCTGGAAAGATAGGGGGAGAGAAGCCAGCCTGCAGCTGCAGTACTCAGAGTAAGAAAAACACAATCCTGTCTCCACTTCTAACAACAGAGCCAAGAACGAAATTTGCCTCACGTCTAGTGCCTAAGCTAAGAGGGCACCACACAAAAAAATGTAAAATAGTACTTTTAGGAAAAAAAAGAAACATGGCAATTGTCTATGATACACAGTGCTTTAGCATACTGAATTTCATCCAATTAGGATTTAGATCTGCTTTAAAAAATGTTTAGGGATAAAGGTTTAAGGAAAAATAAGCAAAACAGAAAACTAATATTTCCCTGGAAGGCAAACTGTCCCTTTACATCCACATTGTAGCAGTTTGTTTTTGTTTTGCTCAATCTAAAGCTCTAAATGTTAATGCTAGCTGCCAAAAACCCAGTTTGGTGTTAAATCGATGTCATGCAGCACCTTAAATCTAATTTCTCCTTCAGCGCAGTGACTGTGATTGACAGTCTGAACTAAAAAAATCCATCAGTGCAATCTGCAGGATGATGCTTCCTCTCTATGCCCATTAGGGGCTTCTCTTAGCTATGGAACATAAGGAAGGATTTATCATGTTTAGTCAAGACAACCCTGAAAGAAGCACATACATCCTTCACACCAATTATTTCTCTATGCAAAAGGAATTTTTTCCGGCATATTATATTATTAACGTCAAGCATTTACAATAGAAAACACAAGATTATTCAATAAGACACAAGGAAGGATAGTGAACAAAATGTTCATAGTAAATCACACAGTAAATCGGCAAATCAGAAATATTTTTGTCTGACTACTGCAAACTAAAATCTGCATGAATAATATAAAAGAGAAAACAGAATGGGATGATAATAATATCTAATAATAACAAAAAGATGTCCCTGTTTCCTGAAAGTTGATGATAAAATGGTGTGTGTGTTTGTATGTGTACAAAATCATCTATACACCAATTTTCTTTTTTTTCACTCACTAATGACCTGCTTCTCCATTCCTGTCCCAACAAGCACAATGTGTATAAAAAATCTCCATGCCCCTCCTCAATCCCTGATACAACAAGGTAGTATCAGGGGTGGACTGACCATTTGGAAAGTCGGGCACTGCCCGAGGGCCAGGGGTCAGTAGGGAGCCCCATGAGATGCACCTGGTACCTTTTTCATAGGCTTTTTTGAGTTTGGGCAAGGACACAGGGGTCCCATGATCCCCTACTGCCCGGGGGCCCCATGAGTTGTCAGTCCGCTCCTGGGTAGTATCCTTGGAAAAATCACTCTTCCCTCCCAACTACCATTGAAAATAAAATTGCTTTCAATTCTGGCCTCAGCACCACAGTGTTCTTGGGAAAGTTCCCTGACTTAACAGCACAATGTGCCAGCACTTCTACTTGCGGCTCATCTGTGATAGCAAAATAGTGTCTTTGCAAAAATCTCTCCCGCCCATTACTGGGTCCATAGTATCCCGGCTAATGGCACATACCCCTATCCCCAGCTCAGGAACAGAATGTTCCTGCAAATAGTCTCCTAGATTTTAAGCTCCAAGGAGCAGGGCCCTCCTATCCCTCTTGTATTGAACTGTATTGTTGCTGTATTGTCTCCCGTTATATTGTAAAGCGCTGAGCAAACTGTTGGCGCTATATAAATCCTGTATAATAATATAATAATAATAATAATAAAAAATAGTTTTTATCCCTCCTAGTAAGGTCCTTCCTGGTCTTCCATTTCTTGTTGAAGGCAAAGGCCAGGCAGGTGTTGTGTAATAAGGCAGTGCTGCTTGGGGAAGGAACCATCAGTCAGAAAATTAAGTTATGGAAAGCAATCGCTGTTACAAATAGTAACAGAACTCTAGCTCTTTGACTTCCTTAGGGTTTGTGCCAGCAAAGTTGACTATGCTTCTTGCAGAGAACTTTGCCACCAGGCTCTCTAAATGTCCTAGGTTTAACCTCTAACAGATTTTCAAATTAAAGCAAAAATGGTATTTTATGCACTGTGTCCTCTTCTTGCATATGACCAGAGGAAGACTCTGCAGTGAGACATTTTCCTTCTGGGATGGTCCTAATCAGATATGTTGGACTGGTGTCCTGCGTGGCGGTTTGCCATCATTAAGGTAATAATTGGAGTGGGACCCCCAGTGAGGCAACTGTGGACATTATTTAGCTACCTGCTCCATATATTAATTGTTGATTAGAACAGTGTTTTTCAAACTTTTCTCAGTTGTGGCACCCTTTAAAATTTGTCTACTTTATCAACCTATGATGTAATCCATTGTTAGAACTCCAGCAGCTGGTCTGCATGGTGCCCAAGGTTCTAATGTTGTATAATCAAAACTTCACCTTTGTTTAACAAAAATGTAGGCTTGTTGACACATTTTGGACAATTTTGGGCCCTTTTTGTTCAGGCATTTTGCCAAGGTACCCTCAAAGAACTCAGGATGCACCCTAGGTTGCCCCAGCACCCTGGTTGAAAAAGGCTGACACATAGCAACACAAGAAATTTGTGTTGCCTCTTGAAAGGCATTGCCTTGCCACATTCCTACAAAAATGCCTAATTTTTAGCTATTTTGCGAAGACACTCCTGAAGAACCCAGAAAGTACCCTAGAGCGCCATGGAACCTTGGATGAAAAGGATAGATTAAATGTCTGGCAGAGAAAAGTCTAACAACAGGTACACTCTTTATATCATATGGCATGTCAAAATTACTTTCAAATAATTGCTTCAGTACCTTAAATTGTTTACATACATTACAGCATAGTTTGGCTTTATGTTTTGGTGAACTGTGGAAAAGGTACATGCTGTGTTTAGTTACCTATTAAATTCTGCTGTATTGATCAAATAGGTGAAGGATCCTTAATGTGTTAATGTGTCTTGATGGAGTCACTTTAGTATGTGACTCTACAATATTCCTACTACATGGACTATTTTCGTAAAAATCACCCTCTTCCATGTCCCTGGGTTTTGATGGGAAAAAAATTATTTTTCTAGTAAGCAATAGGTTCTGAGAGGGGACTTTTCTTCACAATCTGCACTCAATATGCAGATTGCTTTAATGCTGGACAGAACATGAAGCTTAATATATCTTCTAATGTATCACTCTTTTCACCTTTTAATGCAGGCTATGTTGGATCCCTAATTCCTAAAGGGCTACTTGCTGGAGAGATTCCAAGCTCGAAGCTTCCATTTGCAAAATCACTGTTGACCCCACTAAAGAGATTAAGGTCTTAGCAGCAACCCTAGGAATATAAAATATATGAGATTCTAGATATCTGAGATAAAGAGAAAAGCCAACTAAGAGTGAACCTAAAGGAAGCTTTAAGTAACAAAAAGTTCTGAAGGCCACTATTATCAAGTATTAGTCAACTCCATGGGCATTAAGATCAGGTCTATTTTTTATTCAGTGCCCCTGCTCATGCCTTACAGATTCCAGGCGTGCTCTAGTATACAAATACTGTATTGACCTTTAGATTGAGGGTCTGGTCATTTCTCCTCCTGCCCCCTAAGCTTCAGCATTGGCTCTTGACTGTGTTTTGCCTAGTCGGTAGTGAGCTTTAGGAATCAGAATAGGAAGTGATGAGGGTATCATCCCAGGTACCTGGGTCAATATTTGTGAATGCTTCAAGTTCACTTTGAATCCAGGCTTGTCGAATTTAATGGTTTGCCAAATTGCGCATTATATGACACCTAATGCAATGTAGGTCTTCCTGAGACAGTCACTACTTCTAGGAACTAATCCTGTGTTTTCCAATAAAAAACAAAATATTTCTGTCCCTGGAACAAGCATATTGCAATGGCTTACAGAGAAACACCACAGAGAAACTGTCATGCTATAGAATGAAGCTGACATTTCATCTGTTAAAGTACACAGTTTCTTCTGTGCTGAAAGTAAATGTATTAAAATAACACTTATCCAGCTACTAGCCCAAAGAAAGGTTACCATATATGTAATACAATGTTGATGTCTGGTTTGTCACTTTCAGCCTTAGTTACGTTTGATCAGCAACTCCCATTGTTATGACAAGGCAGAGATGAAACATGTTCACAGTTGTGATGACAGCTTCTCTTTATTTGCTGTAGGCAACTATTACAGCTTTAAGATTAGTAGAAACAGGTTCTATGGTATACCCTATCAGGAAGAGAGCAACTTCACTCAAGTGAAATTTATACTGAAACAGCTAAATTAATAACCTGTGCTAGTACTTGCTGTGCACCAGGGACTTTTGGCACTTGGCAAGTGAGAGGAGATTTAGGCACCTCTATGGATGGCACTGATTCTTCACAGTGTGGAACATTTCACAGTCTCTTGGAGACTATGTCCACCGATCTATTAGGGATGATCCCAACATGTCAATCCCAGCAACTACAAGGTGACGTCAGGACTGCAGAACCTAGTGTAGCGTCTTCCTAGTTAGCTAGGGGGAGATAGAATCATGTTTGTCAGAGAGGAGGGCTGAGTAGAAACCTGGGTGTGATAGTCAGGAGGTCAAACGTCGGTCAGGGATGAGATGCTCTGCAGGCCAGCCCCTCTGGAATTTCCCCCTCCTCTAGAGCTTTAGAGGAAGGTCTAGAGGCAGTGGGTGGATCTGAGGAGTGGCTGGCTTGTACTATTGAGGGATCCTGGCCAATACCCAACAGGAGGCTTGGCAAGGGGTCAGGACAACCCTTAAGGGTAAGAGAGCTTGCTCAGCAGGAGGAGAAGGAGGTGGAAGAGAGAGGAGGAAAAGTGAGGTGGAGGTGCAGGATCCTGGGAGGGAACCCAGGCTGGAAGGGGCTCACCTCCAGGAGTGATGCCTGAAATGAGATGCTGGCTAGCTCTCCATTAGAGGATTTTCATGCATAAGACTTGTAATATAGTTATCAGGAAGTTTGTCCTCAGTTGTCGTTCCCTTGGGCATCCTGTACACCTCTTACCCCATCCAAGTTCTAAAACCACTAATAAAACTTCAAAACAAAGCTCAAGGACTGGTCACTGACTCCTGAATGCAAGTGGATGTGAAAATGTGTGTTGCCTGGTTGTGCAGGACTATAGGGGATCCCAAATTTTCAGCAACTCCTAAGGGGGTAATGCTACATTAGGAATGCAGCCTCTCATATTGATCTACAGTAAAGTCTGACAGTCTGTCATTTCTGAATAACCTGCCACTACATCTAGTGTAGAGACTTAGTCCTAGGGTTGGCTGAATAAACTGGATAACATGGTAAACTTCAAGATGATAAGAATGTCCTATCAGCTTGCCCGTATGCTCTTTGACTTCATCAAGATGCTGTATAAGGGTTATTATAGTACAGGTAAGAATGGAGATTGCAGTGTCTCCTGTGAGTCACAAATTGTAAATTATGGCCAAAAACTTCAAAAGTATTAGGGTCGCTGGTTTGAATCCCAACCACAGCACCACCTTCCTGGAGTTTGCATGTTCTCCTTCTGCTTGCATGGGTTTCCTCTAGGTACACTGGTTTCCTCCTACACTTCAAAGACATGCTGGTAGGTTAATTGGCTCCGGTCTAAATTGTCCCTAGCATTTGTATGTATGAATTTGAGTTAGGGACCTTAGATTGTACGTCCCTTGAGGGTTAGGGATTGATCTGAATGTTCAATATACAGTATGTATGTAAAGCGCTGTGTATATTGTCAGCGCTATTTAAGTACCTGTAATAAATAAATAAATGATAATGTTGTGCTTAACCATTGTTCCTGGTCAGCTGAGTTCAGTAGTAACTGAACAAGCTGAAGATAGAAGTTAATTGGTTGCTATGCACAGCTGCTCCAGATTGTATCTGCTCCAGGTTTAGTAAATCCCCCCATTGTAACAAGTGAAACGTTAGAGGTGGGGCAAGCTGAAACACTTACATAATGACAATTAAAATGTTTCTTTTTACACTGTTTCTCATAAGATTGATCTATCTATCTATCTATCTATCTATCTATCTATCTATCTATCTATCTATCTATCTATCTATCGTATATAGGTATGTGTGTGTAGTGTGCTGTGGCTGCATGGCCTTTTTTTCACACCTGTTATTGTTCTTACACTGTTGATTGGCATACTAGACTTTGTACTTGGCTACTTTTTAATTTAACTTTGCTATTGTTTTATGTTATTCTCTTTTTAGCCCTGAAGAAGAGGATTGTGAGCTCCTGAAACCCATTGGATGTACCTACTGGCATGTTATCAAGATTAATAAATTTTTACTGGACCATTTCTAGACTTGTGGTGCTTTCATCCTTCACACTTTCTTTATCCAAGATGGCTGCTAAAATCTCAAAAGAACTCAACATTAGACACAGGCATTCCCAAGATGGCTCCTGGACCCCATAGCAGAGGATATATCAGTCAAGTACAATGCTGTCTGTAGCACCAGTAATAAATGGCACTTATGTGACCATGTTGTGTACTACTTCCAAACAGAAAGGCAACTGCACAATCATATGATGTCCGCTTCACTTCTCGCACTGCCAACCCAATAGAGAAAAAGCTTCACTCCTTGGATGTGGCAGCAGCCACCATCCTGTGCCACATGCCTACATGGAGGTTGTGGGGTAACTTGAATGGTAACAGTGTAAAGATTAAACACATATAGTTGTACCACTTAAACATTACTGTTTCTAAGTAGCTTAATCCATAAGGTTTGAATATTTTACAAACCGTGATCAGTCAAAGGTTCATTCATTTTGATGATCATGGATGATTTTTATTCAGGCAGTGACATTATCTGCCAAGCTCTACTGCAAGTAAAATAAAAAAACACACATAAATAACTGTCTTGGTTTGAGTTGAATATATGTTATTCTATCATATAATGCAAATATATTTCTCAATTCTGAACCAGCACCAGTTGAATTTATAATCAATTGTCTCTCCCTTTCACAATCTCTCAAATTAATTCTATGATCTATAGGTAGAGTGCTATGTATCCACCAGTGTGTTTTGAACTGTGGCAGAAAACCGCACACAATGCAGACAGATGTGCAAGTCCACAGTGCTAATTACTGAGCCACTATGCAAGCCAAAAAAACACTAAAAGCACTTGCAAAAATATACAAGTGGGTTCTGTGGTCCTGTTACATGGATATGAGATGGACGGTCTTTTTATGTCACTGAATCTCAGAGCTTTCCACACGTCAATAAAGCAGAGCAGCCCGACCTAGCATTATAGTGTTAGGGCATCAGTAATTTTAGTAAATGAGAGAAGTAAAAAAAAATATTGTTTGAATGTAAAAGGAATACAACATGGCACATAAACTGAACAACATCCACTTTACATAAACGAAGTAGTAAAAAATTTTTACTTACACCTTTTTTCACATCAAACTGTGAAAATAAATACACAAAATATTAAATTCTGAGGACATCATGCTGGCTCAACCCTACCATATCCAATTTGCAAAGTCATCTTTCGTGTCTCCAATCGATTTGATTAGCCAGAGCTCATAACAAAGACAATCAGCAATGTGATTATCTACTCTGACTCATCTTGAGCATGCTAAGTATACATCCTGTAATGAGAATTCTATCAGTCATATCTTAGTGATCCGTTTATAGCTCCATATTTAGAGTTATGATACATCAATTATTTGGATAGGACGAGAAATCAATAAAAGGGGTTAAAGGGCCAGTACACCTTAATTGCATTTTGAATTAAAGTGTATATCTGGGGAAAAAAAAACCCAAAACATTCTGTGTATCTCTCCAATACATGCATAATTCCCCATGTCTCTCTAAAAATGCTGAAAGTATAGAAAGATACGTTAGCGGGCAGGTATATGTTTACTCCATCCAGCAGGTGGCACCTTGCCACTGTGTGGCTAGAGCAGAGACTCTAGGGATATTTTTCCTCTGCAGCCTCCTTAGGCTTTACGGGGAAAGCATCTGTCCGATTGGACCGTAATCCCTGCCGACTTTCGGCAGCCATCTTAGGTGGGCAGTCTTTTTAAATAGAAGACCCTGCCGGGGTTTGGCGTGCATTTGCAAATGATCAGTTTGCTAGGGAGAGATACATAGTGTTAGGGAAAGGTTCCTGCATGAGGAGGGATAACATAGGGATACTGCTGCATATTCGCTCACTTACTGGTCACTGGAATTGCTGCTGCAGCCTTTTGATAACCTCTAATAGCTGACAGCTGCCTGGCCATCCCACCAGTCAGTCACTCCTCAGGCAGATGCCGTTCTGGGTAAACTAGACCTTGCCTGTAGAATCCATTAAGGCCTGTACACACTATAGGAAAATCGTCCGAACATTTCCTTACGAGGAACAATCTGCCAATTATCTGACCGTTGGTATAGTGCTTTTGGCAGCTGATTCTGAATTTTTGAATAACAAAAACCCGAGGGTGCAAGCTGGAAAATTTTTATTGTACGAGAACACAACGTCCGATTTTTGTTTAATGTGTGCAGTAATCGTACAGAAATAATCTAATGGAAAAAACGCACATGATCAAAAGCAAAGAACGATACTACCCTTCCTCTTCTACTACACTAGTATGCACCTACGTTTGCCTTTGTCGACCGCAAATTTTCTTCTAAGTCAATACCATTCCAACTACATCATGATATGCACTTTTGTGGAAAATTGGACGATAAGTCATCCGATTTTCTCATAGTGTGTACTAGGCTTTAATGTGAGCTTGCTGCTTATCTCTGTTGATGCTAAGTTGCATGCTGGTACAGGATAGTAATACCCTGCTTGCCTTATGCTGACAAATGCCATTAATCCTTGGACTATCACACTAAGTGGAACTGTACTGTGTCGGAGTGGAGTGATAATCATATTCATGTTACTGTAACTGTTACTGCAACTGCTACTGCCACTGTTACTGCCACTGCTACTGCCACTGTTACTGCCACTGTTACTGCCACTGTACGATCATACTACTGTAAGTGATAATACCAATGATACCAACAGTATTTCTGCAAGTATTCCTGTAACCTTTTACCATGCTACCTTTTTCAATACAAGAACTGATACCTCTTGTTGGTCTCTGTGTGAATGCTTTCCTTGATTAGGGTACCTCAGCTCCTGGCCCTGCCCACATGTTGATCTGTCAGATATCCAGACAGTTCTTAATGAGCTAACAACACTGCCCCTGCTGGACTATAGAACACCCTCCCTTGTGTTATAGAAAAGAAGAGAGGGAGGGTATTACATAGTCCAGAAAAGAAAAATCAGGCAGGGCTGACAATACTGCTTGGGATTTCAGTGTAGTAGAAACATCATTATCAGCTTACTAAAGGAAGTAAGGAATTCTCTGGATTTCTGTCAGGATCAATGTAAACTTTTTTGTTAAACTGAATAATTGAAGTATTTTAGCATGCTCACTTGTGTGAATGAACTCTAACATTGATTGTACCTACGTATGTAATGTGCTTTCTGTACAGAAGGATTTTCAGAGTTTAGGCCTGGATCTACACCAGTTAGGTTGGTCATACCTGTTCATAATTCACAAAAAATGAATGTCTTTCACATTCCAGAGTCCAGTGTTTGGTTAAAGATGACCACCCCCCTCCCCAACCAGGAAAAAAATGGCAATAATACATTACATACAAACAAGCACACTTACCTATATCCATGCTATCTTTCTGTATTGTGGATTATTTTTCAGGCTGCCTCTGTGCAGCTGGTGTCCCTGCTCCCATGCCACCATTTCAAACCTTCCCCCAAGCTCTTACGAGAAAGTTTTTTATTTAACAGCAAATAATTCTAGTGCTGTACAGTGCATACCCAAGATGAAATGCATGACATCATGCTATTCATGTTGCACATGAACAGTCTCAGAATACTGCAAGATCTCACAAGATTTTACATCTTAGTACAGGATCTCCTGGAAGGTACTTGTAATGTTACCTTCCCAGGGGAATCTGTTTGGCCAGAGCTATGACACCAATACCTTCAGGGGAATCAGGAAGTAGAACTAAAAAACGGTAAGCAAACCAAACACTTGTGACGGCGATGTGAAATTTAGTAATAGGGGAAAAGGTCCACTTTAAAGTATAACTAAAAGCAAAACATTTTTTTTTAGTTTTGGACAGAGTAGAGATAGACTAGAACACCTGTCAGATTTGTATTGCTGTCTGTGCCCCCATTAGGGAGAGTCACCCTCTCTATTTGCCCTATTTACCATTATCATTGAAAGCGAAAATAAACAAAACCCAAAATTTTTTAAAATTTGAAAAAATATTTTGCCTATAGTTCTACTTTAAGAGTGGTGTAATGTTGAAGGTTTCAGTTAGTCATTATCCTAGCAGGTGGTCTGATATTGAGCTGTGCAAAGGAGATGGTCTGCATCCCTTACACAAGGGAATTGAACTACTTAGTATGGAATTTAGGAGTTTTTTGGACATTATTATTACTTACAGGTACTTATATAGCGCTGTCACTTTATGCAGCACTTTACATATAAATTGTAGATTCACATCAGTCCCTGCCCTCAAGGAGCTTACAATCTAAGGTCCCTAACTCACATTCATAAACATACTATGGCCAATTTAGACAGGAGCCAATTACCTACCAGCATGTCTTTAGGAGAAACCAGAGGAAACCCACACAGGCACAGTGAGAACATGCAAACTCCAGGCAGGTAGCACCATGGTTGGGATTCAAACCAATGACCCTAGTGCTGCAACAGGTAAAAACAAATCTGAGAGTTTGTGTTACTAAGTACTTGGCTGATAAGGTAGTCAATGCAGTCAAAGATTCTGGTACTAAAAATCCAGCAGTAGATAGCTTTTGTCACATCATGAGTACTAATGCTCATAGTTTAGGCAACAGGCTTTGTGAATTGACAGCTCTTATGTCTAGGGACAGCTTAGACAATCATGAAGGAGACATGGATCAGGAATTAAAGTGACTAGGAAGGTATACCAGGGTACATACTCATATCATAATATCATAAGGCTTATGTTAATTCAAAAAACAAATGAACTACTTGAAACTCCCTCAGTCTGCCTTCAAACAGAAAGGAATCTCCACTTAAATTTATTGTAGTGTACAGACCCCCCCAGGAATATTCTGAAGATTATATTAACCTGTTGATTGATAAGATAGCTTAAATGACAATGATTTCAACATCGCTGACATCAACTGGAATTTACAAACTGCATTTACATGCAGGAACAGAGATATAATGGAGGTACTGAATGGGGTTTCTCTGAAACAGTTGGTAAAAAGCCCAACCCAAGCAAGGAGATCATATGCAAACCCAGTGCTGGCTTTGGTTTGATATTAAAACAAGAACTGAAAAATCATATAAAAAACAAAAGTTTTGGATGTCCAAATGACAAATTTTGCTGACATTGGCAAACTTCTAAAAAATTGATTTAAAGGTTGGAGAAAAGCAACAGGACTCTGTAAACGGTAGGCACTTTTAAAGTTTATCATCCTGGAGGTGACTAGATTATCTGCCTGGCAAATTAATAAAAATAGACAAAAGAAAAAACAATATGTCCACAACAGAGGTAAGTAGGATAGTAAAGGAGAAAAAAGAAGCATATAGGAGATACAAGGAAATAAAAAGTGCAGTTGATGGATAGACAAAAGAAGGTCAAGCACATGATCAGTGCTGCCAAAGCACAGAAAAAGGAGGAATTGGCTAATTCTGTTAACAAAGGAGACAAAAACTTTTTCAGGTACACCAGAGACAGGGAGAAAAATACCATGGGATCACAAAAAATGTAAAGGAGACCTGAATATAGTAAACAATTTAAACATTTAGTTCTGTTTGGTCTCCTCAGAATTAAATGAGACTAACAAAAATAGGTTGGGGAATCATATTGTTCCTAGTGATGAAGGTTTATTTTCAGGATTTTTAGAGACAGAGGTAGCAAAGGTAAAGGCATGCTTAAAGCTTAATAAAGCAATGGGTCCTAATTGTATTAATCCCAGAGTTTTCAGAGAACTCTGAGGTAAAGTTGTTGGACCATTAACTGATCTTTTTAATTAATATCTTATAACAAGAGAGGTTCTTGATGACTATAGAACAGCTAATATTGTAGCAATCCATAAGAAGGGTACCAAGGAAGAAGCCGACAACTATAGACCAGTGAGTTTAACATCTGTTGTAGTCAAATTAATGGATTCAGTTTTAAGAAGAAGGATTGATGATCACTTAAAACACACAATTTGCTGGATCCAAAGCAGCATGGATTTACAAAGGGCAGATTTTATTGAACTAATCTGATTACATTTTTTGACTATATCCCAAATGTTTTTGGATCAGGGTGGTGTTGTGGACATTCTATCTTGATTTTAGCAAAGTATTTGACAAAGTCCCACAAAATGATAGAGTACAGTATTGGGGGTTCAGTGTTGGTCAACTCTTCTAAAGAAAAACAACCTGGGGATACTTATTTCAGATGATTGCAAAATGAACAAACAGTGTGGCCAGACAGTGGAAAAAGCAAGTAGAATTCACTCGAGGGGTCACCAGCTGTAGGAAGGAGATGCTGGTTACCCTAAATAGAAATAATTTAGAATACTGTGTCTAGTTGTGTTGCTCTCTAACAAAAATATATTGAAAAAATAGAACAAGTCCAAAGACAGGTAACAAAAACGGTGAAAGGTCTGGGGGATGAAACATATCAGGAGAGACTTCATGACCTTAATATGTACGGTCTGGAGGAAATAATGGAAAGGCTAGACATGATTAAAACTTTTAAATATAGTAAGAGTATGAATAAGGATCAGAAGGGCAGTATTTGAAATATGAAGGTAAGATCAGGAACACAGGGACATGACCTCAAACTAACAGTAGGAAAGTTCAAAACTAATCTTAGAATGCATTGTTTTACTGAGAGAATAATTGATTCTTGGAACAGTCTTCCAGCAGAGGTATTGAGTCAGTCTACAGTAGGTGCATTCAAACATGATTTTGACAAACATACAAAAGACAGAAATACAATCAAAAAAGTACAATAAATAAATACAAATAAATTAATAAAGTAAAAAATGGGGCAGACTTGATGGACCATTTGGTCTTTGTTCTGCTATCATTCTATTCTAAAAAAAATGGCTGTTTGCTATTGTAAGTAAATAATATGAAAAATACCATGAAAACACATGGCTACTAGCTGTCATAAGTTGAATATGTAGCCCCTTGGTCCTAAACTGGGGCTAATATGCAAATTTAGTTTTTGGGTGGGCTGTAGTTGGCTCAGACTGGCTGTACAGTTTCTTTAGTTTGCTTTCCCCTAATCTCAGTAGGGTTGTGCATTTTACACTGTTGCCAGTAGGTGTCACTGATGCCACAGGTCATAGTATGAAATTGCGCAATTTGACTGAGTTATGAATATTTATAATTCTTCCAGACAGCCCTGTAGGAGATTCATGGCCACTGGTGCATTCTGGGAGAGGATATATATATTTGAGGTGGGCCATGTGCTCACCCTCTTGCCTCAGGCTGAGGCCTGAGGCGGTGCTGCTGGAAAGAGCTCTGTGTTAGGCCCAGAAGCCTGCCTGGGCCTACCTGCTTTGAAGTGGTCCTGAGGCGGTCCTGCCCGAGTTAGAGGAAGCAGAGCCAAGGTGAGAAAATCTAGGGGAAACCCCTTGCTGGAGAAAGCCAGGATGAAGGCTGGTCTCTCAGAAGGGCTTGGTGACTCGCTTGGAGGACGCACTAGACTCTGAAAATGTGCTTGCAATGTTGCCAGGTTGGCTTAAAGGTTCTGACACTGTGAAGCTGGACTTTGTTCTGGATCCAAGGACTTTGTAAGTGATCTGTGTGGCTTCTGAAACCCCTAACCCTCTCCTTCCGCTTCCTTGTAAGTTCAACATTAAAGCTTCGAAAAGACTTAAAGTGACTGGCTCCCAATTTCTGTTATATGTCCTCATTATAGCCATGGACTAAGCTCTGGGGTAAATTTTAGCTCTCTCCCTGCCCTTTGGAGATACTATATCTGTCTTTGAGGGAGTCAGGGGGACTGCTACAAATAATTCAGTTGTGTAGTCCCCAAACATTTCATGAAGGGCTCAGCTCTAGGACTTCTGCCCTTACAGATGCCATCAGCACAGAGGAGGTATTGATCCTGTGTGATCAAGCTATTTAATGAAGCTACAAAAAGTGAAAATGAGAGGGGCTTACTGGAGTGGCAGAAGACATTCTTGGCCAAGCCCAGAAATAATAACCTAAGCATATCTCCTTCAGCATAATCGCATAATACTCTCAGACGTTCACAATGGTGCATTAACTTATGCTGGCTCCGGATCTGAGCGAACACTGTCCTGTTTTAGTGTATCAACCTGCCTATTTTTTGTGGCATTCTGACTATGTTATTCTCGTCTAACTTCCATCTTCCAAATGTAGCCACTTGTAATTTTAAAGTGGTAAATTAAAAAACTCACAGACAGTATGTGGAACTTCACTGACAACTTATTTACCCCAGCATCTTCATCAGCAGATCAGTCACACATTTGAACAACAGGAACAACATTACAGAACATTGGTTGTTGCATCTGGCAGGCCATAGTAGTCTTTCTAGAGTCTCCTCCAAGGCAACCTCAGTTGTCTTTGCCTACTGTTCCTCCTCCAGGACAGTTGCTCGCCATCTCAAGAACACTGAAACCCACATTGTGATGAAATAACTGATAATATCATGCAATGTTTTTATATTAGCAGTAACACGGCAAATGCTGAAAAGGATATCTTAAATTTTCAAAGTACTGGGGACTTCTACATTATTATATGCCTTTATATATGCCTTTATATGCCTTTAGTAATTGCTTTTCTTAACACAAGGAAGCTTACATTTTAGAGTTAGAGAAAGTATTCCTGTAAAGGAAGTATTCTGTAGGTAATTAACATTTTTTTTATTATTTTTATCACAACAAGCTCTAGAAATTGGAATCAGCACACCCAGTTCCAATGTTGTAATGGAGGTATTATCTTGTACATCAGCTTCTGACTATTAAATGTTATAATGAGACTAATTACCGCCAATTACTCTGCAGAGTGGCAGAGACACATGCACAGCAGGCTTGGGAATTGCACAATATAATGATCGGTGGTTGTAAAATTTGCTGGTAGCTCTGAAAGCTGAAGTAAATATGCTCTGTCCTCTTTTGATCTGATCCCACTTAAAATATAACTAAACTCAATCACATGTGTTTTAAAATGTTAATGTAATTTCCAAAATTGTCTTTAATTTTTTTAAATCTGCAGCTTTCATTAAAATGGTACCTGGTTATCCTGACATGTGGGTTTTTGTTCATGCACTTTACAACTCAAGCTGTGTTGTCACCCTGTCAAATGTGTAGCACTACCCTTGTAGAAGCCACTGATTAGGACGGGTCCTCTGTTTTTTGCTTCAGCCTTCACCTCAGCCCCTCTGACACACCATGCTAAGCATAAAATCATGAAATATCACAGGAATTAACTGAAAGTTATACTTAGTACCCAATAGTAGTGCTATATCAAAGAAAACCAGCACCAAACCAGGTATATTATATTTACCAACCAATATGGTTGGTACATATGCAAGCATAAAATGGATTAGCAATGATAATAACACAATTTAGCATACAAAGTGATTAACAGTAAGGACTAGGCATAGGATGACATTTGGAATCCAGATATGTATAAACAGTAGCAAGGCTACCTCAAGTGCAGCAGTGAGCAAAAGTAAGGTTTAATTCACTGAGTGCTGGAACTATACTGCCAGAATGCATTAACTACAGCAAAACTATTCCTAGATCGACTGGGTATGCACTGTGAAAAAGGAAAGGAGGGATTGTAGCAGAAGAGGAAGGGAACAAAGGGGGCTTGAAGAATAATTATTATGGGAGGGGAAGCCCTTTGAGATGTTCTTCTGCCAGTTATCATTGGGACCCTTAATGACGGTGCACTGTTGGAATCTCTAGTGTAAGGAGTCTATTTATCCATTAAATGGCTGCCTTTTCAAACTACAATTCCCAGGATTCACAGGGCTCTGGATAGAAATCTATGTGCTTGCTAGGCTTTAGCTCTCCCGCTGCTGGCCTGAGGAGAATGGTGTAGCAGAGAATTAGTATCTCAGTAGAGGGAGAGAAGAATAAAGGCAATGTCTCTATCTTAATATTGCTGTAGCCTGGCACCTGGCTACATACTCACCCAAATAAAACTCTTTGGTCCCCAAAGATGTTACAAAGTCCTTCAAGCACATTTTTTCCCGAACATCAACTTAACTGAAGCAAGTAACTTTAGATGAACATCAATTGGCATGTACATGGACCTAAATAATTCATATTGACTTCTGAGATCAACAAAGGATCCTTCCACCAATTGTTGTCTGGGATATTTTGATAGAGGATTGACCCACCTGGGTGTGTCAGGGGGTGAGTACAGGTCACCCCCTAACAAATTTGTGGTAAGGAGGGTTGGCTTATCATTAGTTTGTTGCGTTGTGTAGATTTTTTCTTCTGACCTTTCTCCCAAGGTATCATCGTGGTTCCTGAAATACAGTAAGTTAGGCGTCAACTATTTCTGTTGTTACCTCTATGTGTCTTGATCAGTGTCTACATCTTCTGTATTTGGTAACATAATGAGTTCCTCTGTGACCTCTAATAACTAATTTTGAGGCGTTAGCTCTGGTGTTTCAGATGTGGGAACCATCTGTTACTTGGGTTAGAGCAGATGTAGTAGGGTCTTCAGGTGGAAAGGGCCACACCCAGGCTAGCATCAGTTTGTGTGGACATTCAAACTGCTTCAACTATGGGCAAGAGAAGATTCCAGTGCTTTATCTTTACTAGGCCTGTCTTCCCTTCTGGGTGGATCTGATAAGCCAGCAGCCGGACTATAAAAGGTTGAGACTTCCAGCTGTCAATTAATTTGTGTTTCCCTGGGACAACCAGATTTTTCAGCAATACCCGACACCCAGGCTACAAGTCTTGTATTCTTACCTTAAGGTCAAAGTTCTCTTAGTTCATTGACCTCGGGCATTGGAGGCCCCCAAAGCTTTTTCATACGATGTTTTCAAATTCTTTCTTCAACAATCTACATATCCTCGTTGAGATGTTATTGACGTCTGATCTAAGAAAGTGCCAAAGGCCAGATCAAAGGTATTCGAGCTTCCCTTCTGAACATCAGAAGGTATGATTAATAGCTCGTAGTGTTATTTTCAGTGCTATTATAAGCATGTACTACAGCTGCAATGTGCCTACTCTAATGCTGTTTCTTTTTGGCTGAGAGTCCCAAGCATATCTAGAAGGGTGGAGTTGAATCATTCCAATTCCCTTGAGGGTGATAATTCTAAGGGGTTGTTCTGGATTTCTGAATATCCAGTAGATCTAATATTGTTTTGATAAAATTACTCTCAAAGTCTCTTCCCTGATCAGAATGGACATGCTGAGGTAAGCCATAGTGGACAAAGACCTTTTACACAAGAACTTTGGCTACACTTGAGGCTTCCTGATCTTTGGTTGGGAGCACCTGGGTGTACTAGGTACTGCTTCCAGTAGAAGGAGTCTCTATTTAGCTTGAAAGTCCTCTCTGGGCCTAGGTGACTATGCTTATCATGTAAAGCTGTTAATATGGCCTCTCTGTGTTTTTCTGTTAAGAACAGCTGTCATTTGTCGTCAGGTTTGTCCAAGTGGCCTCTTCGATAGACCACCCTGTCTCTCAACTGCAACCAATTTCACTCTCTGTGCCGTGAACCAATTTCACTCCCTGTGCTTGTAGCAAGTCTGGGTTTTGACTTTTTAGAGCTTTCAGAGTTAGATTGCAGAGAGGATTTTTTTGTTGGTATTTCTGTAGATCCTTCTTTGACAACCTGGGCAGCCCTTCATCTCTTATTTGTGAAAGGTCACAGTAATATTTGGGAAAGCCAGCTGTGCTGACTCCGACGACTTCAGCTCCTCCGCCCCTTGACACAGGGTTTTTACCTCTTCTGGAGTTAGTTGCTTTCAGCTGTCTGTGAGGATGTTTAAACCATAAGACCTTCTGGAGAGTGCATCCTTGTTTTTGACGCCGGGGCAATACTTCAGGCTGAATCAGAACCCAGACAAGGCAATAAACCACTGGTTAGAATCCAAAAAGAACAGCACTGAGGAGACTTAGAAATATAATTAATAGTGACCCCACAAGGTACTTCAGAAGGGGTATAAAGTTATTCCATTAAAGAAGCATTAAAAAAAGCATGTAATCCTCCAATAACAGTGGTGAACCTAATGTGTGGCCGTGATGGAATGTCCACTCACCTGAGTCCCCGCACTGGAATGGATGGCAAAGCAAGGTGATCACTGAAAACAAGCTGACCAGATCTGGGACCGCTGCGCACCGGAACTGATGTCACAGGTCGCGGGAGGAAATGGAAGTCGGCCACCGTACCAGGCTGAACTACAAGCTGAGCTGGTTGCCACGACAACACGTTTCGCTCGCATGTGCTTTGTCAAGTCATGAATACCAGTGGCAGCCAGCGATCTTATATAAGGGGACCTAAACAAATGGGCTGATCCCAACAAGGGGCTGAGCATAGGCGTGATATTCCACCATTATATTTGTAGAACCCACTAAAATACATTGAAAAATAGGTTATTTTGGATATAGTCGTGTATATAACAACATACAACCCTGTCTCTCTCTCATATATATATATATATATATATATATATATATATATATTATATTTAAATAATACAATAAAATAAAGAAATAATATAAATGATAATGCATGAAAAATTAATACCAAGACTTGCTATTAGGCATTAGATTATAGTGAAATATTATAGCAATTGGAATGCCACATCCTAAAGAAAAAAATTTAAAAATAAATGGTTTCCTCCGGGTACTCCGGTTTCCTGCCACACTCCAAAGACATGCTGGTAGGTGATTTGGATCCTGTCTAAATTGGCCCTAGTATGTGTATGTATGAATGTGAGTTAGAGACCTTAGATTGTACACCCCTTGAGGGTTAGGGACTGATGTGAATGTACAATATATATATATATGTAAAGCATTGCGCAAATTGACGGCGCTATATAAGTACCTGAAATAAATAAATAAATAAATTAAAAATTAATAAAAAATATTTTAAAAAATAATAAAAAAGGGGTATATTTATCCAAACAACATAAATAATATATGTAATTCAGACAATGATATGGATCTAAAGATTTCATTGAGACCATTTGGGGACAGGGAACCCAATTTAAATATCCAAAACGTCTCTCTCTTACATAAAAGGGAAAACCTTTCGTTATCTGTCAAAGACCTATTCTCAATATGCTCGAAAGCCATAACTTCAAGACCAGCGAGGTTTTTTGCCATGGGCTTGAAGAAAATGCCAGGGAACACTGTGTTTATCACATACGTCTTTAATAAGCCTACGATGTTCCTAATACGTTTCCATAATGGGCATATGGTACTGCTTACATACAATAGATTGCATGGACAAGAAAATACATATATTACAAAATCTGTGGCACAAGTTATAAATTGTTTTATCTGAAATTGATTACCTTTATTGTATATTATTTCAGAGCGTCCATGTTTGATAAATTGACAAACATACTCTTTTTCTACATTGGAAAATTCCAGTCCTATGATCAAAATATGTCCCTCCCATTTCATCCTGATAATTGACAAGTCAAACATACTCTTTTTCTACATTGGAAAATTCCAGTCCTATGATCAAAATATGTCCCTCCCATTTCATCCTGATAATTGACAAGTCAAACATACTCTTTTTCTACATTGGAAAAGTGGTGTAAGTGAAAATACAGGCAGGAGAAACGTCTGGTGATCCTGTAGGTGCTGAGGCAGCCATTGTTCTAGCATGGAACTTTTTGGATTTGAGTTCAGCATTTTTGAATGGATTAGTGGAACTTTGATTTCATCAGCCAGCTGAAGGGTAACCCTCTCTGCCACTCAGTCAGTACGTAAGTGCAGGTGTTCTTTGCTTTGTCTTCATAGCAAGAATGAACATTCATTGTCCAGGGACTAGTACTACTAGTGCTTGTTGGATGTGTTCTTCTGTCCACTCATCCCCTGGCAAGCCTCAACATATAGCGCTACCCCTGTAGGATCTGCTGAGTAGGATGGGTTCTCTGTTCTGCTCCTCGACCTTCTCAAGGCCCTCAGTGCCTTTGACACACCAGGTTGAGGGTACAAACATAAAATATCTCAGGAAATCACTGAAAGTAATACTTAGTACCCAATAGTTGTGCTATATCAAAGAAAACAGGCACCAAACCAGGTAGTAAAGGCAAACTTAATATAAGATTTGCAGGACATGACGACGATACTTAAACAAAAATGCATGGTTGAGTTACCAGAAAGAAGCCTTTACTGAGCCAATACCACAAAAAAAATCCCAATGAGGCATGTCAAGATGTTGTCGGGCATATTGTAACCAGTCTTTTTTGTGGCAAAAGCTTCTTTCTGGCAACTCGACCATACAGCTCATTTTTGTTCAAGTATCATCATATTGTCCTCCTTTAAAGCAACCACACCATGTTTTTCTAGAGCAGTCTGTATTTCTCCTGAGGTTATTTTGGGGTTTTTCTTTGTATCCCAAACAATTCTTCTGGCAGTTGTGGCTGCAATCTTTCTTGGTCTACCTAACCATGGTTTGGTATCAAGAAATCCCAGAATTTACCATGTCCTAATAAGTGCTTGAACAGTACTGACTGGAATATTCATGGCTACAGATATCCTTTTATATCCTTTTCCATCTTTATATAGTTCCATGATCTTGTTACGCAGGTCTTTTGGATTTGGAACGCATGCAGAGTTCCAGGAAGTGGAACGGCTGTGCATACTCGCTCAGTGTATTGGTGCAGAGATATTGGGCACCTTTATCTGTAAGTGCAATATTTTTATTGTCATTTTTATTGGAGAGTTTTAATGAATACTACACCATGAGAAATTCTTTCTTTATGGTCCATGATTTACATTGATGGAAAGTGATCAGGCAGTAAGAAAAACTAATGATTGGAGAAAAGTGAGCATCAGCAGTTAAAGAGCTTCTGGGATATCAAGTGCTATATGACCTTTTCTTTTAATTAAGGTCTTAAGGTCATGGATCTGTAGTGAGTGCATTGCGGTGGCACATGAGGTGAAGCACTTTTGGAAGAATTGGTGGCACAAAAATACAATCCACATTGGTGTTGGACTGTGACATAGCACAATGTATCTATTACATGTTGAGACCAATATGTGATTTGATTTGATTTTTTAATATGTACACTTGACCTATTTGTAAAACTGACTGAGGGATAGTTTTGGATATATTTAGGATATTAGGATATACATAGTGTAAGTGCCTTAGTTGCTGTTATATATTCATTTGTAGGCGTACCAGAGAAACTCTTAAAGGGGCAGCTACACCTATTCACTTACCTTTTTTGTGGTATGGTAAATAATAGTGCACCTACATGGTGGTTATGTATGAGATGCATTGAAGTTTTTCTTTTAATTCATTTGTATTTTTTAGATTTTATTTCACCAATTATATTATCTTTGGAATAGATTTGTACGTTTTTTTAAATACTTCAACACAGAGACTGGGCGCCATACTTTATCCTTCCAGCTTATCTGTCAGTTTTGTTGAATGAATACCCTGTGTATACCCTGCTTTAGACATAACAAATCAGATATGGGTATATGGCACTGCAGCCAGAGTACATCAGACATAAAACCTTAAGAGCCTCTGCCCATTAGATATGCATCTAATGGGCAGCAAGTAGAAGATTCTGATTGTCAGATACCCCAAATCTTCTTAACCACTTCCTGTCCGGACACTTTTACCCCCTTCCTGTCCAGGCCAATTTTCAGCTTTCGGCGCTCTCACATTGTGAATGACAATTACTCAGGCATACAACACTGTATCTAAATGAAATTATTATCATTTTTTTCAAACAAATAGAGCTTTAATTTGGTGGTATTTAATCATCACTGGGGTTTTTATTTTTTGCTAGAAAAATGAAAAAAGACTGAAAATTTTGAAAAAAAACATGTTTTTCTTAGTATTTGATACTAAATTTTGCAAATAAATATACTTTCTTCATAAATTTAGGCCAAAATCCATTGTGCTACATTTTGTTGGTAGACATAACCCAAATCAGTGTGTATTATTTAGTCTTTGTGAAAGTTATAGAGTCCACAGACCACGGTATATATATTTGATATATTTGAAAATGTATCAATCCTGATGCACGGACTACCTATATAATTTCTTGGGGCCCTAAAATGCCAGGACAGTACAAATACCCCCCAAACGACCCCTTTTTGGAAAGTAGACAGTCTGAGGTATTTAATGAGAGGCATGGGGAGTTTTTTGAAGTTGTCATTTTTTGCCAATTTTTTAAGGAAATGATGAAAGTAAAAAAAATTTTTTTTTTTTCCCACAAAGTTGTCATTTAACAAGTTCTTTCTCTCACACGGCATAGGCATACTTGCAATTACACCCCAAAACACATTCTGCTACTCATCCTGAGTATGGCGATACCACATGTGTAAAACTTTTTCACAGCCTAACCACATAGAAGGGCCCCACATCCAATAAGCACCCTTAGGCGTTCTAGGGGCAAAAATTACACATCTAATTTCTTGACTGTCTATCACAGTTTTGGAGGTCCTGGAGCACCAGGACAATTGAATTACCCACAAAATGACCCCATTTTCGAAAGAAAACACCTCAAGGTATGTTTTAAGAGGCATGGGGAGTCCTCTGAAGACTTCATTTTTTGCCAAATGTTTTTGGAAAATGTGAAAAGAAAATGAAAATGTATTTTTTTTTACGCAAAGTTGTCAATCTATGAGATATTTCTATTACACAGCATAGGCATACTTAAAATGATACCTCAAAACGCATTCTTTAACTCCTGCTGAATATGGCGATACCAAATGTGTGAGACTTTTTCACAGTCTGTCCACATAGAGGGGTTCCACATCCAATAAGCACCTGTTAGCGTTCTAAGGGCAAAAATTACACATCTAATTTCTTGACTACCTATTGCCGTTTTGGAGGTCCTGGAGCATCAGGGCAATGGAATTATCCACAAAATGACCCCATTTTGGAAAACAAACACCCCAAGGTATGTTTTAAGAGGCATGCAGAGTCTTCTGAAGACTTCATTTTTTGCCACAAGTTTTTGGAAAATGCGAAAAGAAAATGAAAATGTATTTTTTTCTACACAAAGTTGTCAATCTATGAGATATTTCTATTACACTGCATAGGCATACTTAAAATTACACCCCAAAACACATTCTCTAACTCTTCCTGAATATGGTGATACCAAATGTATGAGACTTTTTCACAGTCTGGCCACATAGAGGGGTTCCACATCCAATAAGCACCTGTTAGCGTTCTAAGGGCAAAGATCGCACATCTAATTTCTTAACTACCTATTGCTGTTTTGGAGGTCCTGGAGCATCAGGACAATGGAATTATCCATAAAAAGACCCCATTTTGGAAAGCAAACACCCCAAGGTATGTTTTAAGTTCCCCGTCACTCTCATCTGTCATACTCAGAATTTGAAATGCCTCCTCGCTTGTATATGATCTTTTGGCCATATTTTTGACACTGATCAGGACCCACTGGTATGGCAGTGATCAGGATGGTGTTGCAGTGAGGGACAGATATCTGGCTGCAGTTGGTTCACACTAGTCACTGTTGGGCAAAAATCAGAGATACAGTGAGGTGGCTGGCAATGTTTTGTGAGTGTGTGTAAACTCTGTGCAAAGGCTGAAAATTACTCACAGTTAGCTGTACTGGATCTCTCTCCTCACAGACGATGGCAGTGAACAGGATCCACTGGTGTGGCAGAGATCAGGGACACTTTATGAACAGGCACACTGTAAGGTGATCAGGGACACTGATTGGGCCACTGTATGGTGATCAGGGACACTGCTGGGCCACTGCGGTGATCAGGGACACTGCTGGGCCACTTGTGTGGCGATCAGGGACACTGCGGCAATCAGGGACACTGTGGCGATCAGGGACACTGCTGGACCACTTGTGCGGCGACCATGGACACTGCTGGGCCACTGCGATGATCAGGACACTGCTGGGCCACTTGTGTGGCGATCAGAAACACTGCTGGGCAACTGCGGTGATCAGGGACACTGCGGTGATCAGGGGCACTGCTGGACCACTTGTCCGGCGATCAGGGACACTGCTGGCCACTTGTGTGGTGATCAGGGACACTGCTGGGCCACTTGTGTGGTGATCTGGGTCACTGCGGCAATCAGGGACACTGCGGTGATCAGGGACACTGCTGGACCACTTGTGCAGCAATCGGGGACACTGCGGTGATCAGGGACACTGCTGGGACACTGCGGCGATCAGGGACACTGCTGGACCACTTCTGCGGCGATCAGGGACACTGCTGGGCCACTGCGATGATCAGGACACTGCTGGGCCACTTGTGTGGCAATCAGAAACACTGCTGGACTACTGCGGTGATCAGGGACACTTCGGTGATCAGGGGCACTGCTGGACCACTTATCCGGCGATCAGGGACACTGCTGGGCCACTTGTGTGGTGATCAGGAACACTGCTGGGCCAATGTGGGGATCAGGGACACTGCTGGGCCAATTGTGTGGTGATCAGGAACACTGCTGGGCCAATGCGGTGATCAGGGACACTGCTGGGCCACTTGTGTGGTGATCAGGAACACTGCTGGGCCAATGCGGTGATCAGGGACACTGCTAGGCCACTTGTGTGGTGGTCAGGGCCACTGCTGGGCCACTGCGGCAATCAGGGCCACTGCGGCGATCAGGGACACTGCTGGACCACTTGTGCGGCAATCAGGGACACTGCGGTGATCAGGGACACTGCTGGGCCACTGTGGTGATCAGGGACACTGCTGGACCACTTGTGCGGCAATCGGGGACAATGCTGGGTTACTTGTGCGGCGATCAGGGACACTGCTGGGCCACTTGTGTGGCGATCAGGGACACTGCTGGGCCACTGCGGCAATCAGGGACACTGCGGCAATCAGGGACACTGCTGGACCACTTGTGCGGCAATCAGGGACACTGTGGCAATCAGGAACACTGCTGGACCACTTGTGCGGCAATCAGGGACACTGCGGTGATCAGGGCCACTGCTGGGCCACTGCGGCGATCAGGGACACTGCTGGACCACTTGTGCAGCAATCAGGGACACTGCGGTGATCAGGGACACTGCTGGGCCACTGCGGCAATCAGGGACACTTCTGGGCCACTTGTGTGGCAATCAGGGACACTGCTTGGCCACTGCGGCGATACTGCTGGGCCACTTGTGTGACGATCAGAGACACTGCTTGGCCACTGCGGCGATCAGGGATACTGTGACGATCAGGGACACTGTGGCGATCAGGAACACTGCTGGGCCACTATGTGGTGATCAGGGACACTGACAATCAGGGACACTGCTGGGCCACTTGTTGGGCGATCAGGGCCACTTGTGGGCAATCAGGGCCACTTGTGGGCGATCAGGGCCACTTGGGGCATTCAGGGCCACTTGAGGCAATCAGAGACACTTGTGGGGGCAATCAGGGACACTACGTGGGGGCAATCAGGGACACTACGTGGGGGCAATCAGGGCCACTTGTTGGCGATCAGGACCACTTGTGGGCGATCAGGGCCACTTGGGGCAATCAGGGCCACTTGGGGCAATCCGGGCCACTTGGGGCAATCAGGGCCACTTGGGGCAATCAGGGACACTTGTGGGGGCGATCAGGGACACTTGGGGCAATCAGGGCCACTTGTTGGGGCAATCAGGGACACTTATTGGGGTGATCAGGGACACGTGGGGCAATCAGGGCCACTTTAGGGGCGATCAGGGACACTTTAGGGGCGATCAGGTCTCACTGAGGTGGAGGGCAGTTAGCTACAACCCTCTTCTTCACTGTTTCTCCTCTCACAGACAACTCCGTGAGAGGAGATGGAGGCGGAAGCCGCACCATGCGGCTTTTGTTTACACTTAAGCTGTGTCCTTATTGGACACAGCTGATCACATGGTATGGGACCGATTTCATTGGTCCCATACCATGTCATGTAATCCACCGTGTCCGTCGGACTCGGCGATCATCGGGCTCGCGGGTGCGCGCTCTAGGAGCCGCGCACGAGCCTCAGATACAAGGTGCCGTTTAGAGACGGCAACCCGCTCCTGTAGGTGTCCCGTCCTGCCGTTTATAAACAGCGGCCGGACGGGAAGTGGTTAATGTTTGCAGGCATCTTCTGTGTTCATAGGTCAGTTTGTTATAAGCGGGTGTTTTATACATCTTTGCTTTCCATTGGTGTAAAGTAGGCAGCCCAGCATGCATCCACAACTTATTTATCAGTTTCTTGGCTGTAAACAATGCCTCATGCAAAAAGGTGTGAAGATAAATGCTTAATTTCCCAGACTCATAAGAACCCAGCAGGCATAGCCGAGATTCTAGTTGTTCCAGGGAACCCATGACATCATACAAGAAGGTTATTATTTGATTCCAGTAGGTCTGTATCTGTAGGCAGAACCAGAGCAGGTGGAAAAAGGAGCCAGGAAACCCATGAAATTTAGGGCATAGTGGGTTATAATACAGTTTATATCTAAATAACCAAATTGGCATCAAATAGGTACAATAAGGAATAGATAGATGGGTGAGCTTATCAGTACGTTTTACAGAGAATAAATAGTGGCTAATTAGATCCTCTTCCCTGGTCTCCCCACAGAATCTCACAGAATCATCCTCTCACAGAATCTTGCAAAGTGCCTGGGCTCATGTTGTGGGGTTCTGGGAGGCTGCATAGAATTATGAAATAATTTATATGGGAGAAGCTCTAACCATAACAGCAGCCAAATTATTATCTGCATGCACAGGTAATACAGGCCCGAATTGCCTGGTAACCGTATGTTTAGGCTGTATATATTGACAAATATAGAATACTTTATATTAAATTTCTATTTTAGATCCAAAAAGGATTTGAATTACCCACAAGTTAAGATCTGAGCTAGTGGAGTGAAACCATGTCTACACCAGAGCTCAGGATGTGGCACTATACAAAGCTCAGTGAAAGTTCAGTGAAAGACTGATTCTGCCTAAGTGGAGTGTGACTATTAATCCCCTGAATGCCTAGTTTGGACATAGCTATGTCTCATAGCTGGTGAGTTAACATCAGATTAGAAGACTCTAGGTCTGTGTAACCTTTAAACCTTCAATTAATAATGAAAAGAGTGCTTAGGAGAAGGGTAATACTGCCAGCGGCAATAAGGTGCATAGACAAGGGGTCAGCAGTGCGGCAGTGGAAAGTATGAGAAGTCTGCAATGCCAGGTAATATGAATTGAAGTTTGGTAGGCCAGGCTCCCCAAATCCGTAGTATGTTTCAGAGTGGCCCATTTAAATTTTTGTCTGCTGGAGACCCAGACAAAAGGGAATCTAACTGTTTAAATTATTTGGTGTACAGAAGGAAAGACAGTGGACATCCCTGTCTAGCGTCCCGGGTGAATGGAAAAACCTTAGATGCCCACTCACTGATACAAATTTTGGCTATGGGAGATGCAAAGAGATGTTGTGGCCATTGAATAATTTGAGGACCAAACCCAAAATTGTTTAAACAAGTAGCCCTATTCCACAGAATCGAATGCCTTTACTGCAACTAGACTCATCATAGTCCAGCCATAGGAGGATTGTAAATTCATGAACCAGGTCACTATCATTTTCAGGAGGAAAAATCCCCCATAGTTTTCTCAGGTTATATTTATGTAACACCCTCCTAGTTTAGCTAGGAGGCACTAGATCCTAATGGTTAGACAGGAGCTGGTTAGCAGCTCAGGTGAACTAGCCAGAGGGGTCACATTGTGGTCAAGGCTGAGAAGCTCTGCATGTCAGCCCCTCTGGAATTTCCCCCTGTTCTGAGGCCTTCGGAGGAGGACCTTGGAGGCAGAGGGTGGATCTGAGGAGTGGCTGGCTGCACCCCCAACAGAAGGTATGGTAAAGGGCTGGACACCCTTAAAAGTGTTGGAGCCTGCTCAGTAGGGGAGTCAGGTGGAAGAAGGAGAGGAGTGTGGAGAGGAAGATGTGAGGTTGTGAGGATAGAGGCTGCCAGGAGGCCTAGTGGGGTGGGACCTGTCTGCAAACCTGGAGCTGGAAAGGAGGAAAACTCAAAACTCACTGGCCCCCTGTGCATGGACCACCTGTATGGCAGGGAAGGATACAGCCTAGCTGAGACTTGGTAGCAGCAGCCAACCCACAAGTGGTACAGGAGAGGATTTCATTGAGTATACCCACACCCACTGGGAGGCTAGGGGAAGAAGCACTCTGGTGGAAAACTAGATTAGCCCCCTACTAGTGACTGTTCACCATTTAAAGGGACAGAAGCCAGATCTCCTGCTCAGGAATACCTCCAGATTGCTGGGTGAAGAGGAGAATGTTATCTAGGGTCTGGGGTGGTACATCAAGGAGACGCTGGCTAGCTTTCCAACAGAGACTGTGTTGCAGAAGAGAAGCTTGTGGCTAGTTCTAGAAAGTTTGTCCTCAGATATGGATTTGGGAATCCTATACCCCCTTACCCTATCCCAGTTCTAAACCCCCCCTCAATAAACAACAAACTAAAAGCTCAAGGACTGGTTTCTGACTCTAAAGCAAGCTTGTGTGGAAAATGCTGAAGGCCTGGCTGTGCAGGACTATAGGGGGACCCAAATCTCAACAGCAACCACTAAGGGGGTAGTGCTACATTTACTTTAAACTAATGCAGATACATTATTAAAACTGCTTGGTTAGAAATCAGGTCCTATCTTCAGGCACCCGGTGTGTTGTGGTGCCACCAATGTAATATTAGGGAACAGAACCTAACTTTCTCTCTGAGAACAAGAAGGAATCTCTAATAAGTGTGGATGAATGTACCTGAGTTCAGTTTGAGGCAGATTCAGTGAACTTTTCTGAAGTTCGGGGCTAAATCCAAATGCCAAATCAATTGAATCTGAATGTTTGAACACCAGTATTGGTCATTTTCTAGGCTTATAGACAAGGGATTGTCAAACAAATGTTATGGGGGGTAGGGTACTGTCATGGGGAACACATAGCGAAGCACAAAAATTGTTTTAAAGCTCAGTTTGGGGGCGCTCGTGAGCAGGGTCTATGATGGCCGCTCATTAGGCGCGCTCCTCGTCCGCTGGACACATTGGTCGATCCGACAACTCTCAGGGGGGGTCAGCCACAAACCAAACAACCCCCCCCTCCGGATCGCTGTCACTCACCGCACTGATGAGCAAAAAAACAGGAGCTGCCCGTGCCTCCAGCGCTTGGCAAGCCACGCCGGAACTTGCAGCCTACCCGGCAGAGGCTGCATCTGAAGCACCAGCCTCAATTTTGGATCCCCCGCTGCCACCACCCGCGGGCAAACCAGATCCCTCTGACGAAGCGGACTTCACATCAGAGGCACCCCTGTGGTCCCCCGCCCTGTTTCTGAGGGATGCTGAACTCCTGGGGTGCTTCAAGTCCATGCTGCAGACGGAATTGTTCTCCGCTACTTCCAATCTGGCAGAACGTCTCTCACAAGAAATTTGGAAGCTGGGCACTCGGATGAATGATCTTGAGGATACAATGGACGGCCACGCTCATTGAAAGCCATGAACAGGATCTGTGCGACCTGAAGAAAGAATTGGCAGACGCACTGCTCTGGCTTGAGGATTTCGAGAATCGTTCCCGCCACGGCAACTTACGCTTCAGGGATATCCCGGAAACTGTTACGGATCTCACTCCAATCACTACTGACCTGTTCCAGGAGCTGACTCCCACTATTCCCATTGACTGGCTCAAATTTGACCGCATTCACCGTTCTTGTTCTCTTTTTTTGGTCTTTCCACTTTTGACTTATGCAGGGTTTCAGGAAGCCAGGGTCCAATTGTCTTTGGGAATGGAAAGTGCTGGCCGACTTATGCCTTTTCTGCTGAGCGGCTCACGCGGATTCCACCATGGCTTCACCCCTTTTGAAAGTCCATTCACAAAATATCCAAGGCTTTAATTTGCCTTATTATTATATTATTATACAGTATTTATATAGCGCCAAAGGGTATGCTCAGCGCTGTACAGTAGCAAGGGGGACAGAACATGAGACAAGACAGTAACAATACAATACACGAGGGGTTCGAGGGCCCTGTTCTTTCGAGCTTACAATCTAGGAGGGAGGGGAAGGTGGTACAGGAGGCTGTGGGGGATGGAGTGGTGGGAGGAGTGGAGGAGGTTAGTTGTTGGGTGAGGTCAGGTGTTAGGTGAGGTTGGGGTAGGCTTCCCTGAAGAGGAGGGTTTTCAGGGTGCGCCTGAAGGTGAGGAGGGTAGGTGACAGTCTAATGGACAGCCTTAGAAGAGGTCTAAAGTTTTTCATCACCTCAAATCACAACAAATTGATGTGGTATGCTTGCAGGAAATCAGGTTTTCCCAGTCCTCAGCCCCACGGTATCTTTTGCCTCATTATCCCACTTTCTACATGGCCTCGGCTCCTTAGAAACAACAGGGTGTTTTGATAGCTTTGAAATGTAATCTCCTCTTCCTTTGTGTTCATAAAATAGCGGACCCCATGGGTAGGTACTTGCTCCTACAGGGCACCCTCTGGGACCAGGAGGTCACTTTTGTCTCTTATTATGCCTCCAATTGCTTTCGGCATAAATTTTTCTCCCATCTTTGCGCCATGATTTCTCGACACTCCAAGGGTCTTTTCCTTCTTTTGGGGGATTCAAATGTTACATTGGATTCTGCTCTAGATAGGCGCTATACCCGGGGGGCGGCCCCTTCTCACAACTTGGGGGAACGTATGCACTCTCTTTTGCAGACTGCAGGGCTGGCAGACGTTTGGAGGGAACTTCACCCAGCTGAGCGCGACTTCACGTTCTACTCAAATCCCAGTAACAGTTTCTGCAGAATTGACCACATATTTCCGCATGTCCAACAACTTATCTTAGTCAGGCAAATATTAATCAGATCACGATCCCCTGATTCTACTCCTTGCCCTTTCGAGGTCAGCATGGCACCCTTTTCACAGGCGCATTAACAAATCTTTATTGACCATTCAGGTTACCTGCCAACAAATAGAATCCTTCATTCAAACATATTTCACAGAGAACTCGGGATCTGTTTCTTCAGCAGTGCCCCTGTGGGAGGCGCATAACGCCACGGTGCGAGGCCATATCATACAGCTAGCTATGGCCTGGAAGCAGGAGTGAGAGCATCGTCTTTCGGACCTTCATTCTTTACTAGCATCTGTGGATGCTCGTTGGAAGTCGCACCCATCCACGGCACATAAACGAACGCAGGATGCTCTGGCTGCAGAATCGGATCTACTTACTTCTTCAGAGGCTGAACGGGCCTGCGTTGGACCAAGCATAAACGTTATACTTGTGCTAATAAGCCGGGTCCAATGCTGGCTAGGAAGCTCAACTCTGTGGGGAAGCCCCACAGACTGGTACTGTTATGACTCCCTGCAGGGGGCTGCACTTCCAATCCCCAGCAGATAAATTCACGTTTCGCGGACTTCCTTTCACACCTATATGTCAAGCCGGATCCCTTCCCTGTAGCTTGGGCAGAAGCATTCTTCCAAGATCTACGACTTCCTGGATTGTCCGAAGCGGCGCAGGTAGCCCTCAATACTGGTGTAACCGCATCGGAAGTACTTCAAGCTATCAAATCTTTACGATCCACAGCAGCCCCTGGCCCTGACGGCTTTTCAGTCCTCTATTATAAGAAATTTGTGACCTTGCTGGTGCCCTTTTTGGCTGGTTACTTCAATGAATTAAGACAGGGTTCTTTGCCCTCTCCGGATGCGCTGAGAGCTCACATCTCAATGATTTCTAAGACAACAGATGATGTGCAGGAACCTCAAGCTTTTCGGCCCATTTCTCTTCTTAATGAAGATCTGAAGATACTGGGCAAGATTCTCAGTCTTCGCATCAATAAATATTTGCATAATCTGGTCCACAGGGACCAAGTAGCTTTCGGAGACAGGCGGGTGATAACGTTCGTAAGGTGGTCCACCTTACACATCTTCTGCAGTAGCGCTCTTTGTCCTGGCGCTCAAGCTACTGGCTTTAGTGCTCCAGGCTGACTGTAATATATCGGGGGTTCCATACTCAGGACAGGTGTTTTAAGTTGAACCTCTTTGTGGATGATGCCCTCCTGACTCTCACCAATCCCTTGAAGACGCTCCCAAATTTGCAACAGGGTCTTACGCGTTTCTCCTTGATTTCGGGTCTCTGTATTAACCTGGATAAGACTGTCGGCCTCAATATTACTTTGGCCTCAGATTTGGTTTCGCGCCTACAGTCCCACTTCCCTTGCAAGTGGGCTTCCTCTTCACTGCAATACCTGGGCATTCGCCTGACCCCTACCTATGGCTCTTTGCTGAAAATTATCTATTGCTTCGCTCTGTGTCTTCTTTTATGCACTTTTGGCAATTCCCACACCTGTCCTGGATAGGACAGATTAACTCGGTGAAAATGACTACCCTGCCTAAATTGTTGTATCATTTTCACACCTTCCCAGTGCTGGTTCCTTCTCATTTTCAGGCAAGGATTATGCGCTTCATCTGGGCCAATAGATGCCCCAGAGTCTCCAGAAATATGCTTTTTGACCATAAGCTCCAGGGAGGTCTCAGGGTGCCTAATGTAGCTAAATATTACCAGGCGAGCCAGATTGCCCCCCTGTCTATGTTACATGCTTCCTCTGATATTCCTCTCTGGGTCATTTTGGAACTACCTAACTGTCCTCCCATTGTGACATCGACACTCTTATGGCTCCCCCCTGCCCTACGCCCAATGACGCTAAGTCTGATTTTGCTCCATTGCCTACAATTGTGGGACTCGGTTTGCTAATCCAGTGGCTTGATGTCGCCCTTTCTACCTTTGCTCCCAATAACTAATAACCCTCTTGTCCCGCCGGGCTTAGATCAACCAGGGATGTTCTCTTGGTGGGTGTCCAATGGTTTCTCGCAGGTGCGACACTTTTTGACTTCTCGGTCCTTCCCCACCTGGAACTCCCTTTGGGAATAACAGGATGTCCTTCAGGCGGAATTCTTCAGTTACCTTCAATTGTGGCACCGGTTGACCTCATTGCGTGGCACTTCCGCCTTTCCATATCAGAAATCTGCCTTTGAGCAGCTTTGCCAACAACATCCGGGTCTTGTTTCCCTACTTTATGCATCCTTGAATGGACGCTCAAAGAGTACTTCTTTATCATATGTTGCCCAGTGGGAGCGTGACTTGGGGGCAGTCGTGGATCTGGAGGACTGGAATAAGGCCTGGTCATTTATAGCTAAATGTTCATTTAATACAGCCACGCTGGAGGCAGCATATCAAGTACTGTTTCGTTGGTATTGGGTCCCGGCTCGTATAGCCCAGGGAAACCCTGTCTATAGTGATTGCTGCTTTTAGCAGCACGTGCCCCGGACGCGTTTCGTCACATCCGGACTTTGTCAACAGGGATCCCCTAGTGCATTTAGTCACATCCGGACTTTGTCAACAGGGATCCCTGTTGACAAAGTCCGGATGTGACGAAACGCGTCCGGGGCACGTGACGTAGTGACGCATTGACGTTCCCGGACGTGCTGTGGCAGCCATTTTTGAATTCTGGAACACATGGTTGTCCATATCCCTGGGACTTCCAGTTACCACCTGGCACCCCTCTAGAGATGAATGACCATCGTTTTGGAGCCATCGTTGAGTATCACGGCTGTATATACAGCTTCATGACCTGGAAGCTGATTTTATCGGTTTTTAATGTAAGTTGCTATAATAAAATTTGTATGTTATTTGATTTATACGCTGATCCCTGGTCTGTTTGTGAGGTCTATGGGAAGTGTCTGGAGAAGATGATGTAATTTTGAGGAAACTCCATTCCTAACTATGGATTATATGTTGGTTTAATTTATTCTAGGGTAATTATGCACTTTTACTATATTGTTTGCAGTGGTGTAAACTGTGTTTATTTGAATCCCTCACGATTGCTGTGGCACTGTAGCGTTTGCATGTTGCACGTGTGGCACCTTTTTTGAGACCTAAGATAATACACTATGTCTAGGTTTTTTTTCTTTTTGAGGTATATGAAGAGTATTTGGGATTCATCATTGATCATCTGAATCAGTGTGTATCTATTTACCAAGACTGTGGACTTATTTTGTATATTCTTCTTGGTTTTGGACTTTTATTGGACTTGGGGTTTATTTACTTTAGGTCTGTTTTATACCTTTAAATAACAAGCCCGGGATGTCCTTAACCTGCCTGTAAAGTGGCATATCTGTACAAATTGTACAACCCACTACAGCAATACTGACATGTACAAGGGAAAAATGCTGTTTAAATTGCTGGTAAACTACAGCATCTAGCTGAAGATGAGGGTCTGGTATAGATAATAATCAGGGAGGACACAAAAAAAAAACTCATGGGGTTCCCCCTAAAAATAAATACAAGACCTTTATATTTGATGAGGGGCTGGTATCAATTGCAAGAGATGTCAGTAATTTTTCAGCAGAAATTCTGATCCTTTAATAGATTATGCAAATTGGGAAAGTACTAGTAGGTTTTTTCTGAGTAATACCTTCAGGCTCTCTATGTTTGTATGACGCTTTGAAAATAAATTTGATATTTCTGATTATCCCTTTAAAATGACTAAACCGTAGTTTTCATTTGAATGAAAATGCCATCTGAGTTGCACATTGCGAGTTGCCTTTTATCATGTTTTAGGTAATGAATAGTGCAAGGCCTGAATAATAAAATGAGATATGTAAAATACTCATAACATCGGTAATTTCATTCCCGCTGAAGTACTTTGTTTACTTTATAGTGCGGCATATTCACAACACAATATGAATTCATTAGTAGCAGGGAGATAGGGAGGATTCAATGAGCTACTCTGTAAAATCTACACTTTTCAACCTGGATGCTAGATACGTTCTGAATGAGTTATTAATGTTGCAAGGCAGCTACTTGAGATAAATTGAATATTTTCATATAAAAGGCTCCATTTTACAGCAATTCAGGGCCCAAAGATTTGCACTGAAATGGAATCCACTTTTGGAACAAGAGATGAATAATTTCTGCATACCCTGGGATAGAAGCTCAGATTTATATATAATGTCAGGACATATCCAAGGAGACTGATTGCAATGCCTACAAAAATCTAATTCATGCCCTGGGTCCTGAAACTTTTCTCTTCTTCTTTTATGTTAGAACATAACCTTGTAAGATTTTTTTCATCACTCTGCTCATCCTGAACAGAGTTGAATTGTGTCTGCACATCCAGCTGCTCTCTTTAAACTCTCTCCACAGACATTAGGAGTTATTTACTAAAACTGGATAGTGCAAAATCTGGTGCAACGCTACACAGAAACCAAACAGCTGCCAGGTTTTATTGCCAAAGCTTAATTGAACAAGCTGAAATTAGAAGCTGATTAGATACCATGCACAGCTTCACCAGATTCTGAGTGCTCCAGTTTTAGTAAATTTACCCCATTATCTTCCATATGCATCTTAGGGTCATCTTTTATCATGTTCCCTGTACATGTATCTGTAGTCCGATGAGTGAGACTTTGCCTTTGTAGACAGTGTGTGCTGTGTGTGTTTCACTTCAACCTGCAATCAGCCATGATTGTGTGCAAATCTTCCTTGCAACCATGGCAATACTGGTCCCCAGTATTGTGTTCACATTTTTTTGTACAGAATATCCCCAAAGATCCTATTTACTTGTTCTTTTATTGGCTCGCAGTGGATCCTAACAAGACACAATAGCAAAACTTTGGTGCACAAGAAAAGAACATACAAGTAAGCTTTGATCAGCAAGTCAATTCAGATCTCCAGAGCATAAAGAAAAGGCGGACTTTTCCAGCAAAGTTTACAACATCACTCAATAGATCAGGTCTCCATGTAGGCAGGAGCAGTTTACCCTCCCTTCTGTAAGTGGCGCTGTGTTGCTGACCGCTGAACAGAGGGAATGGAGGATGAAATGAACATTGTTCCTCTGCAGCCTTTGTAGATGTCACTAGAAGAGCAGTGGTCTAATTGGATGCTGCAACACTGATTGACCCCAGCAACCATCTTTAGTGAGGGCAATGCTAATAATAGCAATGCAATGCTGCAGTTGTTGCACAGTTGTGAAGTGGATAGAGTAGCAACAAGATCCATGCTAGTTAGGGACAGCTTATGTAGCCTAGGGAGAGGTTCCTGATGAAAAGAGACAGAATAGGGACACCGTTGCCAGCACTGGTAATCCCAGGACTCCTGTGCTGTGACTTAGAAACCATATCAATCTTCTATTTGCCTACAGTCAACCCTCTACTCATATGCTGCTCTGGTTACGTTAGCCCGCCAAAGTGACAATCTACTGACTGCTGGAGCCTTGACAATTTCCCTTCTAACATTGCTGGAACTCCCGCAAACATGTTCTTGTTATGTTAAGAGGAAAGGATTACCACTACTCCTGACCAGCACAGGTGAATAAACAATAAGGAGCAGCCTCATCCTACAGGTCTTCACCAAACCTCACACCCTTGGGTGTGTGGTTTGGTGGAGACCTGTAGGCTGAGTCCTCCCTTTATCATTTATTCACCTGGGCTGGTCAGGAGTAGCTGTGATCTTTTCCTCTTCACATATACTAGTCATCTGGATTGGTTTCAGAACAAGCCTGCACCCCATGCTCTGGGACACAGGCATATGCTTTTACCTCTACTGTACTTTGAGCAGCGCCAACAGCAATATAACATGTTAAATACTTTGGCGCTGTGTCAAGCGCCTGTGGTAGTGAGCCCTTGTAGATCGCCAACTCTGGGTTCTAAGCCCCAGCCTGCTTATTTACCAGAGCCCCTGATGGTGGGGATGGGCTTGCAGCAAGCTAGACCCAGGTCGCGGCCCCCAGGTTTGGCCAGCTGAGGATGCGGAGACAGTTCGCGTGAGTAGAGTACAATGGCAGGGGACAACAGGAAATCCAATAGACAAGCCAAGGTCAGGACAGGCGGAAATCATGCAGTCGGTGAACGAAGCCAGGGTCAGTACACAGGTAGTCAGATACAGTATACAGGAGTAGCAACAAACAGGAGCTCAGAGAATTAAGAACTTGCCCAGGCAAAGTGGGCTAGACTGAGCATGTCTTATATAGACGAGCAAACTAAGAGGTGGGCCCGGAAGTGATTGAAGGGAAGGAAATAAAACCCAGAGAATAGCAGGCGACGTCCATAGGTGAGCACAGACAAACCACATATGTGAAGGGAATCAGGAAAAGCACTGCAGCAAGGAGGTAAGAATGCACAAATAAGAAACTGCAGGCTAACTTGCGACGATACCCCCCCCCCTCTTGCAAGGTCTCCCCACTTGTTTAGGGCCAGGCTTAAGAGGAAACTTCTGATGAAAACGTTCCACCAGACGGGATGTAGAAACATCAGTAGAAGGAATCCAACACCTCTTCTCAGGACCATATTCCTTCCAGTCAATTAGATACAAAAGCTTCCCTCTGATAAATTTGGAATCCAAGATTTGCTTGACTTCATATTGATCCGTGGTCACTATTGGGGAAGGATGACGATAAGGATGGGAAAACCTACTGATGATGTACGGTCTCAGAAGAGAAACATGGAAACCATTAGGGATTCTCAGATGTGAAGGGAGGCGAAGTTTAAAAGCAACATGATTACGGACCAATGAAACGAGGAGCAAAATTCTAAGAGGGTACTCGTAGATGGATATTCTTGGCAGAGAGCCAAACCTTTCCACCAGGGAGAAATGTGGGACTCACACGGCGATGACGATCTGTAGCTACTTTGTACTTGCAAGCTGCCAGAAGTAAATTCTTGGAAACCTCTACCCAAATAGACGTGAATGATTATTGTGTCTCTGCAGCCGCGAGCGCCACAGAAGAGATTGGGATGGGAAATGGCACAGAAGGATGATGACCATATACAGTGAAAAAGGGAGACTCATCAGTGCTGGCACTGGCATGGGTATTAAGGGCAAACTCTGCCCAGGGTAGAAAGTCTACCCAATTATTCTGATGAGCCAAAATGAAGGCACGAATATACCGTTCAAAATTCTGGTTGACCCTTTCAGTTTGGCCATTATACTGCGGATGAAAAGCTGAGGAGAAGTCCAATTTGATTCCAAAGGATGTGGCCAGAGCCCTCCAGAAGCGAGCTGTAAATTGAACACCTCTATCAGAGACAATATGTGAGGGCATACCATGAAGACGGAAGATTTCCTTAATGAAGTTGAAAGCCAACGTAATGGCAGAAGGTAGTCCTGGAAGTGGAGTTAGGTGGCACATTTTATAAAATCTGTCCACAACCACCCAGATAACAGTGGAACCTACTGTAGGGGGTAGTTCAGAAATAAAGTCCATGGAAGTGCAACTCCAGGGTTCATCTGGGACAGGTAGAGGTAAACAAAGACCTGCTGGAGCAGAGGTGGAGGACTTAGAATGCACACAAATGGAGCAAGCCTGAACATATTCTTCAACATCCTTCTGCAGTGAGAGTCATCAGTAATGATGCTGCAGGAAGGCACAGGTGCGTTGCACACCGGGATGTTCAGAGAGTTTAGAGTCGTGTGTCCATTTGAGTAGCTTGGAGAGAAGGGCAGGTACCACAAAGGTCTTTCCAGGTGGGATGCATTTAGGCTGAAGATGAGTGGTGGCCAGGATACAATTGGCAGCAATGATAGGTTCTGGTTCAACATGACACTCAGAGTCAGCAACATCAAATGATCTGTACAAGGCATCTGCACGGGAATTTTTGGAACCGGGTTGGAAGGTAATGTCAAAGTTAAATCTGGCAAAGAAGAGAGCCCATCGTGCTTTTCTGGGATTCAAACGCCTGGCTGATTGCAGATGCTGGAAGTTCTTATGATCAGTATAAATCAGGATACAATGTGGAGATCCGTCCAGCAGATGTCGCCATACTTGCAGTGCCAGCTTTATAGCCAGCAGTTCCCAATCCCTGATGGTGTAATTCCTTTCGGCATCTGAAAACTTCTTAGAGAAGAAGGCACAAGGACGGAGCTTACCATTGTGAATTTGGAGAAGGATGGCCACACTCCCAAAGATGAAGCATCTACCTCCAAAAAGAAAGGCTGGAAAATGTCAGGACGTATGAGAATAGATGCAGAGAGCAAGGTGGATTTTAGTTTGTGGAAGGCCTCGACTGCCTCAGGAGGCCAGGTTCTGGCGTTGAAACCCTTTCGGGTCAAAGAAGTGATTGGGCCACCAACGAGGAATAGTCAGGAATGAACAGGCGGTAGAAGTTGGTGAATCCAAAGAAGTGCTGCGTGGCTTTCAAACCAGAGGGCTGAGGCCAGTTGGAGATGGCTTGAAGTTTGGCAGGATCCATAAGCAGCTCTTTATCTGTGACTATGTAGCCTAGAAAAGGAACCTTGCTCGAAGAGGCACTTCTCCAACTTTACATACAGGCAGTGGTCCTAAAAGACGGAGAAGGACAGTGCATACGTGCTGACGAGTGTTTAAATCTGGAGAAAAAATTAGTATGTTGTCCAGATAGAAAATGACACAAACATATAGGAGATCAGAAAAAATGTCATTAACAAGGTTCTGAAAGAGGGCTGGGGCATTACACAAGCCAAAGAGCATTACAAGATATTCATTATGCCTGTCTCTGGTATAAGCATAAGCAGCCCTTTATCCATGACTATTTGGCCTAGAAAAGGAACCCGGGTTTGCTCAAAGAGGCACTTCTCCAACTTTGCATACAGGTGGTGGTCCCGAAGACGTAGAAAGACAGTTCATACGTGCTGATGATGAGAGTTTAAATCTGGAGAAAAAATTAGTATGTTGTCCAGATAGACAATGACACAAACATATAGGAGATCAGAAAAAATGTCATTAACAAGGTTCTGAAAGATGGTTGGGGCATTACACAAGCCAAAGGGCATTACTAGATATTCATAATGCCCATCTCTGGTATTGAAATCTGTTTTCCACTCATCACCCTCACGGATCCTAACCAGATTGTATGTTCCCCGGAGGTCTAGCTTTGTGAAAATTCGAGCATCCCAGAGCCTGTCAAAGAGTTTGGAAAGCAAAGGTAAAGGGTACCGATTCTTAATGGTGATAGCATTAAGACCTCTATAAACAATGCAGGGCCAGAGCGTACCATCTTTTGTTTCCACAAAGAAGAAGCCAGCCCCAACAGGAGAATTGGACTTACGAATAAATCCTTTCTGCAGATTTTCCTGGATGTAATCAGACATGGCTTGAGTCTCAGTAATGGAAAGAGGGTAGACTTTACCTCGAAGTGGAGAAGTCCCAGGTTGGAGGTCAATGGCACAATCATAGGGACGGTGAGGAGACAAACAGTCAGCAGCTTTCTTACAAAAGACGTCTTGGAAGGCCTGATAATGTGGAGGAAGCATCGGAGATGTGGTGACCTCAGCCATGGATTCAGAGAGAGGTGGGAGCACTTTGGGGAGACAAGTCCGATGGCATTGTGACCCCCATGACAATACTTGGCCAGAGTTCCAGCCTAGATAGGGTGAGTGTTTCTGCAACCATGAAAGTCCAAGAATGATGGGACTTGAAGACTTAGGAAGGATCAGGAAGGAGATTTCCTCACGATGAAAAACACCAACATGCATAGTTATTGAGTAAATTCAGAAACCGTAGAGTCCTAAGGGCAAGGTAGAGCCATCAACTGCAGATACTGATAGGGGTATCATCAAGGGGACAAGAGAGATGCCTAACTAGCGGCCAATGATTACTCAATGAAGTTCCCGGCTGCCCCAGAGTCCACATAAGCAGAAACCTGATACGAGTTTAGGGCCCAATGCATGGAGACAGGTATGATAAATCGAGGGAAGGTGGCGGAATTCAGGTTCTGGTCTTGATCACCTCCATCAGAGTGATCTAGACCCAAGAGTTTCCCGGACGGACAGAACAGGACTTAATTATATGATCTTCAGCCACACAGTAAAGGCATAGGCCAAGTCTTAGGCAACGCAATCACACTTGTGGAGTGAGGCGTGTTTGGCCTAACTGCATAGGCTCTTCAGATGCCAGTACGGTTGCAGAGGTAGGTTGATCAGAGGATTTCTGGAAACAGGACCTAATGAACTCACTGGGGGGAGACGTGGACAAACCCTTTCCAGATCTCGCTCCTGGAAGCAGAAATCGATTTGGATGCGAAGAGCAATCAAGTCATCCAGGGTGGTGGGTATGGTTCTTCCAGCTAGTTCGTCCTTAATGCGGTCTGCTAGACCATGCCAAAAGGTTTCAGAAAGGGCCTCATTATTCCAAGCCAGTTTTGAAGCTACGGTGCGAAACTGAACTGCATATTGACCAACAGTCATGCTACCTTGACAAAGACGAAGAAGAGCTCCCGCAGCAGATGAAGTCCTGCCGGGCACATTAAAGATTTTACAGGAAGCTGCTGGTAGGCTGGGAGACTGGAAATAGTAGGAACTTGACGCTCCCACAGTGGCGAGGCGCAAGCCAGTGCTTCACCGGAAAGGAAAATGGTGGGTTGCTAGTTCAAAGTGAATTGAGCACTGATTGATGAAGCTCCAACAAGTTTTGGGATCACCAGAGAAGTGAGGCAGTGGAGGCAGCTGGAGTTTCGAATGACCGTGTTCCACTGGAGGAACAGCAGGGGGTTGGAGAAGCAGATACCGGAACAGGAGCTGAAACAGAGGGAGAGGAAATGGACACAACCTGCAGCTGATCCAACCAGGAGGAAAGTTCCTACAGACACTGCATAATTCGTTCTTGATAGGCCTGCTGGACATCGACTCTCTGTGCCAAACACTGAAGTTGTTCCAGAAGAGGCTGCGGTGTCTCCGAGGAGCTCATGGCCTGAGCAAACTGTCAAGCACCTTTGGTAGTGAGCCCTTGTAGATCACCAACTTGGGGTTCCCCAGGGCGCGGAGTCTAAGCCCCAGCCTGCTTCTTCACCAGAGCCCCTGATGGTGGGGATGGGCTTGCAGCAAGCTAAAACCAGGTAGCGGCCCCCAAGTACGCCGAGTTGAGGATGCAGAGACCACTCGCATAAGCAGAGTACAATGGTAGGAGACAACAGGAAATCCAATAGACAAGCCGAGGTCAGGACGGGCGGAAATCATGCACAGTCGGTGAACGAGACCGAGGTCGGCACACAGGTATTCAGATAGAGGATACAGGAGTATCAACAAACAGGAGCTCAGAGAACTAAAACGTTGCTCAGGCAAAGTGGGCTAGACTGAGCATGTCTTAAATAGACAAGCAAACTAGGAGGCGGGCCAGGAAGTGATGGAAGGGAAGGAAATAAAACCCAGAAAAGAACAGGTGATGCCCATAGGTGAGCACAGACAAACCACATATGTGAAGGGAATCAGGAAAAGCACTGCAGCAAGGAGGTAAGAATACACAAACAAGAAACTGCAGGCTAACTTGTGATACGCTGTACTCCACTTGTTGTTTGCCTACACACAACTTAACCAAAAAATAATCCTGCAACTTTCTTTGGGTCTGTTCTTCCACATTTGGTATCAACTTCTTGGCCCACACACAGTTTACAAAGGAAAAGATTTAACACCTTTTCAGTGGAGTTTAAAACATAGGTCAAACCAAGATGGAGCAGCAAGACTAGTGCACAATAAAGGGACAAGCAACTTTCCAGAAGACTTTACAAAGTGGACCATATAATGGAAGCAACAATTCAAGTTTGTAGTCAAGTGCGTATTGACACGTTTTGACACCTATAGCAGCAAAGATCACAATGTGGCTTAGGCTAAAAGAGCAGAATGTTGAGTTTAGAAAGAATGGAACTAGCACCCTTCCAGGAGACTTTACAAAGTTGTTCATACCAAGTGAAAGCAGCAAGTCAAATCAGGACATTAGCCACAAAGGAAAGAATTTGACATCTTACTAGTGGAGTTTACAAAGTGGCTGTTGCAATGAGAAGAGCAAGAAAGAACATCACTGAAAAAAAAATGGAACTGACATGCTTCTAGAAGACATCACAAAATGTGTCTTATTAAGAGAAAGCATCTTCACTTTACAAAGAATTGATGCCTTTCCACCAGTGTTCATAAACTTCAAGATGGGGGCACAACCAAAGTAAGAGCTCCAGTGTACAATTTGGAAACAACTAGGAAGATGTGTGTTGCAGCTGATAATCTTAAATGATTTGGAGAAGCTTGGAAGTATTTCAAAATTGTAGTTATAGTGTCCAGGTGCCTCTGCTTAAACTGGTCATTTGTACTTTGAGTGGATAAGGAACTTCAGTTATTTCAATTATAAAACTAAGTCACAAAATCTCAATTAGCAGCAGCATTCTCAGCCTGCCTTTTGCACTAAGCTGAACATTGGGCTACTTATGATTTTTATCAGAGCGGAGGTCTAATGTCCAATTAAAGGAAAGCACACAACAAGCTGAAGCACTGATGCTAATTGTGAAGCAGCAGCTTAGAGTTGTCAGTCTGCTACATGAAGTTCTTTTACTGGCAGGATCTCCAAGCAGTCAGGAATGATAAAATTACTGCACTGAAAAGTGATAACGGTTTATTACGTAAGCACTATTTAGCGCAGTAGTAAATATCATACTCATAGGCATTTGCATAAGGTGTGCCAGATGTGCCTAGGCACACCCTAATCACCCTGTGTGTATTGCTTTTATTGCTCTGTGTGCCATTGAGGAGATGGGAAATATCTCCCACTGAGAAGCTCTGCTTATAAGAGAAGCGTGGAAGCACTTATTTTTCACACTGAATCTGCAGGCAGGGAGATCATGTGCCTGCAGGGAGATCAGGAAGAAACTTATGCGTGTTTGAGCTTTGGGGTGCACATCCTAATGCAATAGGCTACACACACTTATGATCTTACTGTAGAAGAAAAGGAAAGACTCATGAAGTCACTGGGTCTGCCTCAGAACCATTGGAAAAATGGTATGTACTGTATAGACTGAGGGAGTGGGTGGTGGTGTGGATTTGCATATACAGTGCAATTGTGTAATTGGATTAATTCTCAAGGGTTGTTCTCTGTATAATCAAAATTTTTAGAACTTTTCATGCATTACATCTTTCATTATTTGTGTTTACAAACAAGAGAGTATTAAATGATTTATGTTACCTGCTCATGTAAGGTTTATTATGTTACAAATTGGGGACTGGTGATGTTTTGTATTTTAAGGGATAGAGTGAGGGCTGCTATATTGGGCTGTTTCAGGTATATTTTAACAATAATGATTGACATAATTCTTAATCTACATTTAAGGATTGAAGATTGAAAGTAATGCTTAGTTTGTAGAAAAAAAAAAAAAAAAGAAAAGAGTCATTACACAGCAAGAAACTGCCAAATTACAAGCTGTGAATGAACACTAGAAGCAGTCCATGCAGTTAATGATGCAATGGCTACAGGGGCATTGTTTCTGATGAGCAAAGATGTCAGTTTATGTGGATATTCTGACAGCAGGGTACCTAAGGATCCTAAAAGACAGAGAGACCAAAGTTGCTTATTAAAGTGTATGTCCAGCCAGAACGTTTTTTTTTTTTTTAGATTTGGATAGCGTAGTAAAGAGTTAGATTCTCTGTCAAGTTTTTGCTGCCATACAGGGCTACATTAAAGAAATTTACCTGTTAGAAGGCACCCTAGCATCGAAGATGTTAAACCAGTTCCTTGAAGTGGGGACCTAGGGTCACAGGATCTTTTCTGGTTCATTTCCCAAGCCGTCATATCTTGGGTACTGTGATGCAGTGGCCGGGGAACGCGACCTGTACACCAGAGGAATCTTTCTTGGCCTGCCATAGCTGACTACTACCACTCCTATCCCAAACTGGCTGCTTTTAGTGGATTCCCCAGGTATTGGCTGAGCATATGTTCCACACAAGAAGCCACTGACTCCAGCATATTGCAGGACTTACTGCTATTGGTCAGATTCTTGCAGACATATAGCAATTACTTCTATTTAACATGCCTTCAACACACATTAATAAGAGACAATTTTTCTGTCTCTTTTAGCTCTTTATTGTGCCATAACTTAGTTACACATGCTAATCTATCAAAGCTAGCAATTTACAGTTCCATTGTTATGGCAGCAAAGTTCTCCAAGCTCTGGTGGCAATCAATTCAGCCTTATGAGGTTAAAGTTCCAAACATGTGGTCAGCACTTATACAATGTTCCAGTTTCAGGTGATAAGGAGGGGTGCTGTGCCTGCTTCAGTACCCCATGGGAGGAAATAACCCTTTCTCTCCTCTCGGTACATAGAAGCTCCTCCCTCATTATAGGCCAGGGGTAGGCCTTCCAGGGCAGGTGGGTGGGACAAATCCAAGATAGCAGTAACTCCTTGTTACATACCTTTACATTCTATCCTGCTAACAATGTTATACCAGACAGGTATAGGTTAAGGGAACTCTCCAACAGCATTACAGACAGAAATAAAAATGTATTTCTTTAGCAGAGAAGAGAAAGCTAGAACCCCAACCAGATGTTCATTTTGTCTGTCTTAGCTATAAATTGAACTTTATCAAAAACTAAAAACAAGTTTTTGGCTTGACATACTGGGAAGAGCAGACAAACACTTCTGATGCCAGTTTAATACTATAGGAAACTTCTGGCCAGTGAGTTTCTCATTGTACTGATGGGCCAGTTGGAATGTGTGGGGGTGTTCTTATCAGCTAGCTTTAAATCTACCCAGAAGTTTCTAAGTTTTTCCTGTCAGAATGACCCATCATTCTAGGGTAAACCTTGAGGTGCTGGCACTCTATACGTCAGTGATTTCCCCTTAGTCCCCCTTGAGAAAATTGTTTTTAAAAAACACATAATGGTAATTTGTTTGTGCTGAGATTATTCCTGGAAATATATTTAATGTACAATAGTTAGCAGGTCATCCTGAAAACCAGGTGCACAATTAGGAACACTATTTAAAGACAGGAACAAGTCTCCAGTTCTCAAAATTGTCCATGCAAATAAGGGGCAGTTAACAACTATGTTTTATCTTCATATGTACTGTACTGAGTGTCCAGTATTGGTGCTGGTGTGATCTGACCTTAGTTGCTTATGTTGGTACCATGAGCTTCCTGATATCATCATGAATATCAGGAACGTGTATTCACTTGTTAAAGTGACAGGAGTTTATGTAATGTTGGCTGAGTCTCCCCAAAAACAAAGATAACATGAAAGACAGATATAAAACATTCCATGGTGGCTGCTTAATGTTGTTATTAATCTTCTAACTTGAGTGATGCATATTTTTATAAACTTGAATAGACTGATGGATAAGAATAGTTGAGATGTAGTCCATGGCATTGGCAACAAAACAGATGCTTGCCCAGTGAGAAAACATACAGGTTTTTTTTTAGGAATGTAGCGTAAAAAAGAATTACTTTCTGCAAAGGTTTAACCCACAGCAACCAATCAATCTACCATACTTTGTATTTAAATTTAATATGGGAGGTGTCTGCAAACAAGTGTCCTCTACCTAGTGGGTGCCAAGCGTATAATTTTTTTTCAAATGATTTTGCAAAGATTTGTTGGTTAACAGATTGTGGTTATGAAGCAGAATAGATACATTTGCAAACCTGAACTGTTAGGGTCCATGCACACTGGGCTTAAAAAACATTGCTTCTACAGGAGTTTTTCATTTCGCCTGTAGAAGCAGTTCAGTGTTTTCCTATGAGTCCATTCACATTAGGATGTTTAGACGCATATTTTAAGCTCACAGTTTAGAGGCAGAACAAATCCTTCTGGACTGAGAGGAGTTTACTGGCAGAAAAAAGAGTTAAAAGCTCCTAAATGTGCCTTAATGGATGTACAAAAAAGCTCTATATGAGCATTTTTTTCTGCTAAGGAAACTGGCTTTTTTTAAGCCCAGTGTGCTTGGATCCTCCAAATAAATTCATCACTGCAAGGCCATTTGTTTGGCATTCCTACAGGTAGAAGATCAGATACTGAGAACTACAGCTAAAATACAGGACCTGAGAAGTGGTACTGTGCACCATTCAAACATACAGATTAGGATCTGATGCTAAAAATTACCAGTGGCTAAAGAAAAAATCTATTTTTCTTAAGTTTTAGTGACCATTCCAAAACAACAACAACAAAAAAATCTTTATAGCCCACAGAACCATTGCACACAAGTTTCAAATTACATTAAACCAAAAAATGTAATATAATGCAGCTTACCTATCCACTAATGTGGTGGCTGCATTAGTTTTTTTTTAGCCCTTTTCCCTTTATTTCAAACTGCTGATCCAGCCAGTAATTCTGGAATTTTTCAGTTTACTTTAACAGACCAAGATGCACAGACAACGTAGCAGTTAAAGGGTTGAGACAAACCATTTACCACTGACAGGGGTGCTTACAGTGGTCAGCTTTTATTCATTTATGTACAACCTTTATTCCAAAAGAAGAAAAAACTGTTGCTGTAACTGCTTAGAGTGTTAGCTAAAATCCAGCTTTAAAGGAGAAGTACAGCCAAAGCTCTTATGGCTGTACTTCTGTGGATCGCAGGACAGCAGTAAGTTCTGCAGTCCTGTGACTTCCTTTCAGCTGATAGTGGACTGAAGTCTGCTGTCAGCTGACGTCACTCAGCTGGTCCAGTCTGGAGAAAGATGTCGACTTTAAAGTCGGGATCCACCCCAAAGTCTGCAGCAGCAGCACCTGACTCAGCCACTCAGCGATCTGCTGAGAGCCTGAGCCAGCCACTCCCTTCCCCTCCACACCCCAATGCTCCAGTGAGCGCTGGGGGGGCCAAGCTGACAATGATGACTGACAGTCACCGCTCTCTGCTCAGAACAGCGGTGAGAACTCCGTGATCAGTGGTCTTGTGATCGCTGAGTTGTTGCTGCATTCACCGAGGTAAGTATGATTTTTTTTTTTTAAATCCATCCCATACTTCTCTTTTAATTTGTTAGTGAAGTCCATCTGAATCTGCTAGTGTAACTAACACTATCCTATCCCCAGATTGACAATGCTGCTGTCCAAAGGTTTCTCTGTTGCTCTTCCATCCATATTGGAGACACCCTATGACAGGAAGTGGGTTTCTTGCCGGATCACCAGGTGAAAATAAAGGAAAAAAGCCTGAAAAAATAATGCAACCACCACAATAGTGCATGTTAACCCATATACTCAGGTTAGCCTATAAATGGTGTTAGTTTACACCTGTATGATGTATTAACGTTTGTTGTACATTTTGTGATACATCAATGTGTATTGTAGGGCCTATTAATTTAAAAAGACACATAACACCCCTATTTTGTGTCACTCTTCCCCAGAGTATCCCTGCACCTTTTAAAAAATATGTATGTCTACCTTTTTTTAAGGTCCACTTCACCTTCTTTTTCTTCCAGTTGTTCTCTGCAACACTCTCCTGTGAGTTCAGGGGAGGGGATAGGCCATTGATGTTCTGGACTCATAGGAAGTGGGTCGAATAATGTTGGCCATATGAAGACGACATCAAAGTGGAGATGAATATTGCAGGTAGAGCTTTTTTTTAATTCATACTGGAATATGGAATTTTTCATGCTTTGCTAGAGTTAGAGTAGAGGTTTAAAGCCTATTTCTAGCTTTGCATTCAAATTTTAGAAAAATCCACTATATGTTTGTTATGTGTTTCCATTCACATAGCATGTTTAGGGAGGAGGTGTCATGGCTGACTGGAAAGTTTTTTGTACAATGTTAAAGTGTGCCCACTCCAGGTCTGTCCTCATTAACATACGATGCAATAAGCCCAGCCTCTACACCATTAACCCTTTGTTAAGACAGCCAGTGTTAAAATCTAGTTACAATTTATAATGAAGGCCTGCCTGCACAGTATAGACAGGGCAAGTTATGGCAAACACAGCTTCCTAGCTCCCTCATAGACAAAGAAAATTACCTTGGATTTTTTCTTGCTGGAGGGCTCACAATATAGCATCAAAAAAGATAAGCTGCAATTTTTAAAGTTATTCTATGTGAATAGGGACATGTAACAAACATAGTTGTAGTGTTATCCCAATATAAGTACAGTGGGGATTGAAAGTTTGGGCACCCCAACCAAAAATTTGTATTAATGTGCATAAAGAAGCCAAGGAAAGATGGAAAAATCTCCAAAAGGCATCAAATTACAGATTAGACATTCTTATAATATGTCAACAAAAGTTAGATTTTATTTCCATCATTTACACTTTCAAAATAACAGAAAACAAAAAAATGGCGTCTGCAAAAGTTTGGGCACCCTGCAGAATTTATAGCATGCACTGCCCCCTTTGCCAAGCTGAGACCTGCCAGTGTCATGGATTGTTCGCAATCATCGTCTGGGAAGACCAGGTGATTTCAATCTCAAAGGTTTTAAATGCCCAGACTCATCTGACCTTGCCTCAACAATCAGCACCATGGGTTCTTCTAAGCAGTTGTCTAGAAAACTGAAACTGAAAATAGTTGACGCTAACAAAGCTGGAGAAGGCTATAAGAAGATAGCAAAGCGTTTTCAGATGTCAATATCCTCTGTTCAGAATGTAATTAAGAAATGGCAGTCATCAGGAACAGTGGAAGTTAAAGCAAGATCTGGAAGACCAAGAAAAATATCAGACAGAACAGCTCGCAGGATTGTGAGAAAAACAATTCAAAACCCACGTTTGACTGCACGATCCCTCCAGAAAGATCTGGCAGACACTGGAGTTGTGGTACACTATTCCACTATAAAGAGATACTTGTACAAATATGGTCTTCCAGGAAGAGTCATCAGAAGAAAACCTCTTTTACGTCCTCAGCACAAAAATCATTGTTTGAACTTTGCAAATGAACATATAGACAAGCCTGATGCATTTTGGAAACAAGTTCTGTGGACCGATGAGGTTAAAATTGAACCTTTTGGCCGGAATGAGCAAAGGTACGTTTGAAGAAGAAGGGGCACAGAATTTAATGAAAAGAACCTCTGTCCAACTGTTAAGCATGAGGTTGGATCAATCATGCTTTGGGGTTGTGTTGAAGCCAGTGGCACAGGGAACATCTCACGAGTAGAAGGAAAAATGGATTCAATAAAATTTCAGCAAATTTTGGATGGTAACTGTATCTGTGAAAAAGCTGAAGTTAAAGAGAGGATGGCTTCTACAAATGGATAATGATCCTAAACACACCTCAAAATCCACGGGGGATTACATCAAGAGGCGTAAACTGAAGGTTTTGCCATGGCCTTCACAATCTCCTGACCTCAACATAATTGAAAATCTATGGATAGACCTTAAAAGAGCAGTGCATGACAGACAGCCCAGAAATCTCAAAGAACTGGAAGACTTTTGTAAGGAAGAATGGGCAAAGATACCTCAAACAAGAATTGAAAGACTCTTGGCTGGCTACAAAAAGCGTTTACAAGCTGTGATACTTGCCAAAGGGGGCAATACAAGATATTAACTCTGCAGGGTGCCCAAGCTTTTGCAGACGCCATTTTTTTGTTTTCTGTTATTTTGAAAGTGTAAATGATGGAAATAAAATCTAACTTTTGTTGACATATTATAAGAATGTCTAATCTGTAATTTGATGCCTTTTGGAGATTTTTCCATCTTTCCTTGGCTTCTTTATGCACATTAATACAAATTTTTAGCTGGGGTGCCCAAACTTTCGATCCCCACTGTAGGTGTTATCCCAATTTGGCTGCAAAAGTGGAATTACACTTTAAGGTGCAGGAGGTTGAGGGATGCCATGCATTTTGAATTAATTCCAAATGAATGGCACAACATGGTAGATTGTATCATGCTAATTGTTATGGTGTTCTACAGCAACATGTGCTTATCTAGTGTGACTGGACGCTTACAGAAGATTTCTAAAAGAAAGGAGAATAAAATGTATACATGTCAACATAAGAGGAAGGACAGCTCCTAGACTCTGACATGGGGCCTGGAGCTGACAATGTCCTAAAGTGGTCATTTCATATAGCAAACCAATGACATTTTCAGTGTTTAGCAAATAGGCACACTTGTAAGTTATGTCTAAGTATAGATAATGTTGCCAGTGGTTTCCTAAAAAACAGTGGAACAGTAAAGTACTCAATTATGCCAAGGTTTCAGTAAATTATATGTCCAAAACACGAACAGAAATATAAGTGTTTGGTGCTAAAGCTGGAAATAAAGATTTTACAGATACCAGTGTCAGAAATCCAAGAAAAATAAGAAATAAAAAGCAAACAAAGAAGCTGAGAACATGGGAAAGTGCAATGGGAACCAACATGAAAAGCCAGCTATAACTGGAATGGACAAAAATATGAGAAACAGAAAAATGCCTCTTCCTACACAGTGACTTATATAGATATTTATAAAAACTGAAGGAAAAACTGCAACTATAATCTTTCACAGCCAATCAGACTTCTCCTTTCAAAAAGGAATGTGACTGGCTGCTAAGAGCAAACATTTTGTTTTTTCTTTAGTTTTATTCTTGTTATCACCAATTGAGCTTATAGCTCTATCCCTGTAACGTTTTTCCTAGAATTGTAGTTCTTGGTAGCAGAATCTTGGAACTGTAAGGTGTTGACAACAGTTCTTTTATATATTGGCACCAATGTGGTAAGTGTAGACTTTTAGGGGTTAAGTCAGCTTAGGTAAAAGATTAAGGGTTTACTTACAGCCACATCTAAGTTTAGGGCAAAAGGTTACAGGATTTGTTTTAAAAGTTATCCTAGCCTGAATGGTGAGGGATCAGTTTTTAATTGCTGACTTTGCCCTTTCACTCTCTCTGTTTGTACTGGTGATCATTGCCACTGAGACTGAAAAGTGAGGGAAATCCAATTTTTGAGTCATCGGAATAGAAATAAAGGGGTATCATCCAGTGTAGACATTTGTTCCAGTGACAAGAGTCAAGGAAATATATCCCCCTATATATTTGGTATCTACAAGACAGCAGTGCCAAAAAAAGAAAAAACTGACAGTGGCCTTAACCCTTCCCAGCTGTATCCAGATTTCTGGGGTTGAGTTATGTAAGTGTTGGAAGATATGTTAAATGTCAAAGGTTGATTTTAAGGACCAAATTGGAGTTGATCGTATAGACTCCATTCATGCTAAATAGCTTAGATAGAGGAATCTCCCCTGCTGGCTATTGTATTCTGGCAGCCAGGACCTGGGCCTTCAAAATACCCAAAACTTTGGTTGTTTCTGATTGGATGCAGCTGCTGTTCGTTTGACAATTTTTTACCCAGGTCCTTCATTTTTCAGATTGAACATACAACACTAGTTGCTGACAAGGCCACCAACAGCTCGAATTTCATTAGGAACAGGCCACAATTCACTTAATGCGTGCACAGCTTTAATGTTAGGAACAGGGGCGGACTGACAACTCATGGGGCCCCCAGGCAATAGGGGATCACGGGGCCCCTTTGTCCTTGCCCAAACTCAAAAAAGCCTATAAAAAAGGTACCAGGGGCATCTCATGGGGCCCCCTACTGACCCTGGGCCCTCAGGCAGTGCCCGAGTTTCCAAATGGTCAGTCCGCCCCTGGTTAGGAATAGTTATAAGGTTGGGGCAAGGGGACACATACATTTTTGTTTTTCATCCAGGCTCTTCTGTAGTACACCAATCAACCCCATTCCTTTGGTCGACAGTTTAGTAATCTGGGAACCCCCTTTACGTATCTGTTTGTAATGCTTACAAGTAATTCCCTAACATATGCACTAACTGTTGGTTATTCTGATTTACAGAAATCCTGTTAGTAAAATATTTCTCACAGCCACCAATGAAAACTTGAATTTCACTGGTGATGCAGTATATTATGAAGAAGAAGAGGAGGCTGGATAATACAGGCTTTAGAAAGCAGGTGTATTAAGTCCACATGTAAGTATCTGTGTGAAATGGCTATTTGTTCAGAAGCAAAGATGGGCATGTGCAAAGACAAAGGTCTGACACGTCCACCAGTATCCTGGATGGCTGTGGCCGTTTGTGCAGAAATGCATGCATTGGCACACACCCATGCATGCCCACTTCCGAAACTGATACCAAATGCCTTATTTAAGGAAGGAAGTAGTGACAAAAGATTCCCAGATGACCAATTATGTACAACTCTGGCTAGCCCTTTTGACCACTCCTCTGCTTGCTCCTCCTGATTTCTGTGCATGACCTCGGCTTCCACCTTACCTCCTGCTTGATCCTCAGTGTAAGGCCCTGGCTCAGATTCTGACTATGCTTCTCTAGTCTTTTTTTTTTATTTACATAAAGTTTATTAATAAACTCAGAGCATACAATAAGTACAGGTAATACAAGGTATCAGTTGGAAATACAATAGGAGGTAATGCACATACAGCGAACAAAAAGATACATAGCAATACATAGACAAAGAATCAGACGTAAGTCATCCCAGGGAAAAGAAAACAGGGGAAAAATGAGAACATGCAAACGCAGGAACATTAAAGCATATCTGGTCTCAAGCCCTTATTCAGCATATTGGCATCACAGCACTGGCAGGGTCGATGATATATAACCTCAGTTACGGAGCAGCAGCAAAGAGCAGGGCCAGTGAGTAAAAGGTATGCATTGTAAATGTATACAGTAGGTGTGAAGGGGGGGTGCAAGGGCTTGTAGGATATGGCCTTGTACTTTTGGTGAAACTGAGGTAACCCACTACAGGTTGCCAGCACGTGGGTAAAGGGTTCGGGAAAGGAGATATGTAAAAGTAAAACATATGCGCAGCTGGATTGCAGATAGGGAGTAGGGCTCATATGAGTAGAGAAGTGTACCAAAATAGAAAGGGGAGAATGAAAGCTAAACTCTGAGTAAGAAAGCAGGGAAATGGGGATTAAGAATTTAAGAATAAGCATGAAAAAGAAGGGAAGAGAGGAGAAGAAGAAAAAGAAAAAAAGGGGGGGGGATGGGGGTTGGGGAAGGGTCGGATGGTTAGGAGGTGTGGAGGAATAGGAGGGTAGGTAAGTCACCTTTACTCAAGACTCCCAGGACATGAGAGATACGCGCAACCCTGGCAGAGAAGCGAGCTGGGGACAGTTGCAGGCGTATCAGAGTGCCAAGCGTAGCTTGCTCCAAGCAGTACAGGACATCGAGACAAAGGACCTCAATCACAACCTTGAAATAACAGAGAGCCGATATATTGCCAGAAATACTACGGGGTATCAGAGAGATTCAGAATCAATCAGCAAGGCCCATGAAAGAATGATATTCAGGGATCGTTCGCTTCTCTAGTCTTGCTACATCAGTCTGACCCTGCTCCTGCCACAGGTAATACCTCACCACCAGGGGCGGACTGACAACTCATGGGACCCCCGGGCAATAGGAGATCATGGGACCCCTGTGTCCTTGCCCAAACTCAAAAAAGCCTATGAAAAAGGTACCAGGGGCATATCATGGGGCCCCCTACTGACCCCCGGCCCTCGGGCAGTGTCTGAGTTTCCAAATGGTCAGTCTGCCCCTGCTCACCACTGCCTGCCACATTGGGTGTGGTCTGCCATAGAGATTCCCTGTGTTCCTACCATTGACTGTATGCCTGTTTACCACCTAGCTAGATGCCTTTTCAAGAAGATCTCATAACCTATGCAGTACAAATCTGCAGTGCATGCACATCGGCCTATTTTTCCCTTTAAAGACCTTGCAAATACAGAATACCTTTTAGACCCGAAAGATATGCACTCAGCACAAAGCAGCCTTGCCCATTCTCATTTTCTACAACTCCTACACTCAGATCTCCACAAAAAAGGGCCAATCATTGTGTAGCACAAGACAAAATCTAGGAGGACACCAAAAGTGTAAGTAAACTCTTCCATTCATCAGATAAATAACTCAAAATTTCATTGGTAAATTTCTTCAAATGTCTAACAGCAGGAAAATACATAAACACTTGTATGTTTACTGCATATTGTAATGAATACCACACTACCCTTGCTCTGACTGAACCATTTGTAGCACTACCCCCTCAAAAGTTTTTGAAGTTTTGGGTCCCCCTATAGTCCTACACAGCCAGGCAACACACATTTTCTACAGACCTGCATTCCAGAGAAAGTAAACAGTCCTTTAGCTTGTTTTTTAAAGTTTTATTAGAGGTATTGAACTTAGATGGGGTTAAGGGATGCATGGGATGCCCAAGGAACAGTAAACTGAGGACAACTTCCTGGCAATTATGTACAAGTCTTTACACAGCAAAACTCTTATGGAAGAGTTTTCCAGCCTCTGCTGGTGTACCACACCAGACCCCAGATAAATCCTCTTCTTTACCCAGCTGTCTGGAGGAATCCATGGTCAAGGGGATCCAGTGTCTGCCCCTCTAATATAAACAGTCCCAGGTAATGAGCTAATCAGGTTTCCCACCAGAATGCTTTTTCCCCTTAGCTGGCCCAAGGGGTATATGATTACTCACTCCTGTATCTTTCCTGTGAGCTGGTTTTAAGTAGGTGGCTGCCTTCAGGCCTTCTGCTGGGCTGCTTCCTTTCCTGACTCCACAAGTAGTCCTCCCTGCGGGGACAGATGAGGCTGAGCAATCCTTCTGTCCAGGTCCCAGCCTGTAGGTAGGCCCCTTCCCTTTGGGCCCCTTCCCAGGCTTCTACAGCTCTTCCACTCTCTCCATCTTCCAGACGAACTCTCTTACTGCTGAGCAGGCTCAGACACTCTTAAAGGCTGTCCTGACCCCATACCAAACCTCCTTGTTGTAGAGACTTCTCCAAGTCTCTAGATCAGGGGAGGCATCAGCTGGTCTGCAGAACCTCTCAGCCATGACCCAAATTTGACTCTCTGACTATCACCCAGATTGCTACTCAGCCTTTTTCTAAAAAAAAAATAATTAGCTAGCTCCCCCTAGCTGCCATTTTTTATGTGTCTCATCACCTACTTTCTCCATCCCCTCTTCTGCTGACAATGCACCTCAGCAAACATTCTGTGCATGCACAGTTGTTAGTTATATGGAATTGCTGGAAGGTCACATCATATTGCGAAAGTTAACACCAATGCCAGAGCGATGACATCATCCTACCAAGGCAAGATTTCGGCAAATGAAGGATGACTAAATTGAAGGACACACTGAGCATGCACAGGTATATGTCGCCTGCTTTGATAACAGAGATACTGTAGCTCATAAAGGTGAAAGCTTTGGAGGCCTTTACTATTATGGATGTAATGTATGTATACTGTACTTTTATATGGAGGAAATTTTCTAGAAAGAGTTTACCTCCACTTTGACACAGGAAGTATGGAATTTCTGATATGTATAGCAGATTTTTTTCATTTGCACTTATCTGGAAAATGTTTTCAATGTTTTATTAAATAGACTGAAATGGAATAAATAGGAGAAGTTCATTGTTAAGGTTTTATATACACTCTCCATGCATGTAAATAGTGTGGTAAGTTCATAATCTAAAAAAAACAGCACTGTCACCAAATCAAATTTCAAATTTTTGACAAAAATAAAAGCAAAGTCCTCATCTCCATCTCTGACGACTTTTTCTCCCCAAACAGGGCTCTGACTTAGGATTGTCATGAAATGGAAATATTATACAGTATATAATTTTATTTCACAAATGGCAGATGAGCACAAGAAGGGATATAAAATTAAGATTTCATATAAACAGTTATCTGTCAGCTTAAAATTTCCTTGCCAACTTCTGGTGAACGAGTGGGAATTTTACTCTTCAATGGATCGCTTTGAAAATTACACTCATGCAATATATTATCCCAAGGTGCAGATACTTGCCAAATGTCTCCACTTCAGAGCGAACATAACTGTAGTTAAAATAAAGGACAGCAGATGAACAGGGTAATTATGTACTTAATAAAGAAAGATGACTCTTTTTGGCATCTCGGCAGATGATAAACGACAAACCCAAAGTTCAATAAAAGGCATTCTTTCATATATTAATATTGCTGACACTACAATAAGAAATGATTCAGCTGAAAGGCTGATATACACAAAAATGGAACACTAAAAGAAAGGGTCCGTCAAGCCAAGATTATTAAAAAGACCTTAAAGGTTACTGAGATTCTTTTGAAAGTTTTAGATATATCTGTGAATGTGCTGTAAATCACTTGCAGTTTAAAGTAAAATTATTGAAGGAATCTTATAACAAGGCCTACCTACTTAGTATATTTATGGATTTTATTTGGTCAATACGGCCCAGATCATTCAGAATGCTGTGTTTTAAACTCAACATGCAATAATATCTGCCAGACACTGATTTGTCTAGAGAAAAATGAACAGTCCGAGTTATGAATATATAACAACTATAGTTTATTTTGAATTTCATGGCTTTGGATAGACAAATACGATTTTCAGTGTTATATTGGATTTAAAGGCTGATTCAGCCTTATACTTGCTATTGCCAGAGCAACCTTAGCTTGACTGCAAGTGCTACCAGGTCCCTCCCTTCTATCTTAGTATTCCTGGTAAAATGTTTGTGAGACATTGATCAGGCTGTATTTTATTCCATCATTTTGAAAAGCAGGGCTTCCAGGAGCTTCCCAAACCATTTATCACAAATTTGCATCACTTGGAGCCTGGTTTGGATTTCTATTAACCTTAATGGAACTTCTGCTTTAGGAATTCTGAACATAGGAGATTTAGTTAAGCACAACTAATCAAACTTTTCAGAAATTTGCTCATCTGTAGTAATGACCTGACCAATCCCTAAATGGGATTAGTCTAGTGAGTTGAGGTAATAGGATTGTTAAATGCTTGGGGCAGTATTGTCTTCTTTTGGGTCCAAAGAGTATTTAAAGGAAACCTGCTGTGAGAGAATATGGAGGCTGCCTTTGCTAATATCTAAATCCTAGGTGTCTGACTGCCATGCTGAATTTTCCTTCTGAAAATGCTAGTGGAATGGCTGTCATGCTGAACTGAGGTCTTCAATAACTTCTAATGTAATGACCTGGAACAAGTCAGCAGATAAGGAGTTCTGACTTCATTCTGACATCCTTATGCACCTTTTTGTTCCAGACAAGAATTCAGAATGTACTGCTGCCAAAGACAGACAAGAATCTGGCATTCTTAAAACAAAGTCCGCTATGGCAGTGTATTTCTGTTGCAAGGCAACTAGCACTTTCAGAAAGAGAGATCAGTATGGTCAGCCTACACACTGTATTACGTCAGAACAAGTTTTATTTAACCCCTTTCTGTTGACAGTAAGCATATATGTGGCCTCACAGATGTGGGCCTTTATTTATGCGTAACTGTCTTTGTGCTTAGAGTGTACCGCACAGTATGCTCCCAGCACAGAGACCAGGGTCTCACTGAGAGCCCGAGTCCTGTACCAAAGATCAGGTCTCAGGACTCCTGGTTCCGGGTTAACTGTGATAGCCTCTGATTGGCTATCACAGTGATCAGTCACTGTGTAGCCTGCCCCTGTGTTTACTTTCTTTCTGAATAGAGGGAGAGATTAATTGTATCTCACTCTCATTGCAGGGAGAAATAATTATATAAACAAAAGTTTGTAAAAAAATAAATTAATTAAAATTAAAGAAAAAGTAGCTAGATCAAAGTTTTATCTAGGTCAATGCCAGAGTTAGTGTTGGGTTAAGGTTACTACACTGAACTCCAGCTTTAAATATATCCCACAGGTTCGGTATATATACACTAGCCCAAGCTGGATGTACATGGTACATACACACTGGTCCAAGCTGGATGTCCACGGTATATACACACTGGTCCAAGCTGGATGTCCACGGTATATACACACTGGTCCAGGCTGGATGTCCACGGTATATACACACTGGTCCAGGCTGGATGTCCACGGTATATACACACTGGTCCAAGCTGGATGTCCACAGCATATACACATTGGTCCAAGCTGGATGTCCACGGTATATACACACTGGTCCAAGCTGGATGTCCACGGTATATACACACTGGTCCAAGCTGGATGTCCATGGTATATACACACTGGTCCAAGCTGGATGTCCACAGTATATACACACTGGTCGAAGCTGGGTGTCCATGGTATATACACACTGGTCCAAGCTGGATGTCCATGGTATATACACACTGGTCCAAGCTGAATGTCCACAGTATATACACACTGGTCCAAGCTGGATATCCACCGTATATACACACTGGTCCAGGCTGGATGTCCACAGTATATACACACTGGTTCAAGCTGGATGTCCATAGTATATACACACTGGTTCAAGCTGGATGTCCACGGTATACACACACTGGTCCAAACTGGTTGTCCATGGTATATACACACTGGTCCAAGCTGGATGTCCACGGTATATACACACTGGTCCAAGCTGGATGTCCACGGTATACACACACTGGTCCAAACTGGTTGTCCATGGTATATACACACTGGTCCAAGCTGGATGTCCACGATATATACACACTGGTCCAAGCTGGATGTCCACGGTATATACACACTGGTCCAAGCTGTGTATGGAATTTGATAACAATGATAATAATAACAAGAAAAGCAGTAAATAAGATCTACCACAGCCAGCAGCAAAAGACCCTCCAGCACACCTCAGCACCCCTTGCTATTACATACATTCAGTATTGGAGTTTCCACATGTTCCCGCTGAAAAAAGATCTGGTGTTAGGTGTGTGTAACTTGAGAATGTTTGTTAAGGAAGGGGGTTTTTCTTTTTGTTTTTATTTCCTTTTTACCAGTGGGGACATATCTGAACAGTCGCCTTATAGGTTACTTTTGAGCTAGAGATAGAGAAATAGATTGAGAAAACTGGGTTCTCACTCTCCTCTTCAGCTCCGTACTCACTAACACTCAGAGCACATTCATGTTTATTTACAAATTGAAGAGATTGTACACATGCCATTCATTTTTACTATCTCTCCAGTTATAAATCAAATCCAGAGTGCTCAGTAATGAACACTCCAGTGTTCATTCAAAAAAGTGAAGGATCACGTAATATGAGATGCATCTACCGATCCCCCACTCACCATAGCAGCTGCTGGACACAGCTATTCATTAATCAGTCTAGGGGTCCTTTCTGCTCTATGTTCATGGTGTCCTGTGCAACCATAAGCTTAATGTAGAAGGGAATGCAATGCAAGATTTATTGAGCTGGTCAGTTTCAAGTAGTTCTGTTCTACTACAGGCTTTACATTGATAGCAGCAAAAGGGTTAAAGTCAATTGCGCTTAAATTGACTAAAATTGCCTTTTTTGTCACCTTTTCTACTGACTCCAGTGCATTTTATTAAATTAAAGACTCTCAGATTCTTTTTCCTATTATTGACTAGCCTGTTATACAATATTTTATTCAGTTTTGGTTTAGATCCTTATGCACAAGTTGGAGCTATACCATAGATGGAGGATCCATTACCACAGTAGGTGGTACATGGATATTTTGGAAAAATGTGCAGATATCTATACCCATTTTTTAGGCAAGAATATTCTAGTTAGTTATACAAAATCCCTCACTTCGTGTAAGAAGGTTACATACTTGTAGCACCGTCCTAGATAGGTGCTAGGATTAGTTATATTTAGTGCTGGCTCACTGTGTTCAGTGGAGCTGGGTTTATTTTTTTTGTTAGGTAAATTTAGCTTGCGTATTTGCAATTGATTAGTTGGGTCTGTTCAGTGTTCACAGCTGCTGCCAGTCTGATAGCTCCTTGTGCTTTCCAGAAATCAGTAGAACTTTCTGGTTTATAGGTGCGCTGTTATGCAGATGGCAGCATGAATGGTTATAAAGTCTTGGCCAATCCAAAGGCACAGGACACTGAAGGATGCTGGGAGACTGTATATATGCTCTCTGAGCACACTAAGCATTGGGTCTTTTGCTGCATAAGATCAGTCCAGCCTGGAGGTTGGCTACCCTCCAAGGCACCACTGCCATGTACTTGCTGTTTGAGGGGCCTCAGGTGGGTGTTGACCTGATAGCCTGGATGCTGAAGCTACTGAGAGCTGACTGAGGGGCTGGCTTCTGAATATCTGGTCTGGTATCACTGGAGGAAAGTGTTGCTTGCAAGTTGGAAGGAGGCAACTAGCTGTCCCTGGAAATTTTGTGAGTGCAGACTGCTGAGAGATCTTAGAGACATTTGGGCTGCTGCCACCCAACCCCTCTTGTGTTAAAGAGCCAGCTGTGTGTTTGCAAAAGGGGGCAATGGCTGGTGTCCTAAAGAGCTTAGTCTATTTAGTGAAAGGACTCTGCTCTTGTTTTTCTAAAGAAAGAAGGCTGTGTGTTTTTACTGTTCTGCTACAAGCCAAGTCCACAGTTTGCTATAGGCAAGGACTTCTGCTTCAGCCTTACAGAAAAGAGGTCATTGTCCTCAATTTGTACATAGTTTCTGTTTTTGGAGTATCCCACTCAATTCCCTCATTCCTATCCAAGTTCTCCAAAAATAAAAACAGCAAAAACAACACCCCTAACTTAGCTATTGAAGAACAGAGTGACTGTGTTTGTGTGCCTGGCTGAGGGGCAATCCATTGGGGAAGAACCTGGGCACATTTCCAGCAGCTTCTACAGATGTAAGCACTACATACTGTAAACTCCGATGAACTCCAGAAATGATATATTTATACCTGTGTGGGTACAACTGGCCATCTATAGTCTGATTCCTGAGCTATAGGAGGAAGAATGATAAAGGTGGGTGTGGTCTGCCCAAATATGGTTAAAATTAGAACAAATTTTAGATAAACTGGGGTGGCTTAGTTTTTGCATTTTGAATCGTTTTAAGGGATACATAAATGACAACATATTTGACATTTACAGGGAAAAAAATGAACTTGTATTATTTATTTTTTTACCTTTCTAAAACTCCAACTGGTATGGGAACCTGTATCTAAAACTACATTTTTCATTAGAAATTTTGATTCTTGCAGATGGTGTGCAGTTCCTCTTTTTTCTGAACACTTGAAACAAGAATATTTTATAGGGATTAAGGGCCTTAAAACTTAAGCTTGGACTTATCCTGTAAGTGGTTGTTCAATATTTGATCACATTTCATCATGTTCCAAAGCTTATTTAAAATCTTTCAGCAATATTACATCTGCTTATACATTGTATTTCCGTTGATTTAAAAGAATTGCATTTTTAATTTTTGTATAAATTCTCATCTTTCACTTCTTCATATACTTTTTCTCTGGTATTTGATTCCTTTATTTATTTTTATTACCTAAAGGCTAACTAAAATATGCAATATGAACACTGTGTACCTGTGCCATCTGTTTGCTTTTAGAAGCATTCTTTGGGAAAAAAGATGTAATTATTAGGAAACAGTTTCTGTCTGGCAATATCTTGCTTGCACTGAAGTTCAACAGCACCTCCCCCTCTGTATACATGAAATCAGCCCCTCTAACTCAATTTCCCACAACTCCCTGGTTTCCTGGACATATCCAGGGAATACAAGTTCCTCAGTATACGTCCCTCAGCAGCTCAGAGAACGTTCTTGATGGGGCAGGGGTATCCTGGCAAGAGATCTGAAGCCAAGTGAGCACTCTTCCACTGTCAAAAGTGGGATAAGGGCATCCGGGACAGAGCCTTATAGCATGCAGCTCCTCCAGAAGGCCCAGCTAGTGTAAGGAACTTCTCCCTGATTGCTAACTATGTGCTCTTGTTCCAGTAGGGTAGGGCTTCATCCTCATCCTTGGATCCCTCCAGCTGTTCATCTATGTAGCTGTGCTAAACTCAATGACCTCCAGAAGCACAATCATGAGGTGGGGGAGCACCCTTGCTCTTGAACCCATTACTACCTGGCATCGGCATTATTTTGCAGTGTATGTATGCTCTTCTTCATTCTGTCCCTGTTTTGCATTATTGATTCTTGCACCTGTTTAGCAAACTGAAAATGTTATAGTTAGTCAGATCATTCATCATTCAATTTAGGGTCTTTTCACACGGGTGTTCCATTTGTCCGACTTTCATCTGTCCATTTACAGATGAAAAACAGACACCCATGTATTTCTATGGACTTGCGGATTGTCAGGGTCCTGTCCACGGCAGAAGTTCTGGAAGATCTGGCATTTCTGCCAGTACTCTACATGGCCGCAGAGGTACACATCAGCCTCAGTCTGGTGCCAGACAGCCTTTATAAGGAGGCTCGTCACTTCCTCTGGTTGCTGGATGATCTCTAGCTCCCCGTGCCCTGTTCCTGGTTCCTGTTTCCTGTGATTCTGACTTGTGATTTCCTGTTACCGACTCGGCTTGCTCCTGGACCTGTCTACTCTGATTTACCCCTGATCTGACCTCGGCTTGGCTTACGGATACTCTCTCTCTCGCTTCTCTGTGAATGACCTCGGCTTTCCCATCTGATTACGTCTGCTCCGATTCCCACCTGGTACCTGACCTTGGCTTGAACCGACTACCCAGTAAACATCCAAATCCCGGAAGGGCTTGCACACCACGCACAGGCGCCTCCTGTCTGCAGACCTATCTCCATGCACCAGCTGTGCTTCTGAGTGGACCACCAACCAGCACTCCTACAGGCGATCTGTGCACCTTTTGGCCTGACTCCCGCTGTCCCACTCTCAGGGGAGTCCAGAACTTAGCCGCAAGGGAAGCCCTCTCTCCATTGGCCTCCATCACCAGGTATGTGATACGGATGTAAACGGATGAACATCTGTTTACATCCGTTAATATCCACATCCGTTATAACCTCTGTAATTTTTTTCCCATCTGTGTCCCATGTAGGAAATGTACCTTCACTTAATGTCCCATAGCCAAACAGGAAGTGAGATAACATCACAGCAATTGAAGGGACTTCCTTGTGGACCCCCTTGTCACCAAAACTAGTTTCCACATTGATAAAGTAATACCCACTTTTATGGGGACTGGGCAAAATGCCCTGGATCTATCTCTTTCACTGTCAATGATTATGGGAAACATGACCACTACAGAGGGTCAGGGACACAGACCACAATAAAAAGCTTACAGGTGTTCAGGTCCATTTCCAGTCTATCCAAAAATGTACAAAAAGTTTTGCCTTTGGTTACACCTTATAGTGACAGTTCTGAGGTGAAACAGAGGATGAGATAGTCTGCTACATGTTGTACCTGTTTATTTGCATTATTCTCTTCTCGGGTATCAGCTGATACTCGGGGATGTGACAATGCCTCCAGCAAGTTGTACCTGTTTATCTGCAGTATTGTTTTTCTGCATTTGTTTTAAGTGAGTGGTTTGTGAAGCACATACTTTATTTCTTAAATAAAACATGTTGTGGTAATTATATTGACAGTAATAAAAAAGGTTGATCACCTGCAAATGTGCAATAATTTTAATTTATTTTTGTAAATCTGTAGTGCAGAAATAACAGTTTGAACAGAAGGATGTGATGGTGATTAGGTCAGTAATTAGCAATGTTGGGACTATTTACATACTGCAATAGAACTTCACTGTCAGGGGACATGAAATAGTCCGCAAATGTGTCAAGCAGTGCAAGATCGGTGTTATTTGGTCACATTCCAGAATAACGGACAGAGGGCAAATGTGTCTCATCTTCCTCTTCCATACTGATGTCTTCCTTCTCACAGATCATGTTATGATCACAACATGCTTAGATCACACATTTAGCATTCTCCAGGCTAAGTTGTATGGCACTGTGGAAAATGCGCCATTTGCTGGTCAAGATTCCAAATGTGCATTCAATTAGCCACCTAGCTCTATTGAGTCAATAGTTAAAAAATCTTCTTGGCATTAAGATTGTGCCTGGCATATGGCCTGAGAAGATGCCTTGACAGTGCAAAAGTCTCATCAGCCACGAGGACATGAGGCATTTCAGGTTCATCAGTTCCACGCATGATTTGTCAGCAGCTAGATTCAGTCGGCCCTCTAGAAGTCTTCTCCCCATTCTGCATGCCCTAAACACTCAGGGGTCAGTTGTGCTGTCGTATGTCCCGATGTCCACTGCAACAAATTTGTAAATACTGTCACAGATTGCCATGAGGACCAACGAGAAATATTTCTTGTGATTAAAATACCTGGAGCCTGATCCAGGAGGCATTTGAATGCGCACATGTTTGCCATCCAGGGCTCCAACGCAGTTTGGGAATTGAGCCTTCTGCACAAATCCATTTGAGATTTCCTCCCATATATGAGTATCAGTAACTGGTATCATAGTTGGACCTAGCTCCTCCCATATTGCCTGGCAAGTGTCATTGACAATGGTTGATATACCAAGTAGAAAGTAGTGATTTAAGGACGTGAATGTCTGACCCGATTAAAGAAACCTAGGAGGAGTAATAGGCAGGACATTAGGAATGCTTTAACAGAATGATATACGTTCACGAGATATAGAACATTCCAAACCAGGCCGTTCTTCGCTATTATGCTAAGACTACACAACGCCAACCCCCCAAAAAAAAGAACAAAGGAAATTCAAATAAGGAGAGCTGTGAAGGAGACTAGGGTGCAAGTAATGGGGACTGTGAAGATGACTGGGGTGCAAGTAAGTGGGGCTCTGAAGGGGACTGGGGTGCAATTAAGGGGGGCTGTGAAGGGGATTGGGGTGTAAAGAAGGGGGACTGTGAAGGGAACTGAGGTGCAAGTATGGGGGGCTGTGAAGGAGAATGTGATGCAAGTAAGGGTGAATCTGTAAAAGGAACTGGGATGACTGGATACAAGGAAAGGGACTGTGAAGGGGACTGGGTTGCAAGTAAGGGGGAGGCTGTAAAGGGGACTGGGATGCAAGTAAGGGGGGCTGTAAAGGAGACTGAGGTACAAGGAAGGGGAGCATGTGAAGGGTACTGGGGTGCAAGTAAGGGGGCGGGCTGTAAAAGAGACTGGGGTACAAATAAAGGGGCTGTGAAAGAGACTGGGATGCAAGAAAGGGGGAAGCTGTAAAGGAGACTTGGGTGCAAGTAAGGGGGAACCTGTGAAGGGGACTGAGGTGTATGTAAGGGGGGCTGTGAAGGGAACTGAGGTGCAAGAAAGGGGGGAGCCATGAAGGGGACTGGGATACAAGTAAGGGGGGGCTGTGAAGGGGACTAGGGTGCAAGGAAGGGGGGCTGTGATGTGAAGTGGTGACAGAAGACACGGATGTAAAGGGAAGGGGACTGCGACATGAGGTGGGGACTGAGGACACTGATGTAAAAGGAGGGGGGCTGTGATGTTAAGGGGGGGCAGAGGACATTGAAGTAAAGGAGGGGCTGTGATGTTAAGGGGGGCTTTATTGCAAAGGGGGGGGGGATGCTGCACCTGCAGACAGTGTAGAAATCCATTGTACTTACATTTCAGTCTCTCTATGGCCCTGGTGCCCAACCTATAGCCCACTGGCCACATGCAGCTTTTTGGCATTTCTTGTGTGTTCCTTGGGGCCGTGCAGATACTAATCTGTGTTTCCCTGTTGCCTTGTCATAGTAGTGACTTCTAGCTTCTAGTCTTTTGTAATGTTTCTCAAGTCTATGCCAGTCTCCTGAATCATGTCCACAGTCTCCAAAAACTCCTAAAACACTTCCACAGTCTCTAACACCTCCTATAGCATGTTCACAGTCTCGGACCATCTTTTGTATCATGTCTGCAATCTCTGACCCTCTCTTGTATCATGTCCACAGTCTCTGACCAGCTCATGTAACATTTCTACAGTCTCTGGTCAGTACCTGTATCATGACATTACCTGCATCATATGAGGCCTCCATATCAATGTAACACTCTGCTACAAGTGTTTGTATCAAGGTCCTACCTTTCCTCAGGGCTTGTGCTGCTCCATGTGCTGGCATCCATCTTAGGTCTGCAAAGCATTGTGGAATCCTTTATGCTTTCAGCCCTCTGCGGCTCCTCCCAGGAGGTGGTGGCTTATCACATTTAAGTCTGCTGTTTGTAGCTGTCCATTGCATTCGTGTCCTGTCTGTTGCACAGCAGCAAGCTCCTGTTCAGTTAATGCATTGCTCTCCTGGATGCCGACTCGGCTTTGGTAAAGACTCTTCCTGGCTTCTGACCCCGGCTCTGGCGACCATTCTTCCTGGCTTCTGACCCCGGCTCTGGCGACCATTCTTCCTGGCTTCTGACCCCGGCTTTGGCTACGATTCCCGCTGGTTCTCGACATGATTACCCTGAAAGACGACCTCGGCAGGAGAACTTCTGTCCTACCAAGTCATCTGCTGTTGCTGTCGGACTTGCATAGACTCTTGCCTTGTTTCTGTGTAAATAAACCTACCTTTAATTGCACCTCCTTGTGTGTCTGGCTCCTCGCTCCCTGACAGTTTGATGCAGGATGTTAAAGCAAACAAATAATGGCAGTGTCCTGCAGAACAGTGACATTCACACTCTGTATGGACTTTATTAAGGAGCAGTGTATCTAAGAACTACATTTCCCAGAGAAGCTGGTGTGTGGATCGATATATATATATATATATACACACACACACACACACACACAAAAGCCCAGGAGACTGGAGGGGGAGTGAGAGGGAAGACATCTGGAGAGAGGAGTGTGCTGACTGCCGGAGGGCCGGACCAGGTCGCGAAAAGACTGAGAAGAGAGGCAAGGAGAATCTGCTGATCGCTGACCTTACCGCATTGTCTAGAAAACTAATCTGCCAGCAGGTGACTGGATGGGATGCTGCAGGTGGGACTGGAGGGTGCTTGGAGGCTGAATCAGAGGAGAGAGAAAGACTGCCAGAATTCGTCAGATGCCCTCTCTTGGGTGAGTGAGTCCCAAGCATTACCAAGGAAAGGGAACACTGACACAGTTATTACCAATACTTCTTTCACCCGCTATTACTTGACTTCACTCAACACAGCCTTATCATCAGAATTAATAGCAGGACAGCCATTCCACAGGCAGAACCACAGCTGTGTCACCACCATCATTAACTTACTCTTTTAAAGATGCCTTCTCCCATTGCACCAATAGTCTTGCAGTCTAGAGAAAAGCTATTCTGTCTCAACAATCACTTCTTCCAGCTTAACACCTCACTGCTTTAGATCTACTAGTGACTAGTGCTTTAAGGGGTATTACACAAATCAATGGCTGCTTTCAAAGGGGAATGTTGTTCTTCCTTTGCTTTATTGCATTGTTCTTCAGAGATGCATTATTCACACTTTCTCCTATTGTGCACCAACTGCATTTAAGAGAACATTGGTTGTTTGGTGTAAAGAGCCATTTTCTTATTTCAGGCTAACTCTCTGCTATCAGGTCCTGAGGGCCCGAAGCGAGCTAGTCTACCTGTTTTATAGATCTCGCTGCTCACTGGGGAATGTAAAACCACCCCAGATTGAAGGTATCAGGCTAGTTTCTGAAAAAGCAGGCCTGCTAACATTAACTCAGACTCTGTGATGAGAGTTGCTTTTCCTTAATTTAAGCCGACACAAGTAACAACTGACTTTGCAAATGCTAATTCTGTTTATGCTTTGTAACCAAGCTATATTGAAACATGCTATAAACCTTTTACCAGTTTACTTCAATCAGTGTGTGAGCTTACATTCTGGTGGTGATTTATCCCAGTTAAGACTGTACTGTGGTGTCAGCATGGGTTAGGCTTTCAGAGTGGGTCCAGAACAACAGGGAGCCCAAAAATAATCCAGCAACTCTTGGGAGGAGTGCTATATCAAGAAAATTACCACCATTGCTTTATATAAGGTCTATCTGGGCGGCACAGTGGCTAAATGGTTAGCACTTCTGCCTGGTAGTACTAGGGTTGCTGGTTTGAATCCCAACCACAGCACCACCTGCCTTGCATGTTCTCCCTGTGCCTGTGTGGGTTTCCTCCAGGTACTCTGGTTTCCTCCAAAGACATGCTGGTAGGTTAATTGGATCCTGTCTAAAATTGGCCCATGAATGTAAGTTAGGGACCTTAGATTGTACACCCCTTGAGGGTTAGGGACTGATGTGAATGTACAATATATGTAAAGCACTGCGTAGATTGACGGCGCTATATAAGTATCTGAAATAAATAAATAAATCACTCTGTGACTTACCAATGTAAAAATGCATCACAATCACACACAACTTAATCCTCATTTGCTGCCTTTAAGTTTTTCTGGCTTGCCAGTTTCAAACACCCATCTCTCTCAATCCTTCCACTGTCTTTCACCCTGGGACCTACCACTGTAGATCTGTCTATCACTGTCTCACACTCATCAGTCTCCTTCTTCTGCCTCTTTTCTTGTGACCTGTCAGATCAGGGCACTAAACTAAGAAATTAGTGGTGCAGGGAAGACCCAAAAAAAGTTTTCTTGTCCTTCTGAGAGGACCCCATCACCAGACATCCAATAGGATGTATCTACATCACACTGATAGTGATGTGTACAGACCTGAGGAAGGACCTGTGCCCTTTAGAGATTGGAAGAAAGACTTAGGACTGGAGCATTACATGACCATGGCCTTAGACTAGTAAAAAGGCCATTTAAAAAAAAATTGTAAAGATTAGTTGGAGTTGGATGAATTGGGATAGGGGGAGCTCGGAGATAAACTTTAACACAAAATGGGATAAGGCACAGGCTGCTGAACAGAGTTTTAATACCGTATTTTTCGCTCCATAAGACGCACTTTTTTCCCCCAAATAATGGGGGAAAATGTCTGTGTCGTGTCTGTGCCATGTTAGAATACCGGGACGGCTGCTCGGCTCTACTGTGCAGAAGAACCCGCTCCCGGGTCCTACCTGTTCCTCGGTCCAGTGGTGTCCTGCTTTTACCGGCCGTCTTCTCTCCCTCGTGCCGGCATCTTCAGTGTGGGCACCCGAATGTGACAGCTTGCGGCTTCACAGCCGAGTCCCCACTGCGCATGCGTGAGAAGTGCTGTGCTTTGTGAATGACCCCGTAGTCTTCTGGGACCTGTCAAGTGTCCCACAAGACTACAGGGAGGGAGGGGGGAGAACAACTCAGCGGAAGTGGGAGGTGTCCGCAGTCTCTGGTCATCTCCTGTACTATGTCCGCAGTCTCTGGTCATCTCCTGTATTGTGTACGCAGTCTCTGGTCATCTCCTGTAGTATGTCCGCAGTCTCTGGTCATCTCCTGTACTATGTCCGCAGTCTCTGGTCATCTCCTGTAATATGTCCGCAGTCTCTGGTCATCTCCTGTACTGTGTCTGCAGTCTCTGGTCATCTCCTGTACTACTTCCGCAGTCTCTGGTCATCTCCTGTACTTTGTTCGCAGTCTCCGGTCATCTCCTGTACTGTGTCCGCAGTCTCTGGTCATCTCCTGTACTATGTCTGCAGTCTCTGGTCATCTCCTGTACTGTGTCCACAGTCTCTGGTCATCTCCTGAAGTATGTCTGCAGTCTCTGGCCATCTCCTGAAGTATGTCCGCAGTCTCTGGTTATCTCCTGTAGTATTTTCACAGTTTCTGGTAATCTCCTGTAGTATGTCCGTAGTCTCTGGTCATCTCCTGTAGTATGTCTGCAGTCTCTGGTCATCTCCTGTAGTACATCCGCAGTCTCTGGTTATCTCCTGTAGTATGTCTGCAGTCTCTGGTCATCTCCTGTACTGTGTCCGCAGTCTCTGGTCATCTCCTGTACTGTGTCCGCAGTCTCTGGTCATCTCCTGTACTCTGTCTGCTGTCTCTGGTCATCTCCTGTAGTGTGTCCGCAGTCTCTAGTCATCTCCTGTAGTATGTCCGCAATCTCTCGTCATCTCCTGTAGTACGTCCGCAGTCTCTGGTCATCTTCTGTAGTATGTCCGCAGTCTCTGGTCATCTCCTGTAGTATGTCTGCAGTCTCTGGTCATCTCCTGTACTATGTGTGCAGTCCATTGGTTCAGAATATTTCTTTCTTGTTTTCCTTCTCTAAAATCTAAGTGTGTCTTATGGTCAGGTACGTCTTATGAAGCGAAAAATACGATACTTGTTTTCACTCTAGAAAATATAAATATATTGTGTGCTCCCAGCTCCCGATTGGCCAGACACCTCATCTGGTGGAAAAGACCCCCTAGGCTGTTTGGCTGTAACAGAATAACTTCATAAAGTTACATTTGTCAGTTTGGAATGATAATTTTATGAAGTTGAAATGGCATATTATCTAAGATATTAAAGCTGAACTCCGGAATAAGTAAATGTTGTCTAGGTTTAAGAGATGTGTATTCTTACTTGAATCTTGGTGTGTTTTTTATAGTTCTTCCAGATATGTGCAGTAATCCCAAGTGAAAGTTTGCCTCTGTGCATGAGCTTCCTGTAATTAAGACCAGTCACTGCCTCTGTCTCTCTTTGGGCAAGGTGACCTTCTTCTGTAGTTTTGTGAAGGTGGTTGTAAAGGGAAAAGCTGCTGAGGACCTCCCACAGCTCTGATCTCTGCCAAGAATATGTATAGCAAAGTGTGGTCCACAAACTGGCTATACAGTATACCATGTGGTAGAGGTACCTGAAACATAAGATTGGTTGAACAGAATCACAAAACCTTTGGTGATAACACCATTCAAATATATGTATTTTAATTGTATGTATGCATTTCAATAGTGTATATATTAGATTGCATGGAGTTGCAGCTTTAAGAGCTGCTATCATGTTTCTCTAATAAATTACTTTAATAAAATATTTTATATGTGTTGAGCACAGATCACATGGGGCTATGTGCTGAAATGACTGGCAAAAAAGAGGAAGCACAAGCATAAAAATAGGGCCAAAACCCAAACCACATGCTGTTTGAGCTAACTACAAGCCATTAATCACAAATTAGAATGTGTATGAAGGTTTGCATTTGCTTTAACAAATGTGTCCTTTTCTTTAAACATTGTTCTCCAGTCATTTTAGCACAGAACGCTTTGATATCTGGACTCAAATTCTTCTTGACAAGCTTATTAAGTTTGATTTGTTGATGTTACAAAAATAAGTAAAAAAATTGAAGCACTTATATTAATAAGGGAGAAGAACAGCTTCAGCCTCGCGCTCTGATTTTATTCATTAAGTGGAAATAAATTAGAGAAAACAAGCATGCAGTCAAAATAGCTAAACCATTTTAATGCATGAAGGTTTTGTGCTAATTTAAATTAACATTTAACTACTATATTAGGCTGCATGGAGTGGACATACTAATAGGCAGCTTGTTGGAATAAATGAATTCTTTTTTTTTTTCTTCTTTTTTCTACAATACAGGGTAATGGTTTGTGCCATTAATAATTGAGCCAAACAATCTGACTGGCACGTGGATATCTGAAATTCAAATAAGAGCTGGGTATTGTGTTTGAAAGTAAAAAGAGTTCAAACTCCAGCTGAACCTTCAGTTCTAATTAGCCAAATACATTTCAGGTGCATCAGAACAAAAGATGTACAAAGTCCTACTGATTGTGGGTAGGTGCAGCATGGTGCTGTGGAAGAAAACATACCGAGTCCAATTGCAATTAACAAGAGTTGTATTGAAGAAATGGCCCAATTGTACAAACAACCCAGCAGGAAGGCACAAAGCTATGAAACACTCACGGTTCTAGGCAACTTGTAGTATAGAGCAAGTTCTGATGCACTTACAGCATCTGTTTCCAAAGGCAGAATGCAGCCTGGCCAGTCTAAGCCTAAAGGGGAGGATTCCAATGCAGGATGGTGTGTCTCTAACCTGTTCCTACTCATCCGGAACCTTTCCCTACCACTACTCATTTTCCTTGACAGGCGGGTGCTCTAGGGTTGTCACCCTAGGGTGCTCTGTCCCTATGCTGTCTACTCGCAAAAATGAGAGCTAAATCCTGGGACCAGGCACTTAAAGTGTAACTAAACTCAGGACCCTACATTCACTTTATCTGGTCTCCTGCAGTACACAGAACATGGAAATGCAATTATTTTAGTAAATATAAATTGCTAAATACCTTTTCTCATCAGCAGTTAGAGCAGTCTTGTGGTTTCTATCAGTGTCCAGCAGAGCTCTAGTTAAAGCTTATAGGAGGAGTTTTCATTCTCCCCTGATTATCCTATGAGGCTGCATACCCCTGTATGTCTGGACAGCGCTGATTGGCCCTGTGCTGATGACATGCACTCTCCCAAGAAAAAAAACTCTCTAGCAATACATATCAAACTGAGCATGTTCAGTTTGCCCTGCAGGCTCACATTGTATCAGCAGATGTAATGGGGACATTATAAGAAGGTAAGGATCAGAGAAGACAGGTTCAAACATCCTTTTTACACAATGCAGAGGATTAACCCCTTAGGTTTCACAGTGAGTATAACAAGCATGCTTTACTGCATATACAGACTGAGTTTACTGTTGTGAGTTTAGTAACACTTTAAAATATAAAGTATGAGGCATAGCCAACCAAAGCACAGCCTCAGGGGGCCAAGGAAACAATAGAGAAACCAAGTTTCTCTCGACTTCCTCTCCGGCAGCAGTACCATTCCGGTTAAGTGCCACCTACAGTGGAGAACTGAGACTGCATCTGCCTACATGCCCCCCCTTTGACAGATGCTATCATCAGTATCAAAATACAATAAGAACAACATGAAAACTGCAAAAAGGCAATGGTTAAGGCAAAACAATGGGAACAAGTTCAAACAACATAGTCAGAGTATCATGCAGGAAGCGGTTGGATTGCAAAAGGTGATGATTCACAGGGCCATCTGTAGATGGCAAAGCTCATCTTCTGGCAGTAACTTTGGGGCTGCTGGTAGTAGGGGGTTGCCTGTAGTCCCAATACCCTCCCCACCAGGGTCAAAGACTGTGTCTCCAGGCACATCTGAACAGTCTTCTGTACTGGAAGGAATTACTGGATCTTCCATAGCTCTGGAATTCTATGTTTTTGAGTCGATGGAGGCTGGGGGCTCGAGCAAGAGAGGAGGCTGGAACTATTAGGTGGGGGCCTCTTGTATAAGTAAAAGATCCACCAGGTTAAAAGCCTCCTTGTCACCAGGAGGCTTCAACATGTTACAGTGAAGACGCATCCTCACAGTGTTGGGCCCCTCGGACCAAGTCATATACTCGTGTAGGTGGGAAAGGCTGCTCCTCCACCTGATATGGGGTATGCTCCCACTTGAGCTTCAAATTACTGGCCCTGGTGCTCTTGGTATTTTTCAACACCCGGTCTCCCAGTCACAATGGTAGTTCTTTTAGGGTAGAGTCAGGTGTCAGTTTTTTTTGCCTGTCTAACACCAGCTGCTTGGCTCTTTGCATCCAGTCCCAGTGTTCCTGCACCCAAGAACTAAGCGTACAGGGCAGAGAGTATTCTGGGAATTCTGGGGATTCCAAACGAAGGTCCAGTTACAGTATAAAGCCCAAACATAAGAAAGAAGGGTGTGTGTTTCACAGGTTCTAGAGCGCTACCGCAAAATGAGTGAGACTCTCATCCTCCTGTTGCTTCTGCTCCTGTCCTCCCACTTAGCCATTGAACATAGGTACTAGAGCCAGGGCCGACCCTAACAGTGCCATGATGGCGTTTGTTCCTTCTTCCATACCTGCTGCAAGAAGGGGCATATCCTGCCGACTGCTGCCAAGTTTGGGTAGGTGCAGAATGGTGCAGTTGCAATTAGCAAGACTTGTATTGAAGAAATGGCTTAAATGTACAAATAACCCACTGGGAAGACAGCAAGCTTGGTAACATTCACAGTTGAGCACAACATGTGGTATAGAGCATGTTCTAATGCTTACAGGTTTGATTTCCTTAAGAACAGGTACAAAAACCTGTCTTCTTCCAGAATGCTGTAAAGGACCCATTCTCTCTTTAAGTGAAAGCAGTGGTCTCTGTGCAGAAGTTCAACATGTCCCCTACTGAGTTGAACCTTTAGCTCTACAACCAACAACGCTCATGGTCTCAACTAATTTGAGAGCTCTGACTCAGCAGGGGGCATGTCAGACCTCTGCAAACAGATGACTGCTTCTCTGCAGGGAGCAAGGGTCCCACTCTGCAGCTACTGACAGCAGACAGACTTTTCTAATCAGGTTGTGGCTGCTTTAGAAAAAAACAAACTGGATGCACACCCTTTGTATTAATGTACCTGGAATGTATTTGGCTGATCTGAACTGTAGGTTCAGTTGAGCTTTAAAGACAAATTTGAGGCTACAATTAAAATGTCTTGACAATAAAACATATTTATGAACTAGCAAGACCCAAAATGCCTCCAACTCCCACCCCTGTCCCCAACCTTTTGAGCACATTTTTGGTCTAGAACATAAATCTCTGTAAATAAATGTATTATTTTAAATACCAAAAGTATTAAAAAATATTTTTTATCCAACTTCAGAAATTACAGATTCATTTCTTAACAATATCAAGGAAAATTAGAGATAGAAAACTGCAGTTGTTTCATTTAACCATTTATTATGCATGAATTCTTGTAGGTGTGTACTTGTTGCCTACATGCTTTGTGTTAAAAGGTGTCAATTTTTCAGAAAATTGAGTGGCATGATACATGCATACTATAGATGCTAGTACAGTGGTTAGACACCCTTAGCATTTTTAGATTAAAGTGGAAGAACAGCCTAACACTTGCTACTCTTAAAAACTTAATCTTCCACCTCCTCCTACTGTGTACTTACTTATTTTAGATCAGCTCTGGTCTGGTCACATCATCCAGCAGCTCTAGATGACCCTGTGCCAGTAAGTGACTGCTGCAGGGCAGAGTAGGGGCACCACCAACGTCTGGGCCATGGAAGATGCAAAATCATGTGACTGGACAGGAATAAAAAGAGGTATGTACACAGATCTTTTTTACACAGGGAAGGTGGTGGGAAGGAACATTTTCAAGAATAGTTAGTGCAAGACTTTTCTTTTACTTTAACATTTTGAGCCACTCTACAGTTTTGCCACTGTGGGTGGCGCTGGTCTGGAGTGGCAGTACAGCTGGAGAGGAAGCCAAGAGAAATTTGGTTTCTCTATAATTCCTTTGGTCCCCTGTAGCAGCGTTCTAGTTGGCCACGCTGCATCTAGGTAACCCTGGTGACCATCTTGGGTCACGCAGAATCTTTTTCAGTCCCTGCCCGAATGTTTTGGAGTGCATTTGCTAAGTGGCTAATGTAGGGAGAAAATACCCATTTATCCAGGACAGCACTAGCAGTAGGGATAGGTTCCAGAGGAGTAGAAACATCTCAGGTCCTGCGTCTGCTCTTCAGCAAACTACCCTTTTGGTTTCCAGTGCCTTTCCATCCTAGTTTATGGGGCTGTGTGTTTCTATTGATGAATACAGTGTAAGAAGACATAACTCCAGCCCCTGTATGCAAGGGTGGCTCCATGTAAAGCTGCAAGAGAAAGGATCCACCCTGAAATAGGAAACCTGGGACAGTGGTCTGGGCACCAGCTTATACTGGAACACAGGCAAGGATTAAAAGTGAAAGAAGCTGCATAATCAGTAAATGATTATATCAGCTGCTAAAAGTGCTTAATAAACTGAAGGTTTCATATCACTTTAATGCTTCTGTGGCCTCAGCTCCTTTCTCCTCTGCACAACTAATTATGTGTGGATGCATAGTCATAGAGTCTAATGGACATTCCCAGATTCCAAAAAACACTGCCCAGCCATAGGCAGACTGTGGCTGAAAAACCAGTTGTAAGAGGTATGTTTATGAATATGTGAATCTCCTCAGGAGGCTGAGGGGGTGGATATACAGTATGGAGCTAAGCCAAGAAGTCAACATAATTTACCTTGAGTTTTATATCTTTTCCAATGCCATAATAACCAGGACTTTTGCCTTGTGGGATGACTAGCTGTTACCAGTCTGTGTTAAACAATTTTCCTGAATATAGCATACAACAGTAAGGTGCACTATTGCTATTAGTATGCAGCATATACAGTTGCAAGAAAGAGTATGTGAACCCCTTGGGATTACGTGGAGTTTTGCATGAATTGGGCATAAAATGTGCTCTGAACGTCATCTAAGTCACAACAATAGAAGAACACAGTCTGCTGAACATAATACTACACAAACATTAGATGTTGCCATGGTTTAATTGCACATAACATGTAAACATTCACAGTGCAGGGAGGAAAAAGTATGTGAGGCCCTAGCTTAATGACTTCTCCCTGAGCTAATTGGAGCCAGGAGTGAGCCAACCTTGACTCCAATCAGTGTGATGATATTGGATGTGTTGCTGACAGCTGTCCTTCCCTTAAAAAACACACACCTGTTTTGGGTTTACTGGTTTCAAGAAGCACTGTCTAATGTGAACCATGCCTCGCAGAAAAGAGCTCTCAGAAGACCTACGATCAAGAATTGTTGACTTGCATGAAGCTGGAAAGGGTTACAAAAGTATCTCCAAAAGCCTTGATGTTCATGTGTCCACGGTAAGACAGACTGTCTACAAATGGAGAAAGTTTAGCACTGTTGCTACTCTCCCTAGGCGTGGTCGTCCTGTAAAAATGACTGCAAGAGCACAGCGCAGAATGCTGCATGAGGTAAAGAAGAATCCCAGAGTGTCAGCTAAAGACCTACAGAAATCTCTGGCACATGCTAACATTTTTGTTGATACATCTACAATAAGGAAAACATTAAACAAGAATGGAGTACATGGGAGGACACCACAGGGAAGCCATTGCTGTACAAAAAGAATATTGTAGCACGTCTGAAGTTTGCAAAAGAGCACCTGAATGTTCCACAGCACTACTGGCAAAATATACTGTGGACAGATGAAACCAAGATTGAGTTGTTTGGGAAGAACACACAACACTATGTGTGGAGAAAAAAAAGGCACAGCACACCAACATCAAAATCTCATCCCCACTGTAAAACATGGCGGAGGGAGCATCATGGTTTGGGGCTGCTTTGCTGCCTCAGGGCCTGGACGAATTGTTGTCATTGATGGGAAAATGAATTCCAGAGTTTATCAAGACATTTTGCAGGAAAACGTATGACCATCTGTCCGCCAACTGAAGCTCCGCAGAGGATGGGTGATGCAACAGGACAATGACCCAAAGCATACAAGTAATTCAACAAAACAATGGCTGCAACAGCGCAGAATACGCCTTCTGGAGTGGCCCAGTCAGAGTCCTGACCTCAACCTGATTGAAATGCTGTGGCATGACCTTAAGAGAGCGATTCACACCAGACATCCCAAGAATATTGCTACACTGAAACAGTTTTGTGAAGAGGAGTGGTCCAAAATTACTCCAGATCGTTGTGCAGGTCTGATCTGCAACTACAGGAAACGTTTGGTTGAAGTTATTGCTGCCAAAGGAGGGTCAACCAGTTATTAAGTCCAAAGGTTCACATACTTTTTCCTCCCTGCACTGTGAATGTTTACATGTTATGTGCAATTAAACCATGGCAACATCTAATGTTTGTGTAGTATTATGTTCAGCAGACTGTGTTCTTCTATTTTTGTGACTTAGATCACGTTCAGAGCACATTTTATGCCCAATTCATGCAAAACTCCACGTAATCCCAAGGGGTTCACATACTTTTTCTTGCAACTGTAATAAATATAATGCAGCACAGGGAGACAGCCAGAAGCTATCAGCTCACAAGATTTCTGGCAGGATCAACAGCTTTTAAAAACACTCATAAAACAGATATATCAAAACACTTTCAATGTTATAGCCAATAGACTAAAAAGGAGCAAATAATATAGGTTCATTGTTAGGGATTACGTACACTTTAACTATTTAAAAAAATAGTTTTACAGGGATGACCAGAAGCTCAACAGGAGATGAACAGAAGCTCCAACTGTGCAGAAGACAGTATGAATTAGCAGAATGACATATTTCTTTTTTGTACATTACGGGGCACAGAAAAGGCCATAACCATCACTACCTGGGTTATGCACCACCTATAGCTGAATGGATGGCCATATCCTCAAATGATTTTAGCAGGGATCAGGAGTTGGTAATGGTCCAGATGACTAGATGGATTGTACTGGGGCCCATTGTCAGGATTTCGGACTTTGGTGGGATTTTGCCTGTAATGCAACCTTTTCAGTACTGGACCTTGTGTATTCGGAATCCTGTGCACGTGGGTTTTAACTAAAGTGTTCAGTGGGATGATGTACAGGTCCAGGAGAGTGGACCCTGAATTTTAGGAAGACCAAGTCTCTGAAGGTCGGGAGTGAAAGTGGCCACCATGATGGGGGAAGTAACCCCTAGTGACAGTGCTGTGCTCTTTTTCACTGTATGATTTTACTTTTCCTTGCTTTGTGCTAGATGTCTGGTGCTTCTGCTCCAAAAAAAATGATTTTACGGAAAGTGTTCTATGGCCAGGAATAGACTATGAAGATGTCCCATGATGTTGGCCTGAATCTGCAAGCTCTTTCTGACATGCACACCTGGGGGAACATGCACAGGTGAGTGTGGGGCCCCCGCGCTCTGGGACGTGCACATGGCAGCATGTGCGTGTGCAGAAGTGCCAAAAGTATATCTTGAAGGGTGGTGTTGGAGATCATCTTCCTAAAGGTAATGATATTTTGCTCTCCAGGCACAGGAGACTGGTTGATGGCACAGAAGTGACACTGAGCAGGTGCTACTTTTTGCCTGGGCATGTGAGTACTGTCTCTGGGGAGAAGGACGCTGGTAGCTAACTCCTTGAGCTATTATGTGGACTCCCTCCCCTCAAATGCATTGCTTTGAGACATCCTATATAGTCATCATTATGGCTTGCTCTTTGTCCCATGATATACAAAAAAGAAAATTGGATTTTTGAAGTTACCTGTAAAATCATTTTCGTGGAGTACATCACAGGACACAGCATCTCTCCCCCTTTTCTGAGTGGTTCATTGCTTGCTACAAAACTGAGCAGCTCCCTAGAGGAGGGGTTATGTAGGGGAGGAGCTGTCTGTTTGATCTGCCAGTGTCCATTAACCTATAAGTGGTGCATAACCCAGTTAGTCATGACTGTGGCCTACTCTATGTCCCGTGATCTACTCCAAGAAATGGATTTTATAGGTGAGTACAAAATTCCAATTTTTCTCTTCCCTCCTTGATTTGCAAGGCTTCATTTTGTGTATAATTAAAAAAGAAATTAAATTGACCCAAACACATTAAAGTAATTTTAAAGATTGAAATAAAAAAAAATTGCAAATGTTATACCTACCTGCTCTGCCCAATGGTTTTGAACAAAGCAGCCCTGATCCTCTTCCTTTTGGGTCCCCCGCCAGCGGTCCTGGCTCCTCCCCATGTTGAGTGCCCCCAATAACAAGCCTCTTGCTATGGGGGCACTTGAGCAGGCTCACTCCCAAGCCACACGCCTGTGATAGGACATTGTCCACTCACACACAAAGCGTGGCTTGGCCCCGTTTCCCAAACTCTCCTCATTGGCTCAATGGCTGTGATTGACGGCATCAGAAACCAATGGCTCCCACTGCTGTGTGAGTTAATGAGGAGAGAGAGAGACCCAGGAGAGACCCATCTTTAATGCACATTGCTGTATCAAGATGGAGTTCCTGTAAGTATAAGGGGGGCTGGGGAAGGGAGTTGTACCCAGATGTTTTTTACCTTAATACATAGAATGCATTAAGGTAATAAACCTTCTGCCTTTAGAATCACTTTAAGTTTCCCTTTATAACACGCCTTTCAAACAAGTATACAGTATATTCTACCTTAAGATTTGCTACCTGGAGCAAACATTGGTTCCTCCTTTTTTAAAAGACACTCGCTCTCACCGTATACAAGGGGTTATTAACTAAGTATGGAAACCAAATAATAGGGGTAAGGGACTCTATCTCTAAATCATTTTTAAGAAAAAAAAAAATATTTCTCTGCATTATTGAAACTAAAGTGTAGTTACTGATTTTCTTTCAGCTGTTGTGTTTCTAGTTATTCATATATAAAGTAAAACCGAGCTGTTGACATCCTTTGAAACCATACTAATACCCAATTGAAATAGTGATGATGAAGATTTGGACAGTCTGGTAACGGGAGTATAGGGACACACTTGGCAGTCCACTGGGGGGTCTGTAATTATAAAACACCCTGCTTTAAATGTAATATCTTTTTTCCCATACCTCTTGCTTATAGCTGCTATTTAATATTTATACAATACCGTACGTAAGAGGTGATGGTCTACATAAATGAGTAGCAATGATATTAAAGTGTTACTGAATCCACAACAGCAAAATCAGTCTGTATATGGAATGCAATTATTTTAGTAAATATAAACTGCTAAATACCTTTTAGCAGTTTATATTTATAGTGATGTCAGCCGGCAGCAGGCTTCAGCTGAAAATGGGTTACAAGAGTACAGAACGAACTGCACTCCTGTGATCCACAGGAGAAATATAGCCCAACGAGCTTCGGCTGTACTTCTCCATTAGCACATACATTTGTTTGGTAAATTGTAGCCCTGATGACGAGGGTTTTTTTTGTATAACCCCAAAATACGTTGCCTATCATTCCTTTATATTGTACTGAATACAAACATTATCTGGAATTATATCTACAGGTTTGGCACTCTCGTCCATTTAAAGCAATAAAAACTGGACAGGAACTGTATTGCTTCCGCTTTAATGTAAATCTGTGATGAGATCTGGTATACAAGTGCAGCGCTAAAATTAAATTAATAATAATATTAATGTGAGGTAATCAAGTGCAACGCTGATCTGAGGTACAGCGATAAGGTAAATAATAAATGGAACAATCAAGTGCAACATATAAAGTGAAAACATATAAGCATCAAAAAACCATTCAATGAATGTTGAACAGTCAAGTGCAGCATATAAAGTGAAAACATATAAGCATCAAAAAAACCATTCAATGAATGTGGAACAGTCAAGTGCAGCATATAAAGTGAAAACATAAAAGCATCAAAAAACCATTCAATGAATGTGGAACAGTCAAGTGCAACATGTAAATTGGAAATGAAAAAAGTCCATATATATCAGTATGATGTAAAAAAAAATGTCCGTGGAACTATAGGCACAGTAATCACGGTGAAACACTGTGAAGTGATCCAGTAAGGAAATCCACCACCTCTGTCAGATGTACACTCACCAGACAACTACTGGTGAACAGCAAGTAAGCACATCTCATCTGGACATAGGAAGCAGCAAAGAAGCCTCTGTATGGAATACTCTGCCAAGGGAAAACTACAGGTGGACCCTCTCCTACGAAGAATAGCTCACCACTACAATCCTACACCGAGCAAGCCGCATTGGGACACTTCTGGGAGCACGGGCTTACGGCGGCGCCCACCTGAGGGAGTGACAGCACCACTTACTAAATTATATCTACAGGTTTAGCACTCTTCCATTTAATTTAAAGCAATAAAAATCGGACAGGAGCTGTATTGCTTCTGCTGTACTGTATACCTGTGATGAGATCTACTAACCTGACCTCCGGGTAGTCACTTTGCTGTTATTCTGACTCAGCTATGATTAAGGCCCCTATGGGCAGAAATGCGTACACTCTCGGTACACTTGGATTTTTAACCCTACTTGCACTTTAACCCCTTGGCGCCGGCGCCTCCCGGCCCTTTAAGGGTTTCAGAAGCCGGGAGGCGGGGCAGGGTTTAGGGTCATGTGACCGCCGTGACACGTCGTCATGGCGGTCACATGATCGGGAAAGGTCCTGATTGAAAGAGGAGATCGAGACCTTTCCATGAGTACCGGACATGTGTGCTGGGAGTGCGCGTTCTCAGCACATATGTTTTTTTTTAATAGAACGCAAATGTGCGGCTGCTCGGCGTCTAGGCCCAAATGCCGGGAGGCTGCACATTTGCGTTCGGCAGGCGCCAAGAGGTTAATAAATGGATATTCATGTTGTTCAGTCACCGAGTTGCCAACTATGGGGTTGATTTTATTCAAACTGGAGAGTGCAAAATCAGGTGCTGGTAAGCTGTACCCAGTGTTCTGTACTTTCTTAGCAACAGCTGTACCCTATAGCAACAACTACTCACAATCGCATGCAGGAATTACCTGGATGATTCTGTCTTGATGCTTTCCCAGGCTCTCCACAGTTTCCCAGTCTATGGCAGAGTGATTTCTAGTACTTCAGTTCAGGTCTCCTTCCTTTCCTTCATGCATGCAGGGAGGCCCTCAATTGCAGGTCCTAGAACATATGGCTAGTCCTTGGGCTTCAGGCCTACCCAACACAGCAGTTCCTCACACACCCATACCAGGTCTGGTGGGAGGACCCTGATCACTTGACCTTCCCCATATTTATACTCTCTCCCAGCATGTACTAATGGTCAAGAAACTCCTACTGGTTGGCTGAGGAAGTATACATTTTCATAACCCAGTTTCACGGTAGCTCATCATACTAATGCCAAAAGGGAGGGACTACAACTACACAGAAAGTATAACTAAACGTAAAACTTTTAGTTTTTTTTTTAGTTTTGGACAGAGTGCTGAGAGATTAGGATCCCTGTCAGTTTTTACTGCTGTCTGTGCCCCTGTTTTGAAGATTCCCCTCTCTTTTTGTCCTGTTTACCTTTATCATTGAAAGTGACAGTGGAAGAAAATCCCAAATGTTGGGTTTTCCCTAGAAAAGTAATAGTGGGGAAATCTTCCAGTGGGCACACTAATCCTGGACATCTGGGGGTCCCCAAAGAATCCCCCTAATTTTCAGAGATTTCCTCTCACTTCTTGTTTGGCAATGGGACAGGAAGTGAAGGAACATTACCAAAATTGGACAAGGTGAAAAACAATTCGACAGGGGTTATAACTCTCCCTTGCTCTATCCAAAATGAAAAAATAAAGTTTTGTCTATAGTTTTATGTGAACTAAGGGTTACTCAGAATGATTAAACAGACTACAAATTAACCAGGTTATCTACAACTAGCAAAGTTAAATTTAACTAGTAGAGTACAGTTTTATGCAGAGCTGCACCAGACTTTGCACTCTCCGGTTTTCGTAAATCAGCCTCAGAGTCTCATGTAACTGTAATGCTGACTACCTGGCTTCAGTTCTATTATGTCACTGACCCAGGAGGAAAATCAGAAGTCTTTACGTCCATGCTTGTTAAATGTCAGTAACTCAAAGCACTGATGAAAGTAAATCTGTAAGACAGCTAGGAAACTAATATTTTTAGGAGAGACCAGCAATCGTAGCCTCTATCAAGTTATCATTAAGAGTTTCCTTTAACTCTTTCGCTGCCAGGTCCGTACGTCATCCGCTCTTCTCCCCTTTTCTCTGTGACCCGAAAGGCTACGTGTGTAACATCACTTCCGGGCCACGGCTGTCACTTTCTCAGCTAGCACAGCCGAGAAGCAATGTATTGCAATGTGGTCGACATTGCAATACATTGAGTGGAGCCTAGAGGACACATACATGGTCTTTTAGGCCCTGCATGTCTCAATAAAGAGAACATGTTACCTAAAAATCATCACATAGGGGTCTTTGTGTCCAATATGCAAAAAAATAAGTTAGTGTCACCAACCCAGTGCATTCAGTATATCTGGTCTCCCACAGTACACAAAACTTGGAAGTGCAATTATTTTAGTAAATATAAATTGCTAAATACCTTTTCTTATCAGCGTTTGGAGCAGTCTTCTTGCTCCTATCAGTGTCCAGCTGAGCACTGGTTAAAGCTTGTAGGAGGAGTTTTCATTTTGCTCTAGGAGGATGCAGAACCCTTGGCCGTCTGTGGGGGCAGTGCTGATTGGCCCTGTGCTGATCACTTGCACTCTCCCAAGAAAAAAGAAAACCCCTCTAGCCATACACACCAAACTGAACATGTGCAGAGTGACTCCACACAGTATGTCTTATCAGGAGATAAGAAGGGGACAATAGAAGAAGGGGAGGATCAGAGAAGTCAGGATCAAAAAGTGTTTTTGAAAATGCGGAGGATTAATACATTAGGTTCCACAGTGAGTATAACAAGCATGCTTTTTCTGCATATACATTTTACTGTTGTGGGTTTAGTAACAGTTTGAGTAATTTTTTTTTTAATTGCAAAAAAAACCCCACAGTTACACCCTAGCACATTAAATCTCACAAAAAGGGTTGAAGCCACCCCCACCTCCAAATATACATATGCACGAACTTAAATACACACGTCATATCGCCGCACACAGAGTGAAAGCAATAATTCTAGCACAAGACCTCCTCTGTAAGTGGATGACCTATAGGGGATGTTGAAGTGTTGCCTACAGAAAACAGAGTACTGAAGTTTGTCGCCATTTCATAGGTACTCACATATTTAAGGCTTGGCATGTTGGGTATCTGTTTACTCGGTGCCAGCTCATCTTTTATATTTAATCAAAAATGTGGGTAATTTACTGCATGTGTTTGCCCTACAATTCACTTTAGTGTGTTTTTTACTGAAATTTTGAATTTCCTAGACCTTTCTGGTAATATCATGTGACATAAAAATTGGAACTAATACTTTTTTATTCTCTAGGTTGTCTGCTTTCAAACAATATATAATGTTTTGGGGGTTTTGTGTAATCTTCAGGCCTAAAATGATTTTTTAAACGTGTGCAAAAAAAAAATGCAAAAACGGCTCTGGCAGCGAAAGGGTTAAGGATGAAAGCAACATTTTATGAACACAATGGGATATGGTCTGCTGAGTATATTGTACAGTTGATGAAGGCATATAGTTTTATAGTTTTCCAGAATATTTGCAAATCCATTTCCCTAATAAAAATGTATATTTGAATTTGTTCATGAGACATTTAGGTCTGTATTTAAAACAAAGAACGCAAGAGAACATCCATACATGATTTATTGTAGTTAGGAAATGTGTATATTTTTCTATATATTCTGCTTAGAATTGCCAAGAAACTGTTCATCTAGAAACTCTCCTATGTATCAGCCGGAGCCTTTCTATCTGTCAACATATTTCAACATTGCATTAAAGCTTTCAAAGTTCTGGTGTTCCATTGCATTGAAAGGAAAAATACTCCCCTCCTCTGAAAAGGAAGAAGAATGTAACTGTATGTTCTGCGAAGAATCCTGCCAGTAAAATGGTGTGGGAGAATCGATTCTAAAGGAAGAGAATTCCAAGCTTTGGACCCAGGAGTTTCCCTCACATCACTGCTTAGTTTAAAGTAGCCTGGGGTGCAGAAACCCACATGTGTCACCCTGGGGTCAAAGCCTCTTAGAAAGACCAAGGAGGATCATAACTGATCTATTGGAAAGACAGCAAGGCCATTGAAACCAATCATATCTACAGTAAGCCCGCTCTGGAAAATGACAGAAAAGACTTTGGAACTGATTGACTGCCATGTTTGGATATACAAGGAAAAATTACATATTTTATTAAAGAAGAAAAGAGCAATATGTGATGGCAGCGCTGACCTCCTTCTAAAAAATGGAAATAAAACAAACACCTAATAGAATAATTTTTGGGAGCTTAGCAAAAAAAAACAAAACAGGTTAATAATAATACTCTAAGTAGGATGAGAGAGTTTTAAAGTTTTACTAAGAGTAAAATTAGTCTGTATATGCAGTAAAGCATGCTTGTTGGGATACTATATACCACTTACTCCTATGGTCCTGCCATGAATCCTGGCTGAATCCTGGCTCCACTGGTTAGTTTGGTATGGGCATACTAGTGCAGACACATTAAGTGCCTGCCACACATCTCTTGCTCCTCCCCTCTATTCAGAATCTCAGCCTGTGTATGTGTGGTATAGTATAGTAAGATCCTCAGGGGTCCCCGCCCTGTCCTGTGTGTGTGTACCAACCCCACCCACCTCCCAGAATCTGCATGAAGAGCCACTGGAGACTGAATCTGGAGCCCTTACCCAGCCCTGAGACCGGGAGCGTGCCCTCCACTGCTCCATACAGGGAGCATGCTGCCTGGTGTATGGGGGGAATGCTGTCTGGTTAATGGGGGTAATGATTCCCAGCATATGGAGAGAATGCTGCCTGGTGTATTGTGGATTGGTGCCTGGTGTATGGGGGATATACATTCTGGTATATGGGGGAGCATAGAGTCTGGTATATGGGTGATATACAGTCTGGTATTTGGAGGGCATAGAGCCTAGTATATGGGGGTATACAGTCTGATAACTGGGGGTGGGGCATAGAGCCGGTATACAGGGGATACACAGTTTGGTATGCGGGGGTATAGAGCCTGGTATATAGGGGTATACAGTCTGGCATATACAGTTGTGTTCAAAATAATAGCAGTGAGTAGAAAAAAGTGAATAAAGCTGAAAATCCTTCTAATAGCTCTTATTTCCATACACACAAATGCATTGGAAACACTACACATTCTATTCCAAATCAAAACATGAAGAAAAATATATCAAATTTGTGTTGTTCCTCTAAACCGGCGGTTCTCAACCTGGGGGTCGCGACCCCTTTGGGGGTCGAACGACCATTTCCCAGGGGTCGCCTAAGACCATCGGAAAACATATTTCCGATGGTCTTAGGAACCGAGACACCGCTGCTCTGTCTCGCGATCTGTGGGCGGGATGATATGCTGCCCCTGTAACCTGGCCACACCTCCGGGATCACTCAACAGCTCCGCCTCCTCGCCGCTGATTGGCCACCGGAACTGTAGCTCAGGAGAGGCACACAGGCGGCCAATCACCGGCGAGGAGGTGGAGCTTGGAGAGGAGGAGCCGAGTGGCAGAGCGCGCAGATCGAAGAAGATCGAGGGAGCTGCAGGACTGAGTGAAGAGGAGAGAGGCCAGAGAAGGAAGACAGCTGACAGGTAAGTGCAAATTTTGCTTCTGCAGGCTGTAGATGGGAGAGGGAGAGAGCGAGCCCAGGCTGGAGCAGGGGTCAGCAAGGTAAGTATCATTGGTGTCAGTGGGAGGAATAGTGCCCCATCATTTGTGTCACTAATACCAACGATGGGGCACTATTCCTCCCCCCACTGACACCAACGATGGGGCACTATTCCTCCCCCCACTGACACCAATGATAGGCACTATTCCTCCCCCCACTGACACCAACGATGGGGCACTATTCCTCCCACTGACACCAACGATGGGGCACTATTCCTCCCACTGACACCAACGATGGGGCACTATTCCTCCCACTGACACCAACGATGGGGCACTATTCCTCCCCCCACTGACACCAACGATGGGGCACTATTCCTCCCCCCACTGACACCAACGATGGGGCACTATTCCTCCCCCCACTGACACCAACGATGGGGCACTATTCTTCCCCCCACTGACACCAACGATGGGGCACTATTCCTCCCCCCACTGACACCAACGATGGGGCACTATTCCTCCCCCCACTGACACCAACGATGCGGCACTATTCCTCTCACTGACACCAACGATGGGGCACTATTCCTCCCACTGGCACCAATGATAGGCACTATTCCTCCCCCTACTGACACCAATGATAGGCACTATTCCTCCCCCCACTGACACCAACGATAGGCACTATTCCTCCCCCCACTGACACCAACGATGGGGCACTATTCCTCCCCCCACTGACACCAACGATGGGGCACTATTCCTCCCCCCACTGACACCAACGATGGGGCACTATTCCTCCCCCCACTGACACCAACGATGGGGCACTATTCCTCCCCCCACTGACACCAACGATGGGGCACTATTCCTCCCCCCACTGACACCAACGATGGGGCACTATTCCTCCCACTGATACCAATGATGAGGCACTATTCCTCCCACTGATACCAATGATGGGGCACTATTCCTCCCACTGACACCAATGATGGGGCACTATTCCTCCCACTGATACCAATGATGGGGCACTATTCCTCCCACTGACACCAATGATGGGGCACTATTCCTCCCACTGACACCAATGATGGGGCACTATTCCTCCCACTGACACCAATGATGAGGCACTATTCCTCCCACTGATACCAATGATGGGGCACTATTCCTCCCACTGACACCAATGATGGGGCACTATTCCTCCCACTGATACCAATGATGGGGCACTATTCCTCCCACTGACACCAATGATGGGGCACTATTCCTCCCACTGACACCAATGATGGGGCACTATTCCTCCCACTGACACCAATGATGGGCACTATTCCTCCCACTGACACCAATGATGGGGCACTATTCCTCCCACTGACACCAATGATGGGACACTATTCCTCCCACTGACACCAATGATGGGGCACTATTCCTCCCACTGACACCAATGATGGGACACTATTCCTCCCACTGACACCAATGATGGAGCACTATTCCCCCCACTGACACCAATGATGGGGCACTATTCCTCCCACTGACACCAATGATGGGGCACTATTCCTCCCACTGATACCAATGATGGGGCACTATTCCTCCCACTGACACCAACGATGGGGCACTATTCCTCCCACTGATACCAACGATGGGACACTATTCCTCCCACTGACATCAGTGATGGGGCGCTAGTCCTCCCACTGATACCAATGATGGGGCACTATTCCTCCCACTGATACCAATGATGGGGCACTATTCCTCCCACTGATACCAATGATGGGGCACTATTCCTCCCACTGATACCAACGATGGGACACTATTCCTCCCACTGACATCAGTGATGGGGCACTATTCCTCCCACTGACACCAATGATGGGACACTATTCCTCCCACTGACACCAATGATGGAGCACTATTCCCCCCACTGACACCAATGATGGGGCACTATTCCTCCCACTGACACCAATGATGGGGCACTATTCCTCCCACTGATACCAATGATGGGGCACTATTCCTCCCACTGACACCAACGATGGGACACTATTCCTCCCACTGATACCAACGATGGGACACTATTCCTCCCACTGACATCAGTGATGGGGCGCTAGTCCTCCCACTGATACCAATGATGGGGCACTATTCCTCCCACTGATACCAATGATGGGGCACTATTCCTCCCACTGATACCAATGATGGGGCACTATTCCTCCCACTGATTCCAACGATGGGACACTATTCCTCCCACTGACATCAGTGATGGGGCACTATTCCTCCCACTGACACCAATGATGGGACACTATTCCTCCCACTGACACCAATGATGGAGCACTATTCCCCCCACTGACACCAATGATGGGGCACTATTCCTCCCACTGACACCAATGATGGGGCACTATTCCTCCCACTGATACCAATGATGGGGCACTATTCCTCCCACTGACACCAACGATGGGGCACTATTCCTCCCACTGATACCAACGATGGGACACTATTCCTCCCACTGACATCAGTGATGGGGCGCTAGTCCTCCCACTGATACCAATGATGGGGCACTATTCCTCCCAGTGATACCAATGATGGGGCACTATTCCTCCCACTGATACCAATGATGGGGCACTATTCCTCCCACTGATACCAACGATGGGACACTATTCCTCCCACTGATACCAATGATGGGGCACTATTCCTCCCACTGCAAAATTACAGTTCTGAAGTAGCAACGAAAATAATTTTATGGTTGGGGGTCACCACAACATGAGGAACTGTATTAAGGGGTCGCGGCGTTAGAAAGGTTGAGAACCACTGCTCTAAACAAATTGAAGAAAAGTGAATATTAGACTGTTCAAAAAAATAGCAGTGTTTGTATTCTTCTTTGCAAACTCAAACATTCATTATATCAACTGAAAAACGTTTGAATATTTTGCTTTCCTTTGAATCACTTAATTAATATGTAGCTGTATAAGCACTGTTTCTGAGAACTGCTGTACATCTGTGTTGCATGGAGTCAACCAACTTCTGGCACCTGTGAACAGGTATTCCAGCCCAGGATGATTGGACTACATTCCACAGTTCTTCTCTATTTCTTGGTTTTGCCTCAGAAACTGCATTTTTGATGTCACCCCACAAGTTTTCTATTGGATTAAGATCCGGGGATTGGGCTGGCCACTCCATAACATCAATCTTGTTGGTCTGGAACCAAGATGTTGCACGTTTACTGGTGTGTTTGGGGTCGTTGTCTTGTTGGAACACCCATTTCAAGGGCATTTCCTCTTCAGCATAAGGCAGCATGACCTCTTCAAGTATTCTGATGTATTCAAACTGATCCATGATCCCAGATATGCGATAAATAGGCCCAACACCGTAGTATGAGAAACATCCCCATATCATGATGCTTGCACAACCATGCTTTACTGTCTTCACAGTGTACTGTGGCTTGAATTCAGTGTTTGGGGGTCGTCTGACAAACCGTCTCTGGCCACTAGACCCAAAAAGAACAATCTTACTTTCATCAGTCCACAAAATGTTGCGCCATTTCTCTTTAGGCCAGTCAAGGTGCTCTTTGGCAAATTGTAACCTCTTCAGCACATGTCTTTTTTTCAACAGTGGGACTTTGCGGGGCTTCTTGCAGATAGCTTGGCTTCACATAGGCGTCTTCTAATTGTAACAGTACTCACAGGTAACTTTAGACCTTCTTTGATCTTCCTGGAGCTGATTGTTGGCTGAGTCCTTGCCATTTTTGCTATTCTATCCATTCGAATGGTAGTTTTTCGCTTTCTTCCACGTCTTTCAGGTTTTGGTTGCAATTTTAAAGCATTTGCAATCATTTTAGCTAAGCAGCCTATCATTTTCTGCACTTCTTTATGTTTTCCCCTCTCCAATCAACTTTTTAATCAAGGTACGCTGTTCTTCTGAACAATGTCTGGAACGACTCATTTTCCTCAGAATTTCAGAGAGAAATGCACTGTAACCAGCATGTACAACATTTGCTGCCTTCCTTCCTTAAATAAGGGCAATAATTGCCACCTGTTTTTCAAATAATGAATGACCTCACTAATAGAACTCCACACTGCTATTATTTTGAACATGCCCCTTTCAATTAGTGATTCAATTACACAGAATCAGCAGCATGCATGTCATGACTGTTGGGTCTGTTGGATTTCTATTACTCTGCTACACCTGCTAGTAAATTATTTGCCATGTAGAAATATCATTTCTACCAAAAACAGTGATTGATCAGGTTAGTGATGTCTGACTGCTATTATTTTGAACACAACTGTAGGTGAGTGTATACAATCTGGTATATGGAGTACATAGAGCCTGGTATATGACCCCTGAATTCTGTGTTATGTATTCCTTAACCTGACACTGACTGCAGGAGGGTCCTAAACCCTGCATTCTGCTTTACAGACTCCTGCATTATTTGCACATCATCATATTATATCCCTTTTATATCTTACTGTATTTATTGCAACACGTTTCCATTTCAGATTTGAATTAACTTTTAAATTCATTTTTTGATCATTTGTTTTGTTATAGTTTATTCTGGATTCATTGAAATGCATTACTATTTCATCCATATTTTGATTCATAATGAAACAAATTACACATGTCTAGTTTTTTGCATTGGTACATATTGCCCAGGGCAGTTCCCATCCCCATGCTATTTTTGCACACACTCTTGCCTATTTAGCCCAGAAAATGTCAATTTTAATTTGCCAAATTCAGATTCTATTAACTTTAATAGGGTTCTCAAAGTTCTTTTTGAAGTTTGCTGAACAATATCCAAAGGAACCCAGGGCAGTTCAGCTCATCCTTACCTGTTAATCAGCTTTCTTCCTTGTTCTAAACTGACCAAGCAAAGCATGGAAGCTTATCCATGCTTGTGTGGTCAGTTTGCATCCTTTGACTGGCCATTAGGAGATACATGATACTGTACAGACACACACTCTGACTGTATTTTGTAGTCTGTTAAGCTGACCAATCATAGCCTGTCTACAGTCAGGTCCATAAATATTGGGACATCGACACAATTCTAACATTTTTGGCTCTATACACTACCACAATGGATTTGAAATGAAAGGAACAAGATGTACTTTAACTGCAGACTGTCAGCTTTAATTTGAGGGCATTTACATCCAAATCAGGTGAACGGTGTAGGAATTACAACAGTTTGCATATGTGCCTCCCACTTGTTAAGGGACCAAAAGTAATGGGACAGAATAATAATCATATATCAAACTTTCACTTTTTAATACTTGGTTGCAATTCCTTTGCAGTCAATTACAGTCTGGAACGCATAGACATCACCAGCCGCTGGGTTTCATTCCTGGTGATGCTCTGCCAGGCCTCTACTGCAACTGTCTTCAGTTCCTGCTTGTTCTTGGGGCATTTTCCCTTCAGTTTTGTCTTCAGCAAGTGAAATGCATGCTCATTCGGATTCAGGTCAGGTGATTGACTTGGCCATTGCATAACGTTCCACTTCTTTCCCTTAAAAAACTGGTTGGTTGCCTTTGCAGTATGTTTTGGATCATTGTCCATCTGCACTGTGAAGCGGCTTCCAATGAGTTCTGAAGCATTTGGCTGAATATGAGCAGATAATATTGCCCGAAACACTTCAGAATTCATCCTGCTGCTTTTGTCAGCAGTCACATCATCAACAAATACAAGAGAACCAGTTCCATTGGCAGCCATACATGCCCACGCCATGACACTACCACCTCCATGCTTCACTGATGAGGTGGGGGTGCTTAGGATCATGAGCAGTTCCTTTCCTTCTCCATACTCTTCTCTTCCCATCACTCTGGTACAAGTTGATCTTGGTCTCATCTGTCCATAGGATGTTGTTCCAGAACTGTGAAGGCTTTTTTAGATGTCGTTTGGCAAACTCTAATCTGGCCTTCCTGTTTTTGAGGCTCACCAATGGTTTACATCTTGTGGTGACCCTCTGTGTTCACTCTGGTGAAGCCTTCTCTTGATTGTTGACTTTGACACACATACACCTACCTCCTGGAGAGTGTTCTTGATCTGACCAACTGTTGTGAAGGGTGTTTTCTTCACCAGGGAAAGAATTCTTCGGTCATCCACCACAGTTGTTTTCCGTGGTCTTCCGGGTCTTTTGGTGTTGCTGAGCTCGCCGATGCGTTCCTTCTTTTTAAGAATGTTCTAAACAGTTGTTTTTGCCACGCCTAATGTTTTTGCTATCTCTCTGATGGGTTTGTTTTTTCAGCCTAATGATGGCTTGCTTCACTGATAGTGACAGCTCTTTGGATCTGTCAGGGCTCCCAGGTATGACCAGAGGTGTGTGACTGATGCAGGGAAACGCAGACTTCAGATATGTGATAAACAATACAATTTATTAACACTAACCATACAAACATAAACGCAGTGCAATACTAAACATAATACAGTGCAAACAAACCAAACCAAACCACCCACAGATAACAGTACATACAAGCAAGCGTCGTCAGGCAGGCCGGGTCAATATCAATTGGGCAGGTAGGTACAGGGGGAGCAAGCAGAGAATGGTCGGGGTCACAGGCCAGGTTCAGCAGGTAGCAAGCAGCGTAGTACAGAGGGTCAGGCAGAGGGATGGTCAGGGTCACAAGCCAGAGATCAAAACAGGTAACAAGCAGCGTAGTACAGAGGGTCAGGCAGAGGGACAGAAACAGGATGCAGGACAGATACAGGGCCCAGGACAAACACAACACCAAGGCAGAGTCTGTGGGTCTGGCCATCCCTTAAATACCCCAGCATCATCAGTTCCAGGTGTTAGCTGGCTGAAAGGTTGAGTCTCTGATTGCTGGGAGCACCCGCTGGCCAGCCCTGGTACTGCAGATCAAAAGGCAGGTGAGTCCCAGCATTGCTGGCCAGTCCATTCCTAACAGTACCCCCCCCCCCCCAAGGAGCGGCCTCAGGACGCTCCAAACAGTCCTAGCTGGGCAAAATGTTCCACCGCCCGGGTCTGGTAACTGGCGGGATATCAAAGACTGGCACACCGGGCAGGACTCCGGGCAGCGGCACACCGGGCTGGACTCCGGGCAGAGGCACACCGGGCTGGACTCCGGGCAGAGGCACATCGAGCAGAGGCACACCGGGCAGAGGCACACCGGGCAGAGGCACATCAGGCAGAGGCACATCGGGCAGGACTCCGGGCAGAGGCACATCGGGCAGAGGCACATCGGGCAGGACTCCGGGCAGAGGCACATCGAGCAGAGGCACACCGGGCAGAGGCACACCGGGCAGAGGCACACCGGGCAGAGGCACATCGGGCAGGACTCCGGGCAGAGGCACATCGGGCAGGACTCCGGGCAGAGGCACATCGGGCAGGACTCCGGGCAGAGGCACATCGGGCAGGACTCCGGGCAGAGGCACATCGGGCAGGACTCCGGGCAGAGGCACATCGGTTTACCAGGCGAAGCAGCAGGCAGCGGGCCACCAGGCGGAGCAGCAGGCACCGGGCCCCCGGGCGGAGCAGCAGGCACCGGGCCCCCGGGCGGAGCAGCAGGCACCGGGCCCGCGGGCGGGGCGACATGCATCGGGCCCCCGGGCGGAGCAGCAGGCACCGGGCCCCCGGGCGGGGCGGCAGGCACCGGGCCCCCGGGCGGAGCGGCAGGCACCGGGCCCCCGGGCGGAGCAGCAGGCACCGGGCCCCCGGGCGAAGCAGCAGGCACCGGGCCCCCGGGCGGAGCAGCAGGCACCGGGCCCCCGGGCGGAGCAGCAGGCACCGGGCCCCCGGGCGGAGCAGCAGGCATCGGGCCCCCGGGCGGAGCAGCAGGCGGCGGGCCCCCAGGCGGGGCGACCGGCGGCGGGCCCCCAGGCGGGGCGGCGGGCGCCGGGCCCCCAGGAGGGGCGACAGGCATCGGGCCCCCAGGCGGGGCGACAGGCATCGGGCCCCCAGGCGGGGCGACAGGCATCGTGCCCCCAGGCGGAGCGGCGGGCGCCGGACCCCCAGGCGGAGCGACAGGTCTCGGGCCCTCAGGCGGAGCGGCGGGTGCCGGACCCCCAGATGGAGCGACAGGTCTCGGGCCCTCAGGCGGACCGGCTGGCGCCGGACCCCCAGGCGGAGCGACAGGTCTCGGGCCCTCAGGCGGAGCGGCGGGCGCCGGACCCCCAGGAGGAGCGACAGGTCTCGGGCCCTCAGGCGGAGCGGCGGGCGCCGGACCCCCAGATGGAGCGACAGGTCTCGGGCCCTCAGGCGGAGCGGCGGGCGCCAGACCCCCAGGTGGAGCGACAGGTCTCGGGCCCTCAGGCGGAGCGGCGGGCGCCGGACCCCCAGGCGGAGCGACAGGTCTCGGGCCCTCAGGCGGAGCGGCGGGCGCCGGACCCCCAGGAGGAGCGACAGGTCTCGGGCCCTCAGGCGGGGCGGCGGGCACCGAGTCACCAGGCACAACCGTGGGCTCCAAGTCAACTGGGATGGCCGCTGGCACTGGGTCAGACATTGGATCGTCTGGCTGGACAGCGGGCATCGGGTCACCAGGCATCAGGTCATTTGGCTCGACAGCGGGCACCGCGTCATCTGGCAAGGCAGTGGGCTCCGAGTCAACAGGCACGACAGTGAGCACCGGGTCATCAGGTACCGGATTGTCTGGCTCGACAGCGGGCATCGGGTCACCAGGTATGACAGCGGGCACTGGGTCACCAGGCATCAGGTCATTTGGCTCGACAGCGGGCACCGGATCAGGTACCGGATCATCTGGATCAACAGCGGGCATCGAGTCAACTGGCCTAATAGGATCGTCAGGCTGGATCAGTTCATCATGCTGGGTAGAGGCATCAGGCTGAATGCCGGCGTCCGGCTGAGTAGAGGCTTCAGGCCGAGTAGAGGCTTCAGGCCGAGTAGAGGCATCAGGCCGAGTAGAGGCTTCAGGCCGAGTAGAGGCTTCAGGCCGAGTAGAGGCATCAGGCCGAGTAGAGGCTTCAGGCCGAGTAGAGGCATCAGGCCGAGTAGAGGCTTCAGGCCGAGTAGAGGCTTCAGGCCGAGTAGAGGCATCAGGCCGAGTAGAGGCTTCAGGCCGAGTAGAGGCTTCAGGCCGAGTAGAGGCATCAGGCCGAGTAGAGGCTTCAGGCCGAGTAGAGGCATCAGGCTGAAGAGAGGCATCAGGCTGCGTACCGGCATCAGGCTGAAGAGAGGCATCAGGCTGAGTAGAGGCATCAGGCTGAGTAGAGGCATCAGGCTGAGTAGAGGCTTCAGGCTGAGTAGAGGCTTCAGGCTGAGTAGAGGCTTCAGGCCGAACCACGGAAGGCAGGCTCACCGGTTTGGATACTGGCAGGATGGTATTGGTTGGAAAGAATTTTCGCTTTTTTCTGGTTTTAACTACTGGAGCACTGCAAGTAAACGCAGGTCTGCAAACGAATGGAGCAGCTGGAGACAGAGAAGAACTGGAGGATGGAACAGGAGAAGGAGCGGTTGCTACAGAGGGCTCTTTTACAGGGTTAAAGGCAGGATAGGTGCAGCGAGTGGGAACAGGGTACTGACATGCGGTAGATAGCAGGGCAGGAGGAGCTGTTGGGAATGCAGGAATAGAGTTTTGAGGAAATAGATTAGAAGCAGGACTGGGTCTTTGTAAGCTGACTGAGGCTGGGTGCAACAAATCTGTCCATGTCTGCAGTATGGGTTGAACAAAGCTGAGCTTACACAAAGCCTGTCTGGTCAATGACTGTACTGCGTTTATACAATCTCTTAGTGTCTGTGGTGAACATGTGGAATAACGCTCCAGAAAGTAATCCACATCATCCTCTAATAACCACACCAGGGACTCTACCTGGTCTGCACTAAATGGTGGCAAAAATTCATCCCTGCATTCGGGGGAACCAGATGAAACCAACTCAGCACAAACCTCAATCAAAGGCTGCACCTCAGAGAACTCTGTGCCCTGATCTACTAGAACATGAGCGAGCCGTATACATTCTAGCAGTTCATCCCGGGTATACTCCTTCAGAGTTTGATAAGCATACTCCCTGTCATCAAACACTAGCAGATATAAATATTCAACCTCATCAAGATCCATCCTTCCCATCAACAAGCCAAGATGGCTTCCCTGTGCAGCCACTTCTGGTCAGGATTGGCCTTGGTGTAATGTCAGGGCTCCCAGGTATGACCAGAGGTGTGTGACTGATGCAGGGAAACGCAGACTTCAGATATGTGATAAACAATACAATTTATTAACACTAACCATACAAACATAAACGCAGTGCAATACTAAACATAATACAGTGCAAACAAACCAAACCAAACCACCCACAGATAACAGTACATACAAGCAAGCGTCGTCAGGCAGGCCGGGTCAATATCAATTGGGCAGGTAGGTACAGGGGGAGCAAGCAGAGAATGGTCGGGGTCACAGGCCAGGTTCAGCAGGTAGCAAGCAGCGTAGTACAGAGGGTCAGGCAGAGGGATGGTCAGGGTCACAAGCCAGAGATCAAAACAGGTAACAAGCAGCGTAGTACAGAGGGTCAGGCAGAGGGACAGAAACAGGATGCAGGACAGATACAGGGCCCAGGACAAACACAACACCAAGGCAGAGTCTGTGGGTCTGGCCATCCCTTAAATACCCCAGCATCATCAGTTCCAGGTGTTAGCTGGCTGAAAGGTTGAGTCTCTGATTGCTGGGAGCACCCGCTGGCCAGCCCTGGTACTGCAGATCAAAAGGCAGGTGAGTCCCACCATTGCTGGCCAGTCCATTCCTAACAGGATCTCATCTTGAGAGTTGACAGCAACAGATTCCAAATGCAAATAGCACACTTGAAATGAACTCTGGACCTTTTATCTGCTCATTGTAATTGGGATAATGAGGGAATAACACACACCTGGCCATGGAACAGCTGATAAGCCCATTGTCCCATTACTTTTGGTCCCTTAACAAGTGGGAGGCACATATGCAAACTGTTGTAATTCCTACATCGTTCACCTGATTTGGATGTAAATACCCTCAAATTAAAGCTGACAGTCTGCAGTTAAAGCACATCTTGTTCATTTCATTTCAAATCCATTGTGGTGGTGTATAGAGCCAAAAATGTTAGAATTGTGTCGATGTCCCAATATTTATGGACCTGACTGTACATCTTGCACATGCCATATGCACAATTTGAGCTTACATCGTGCATCAGGCTGAACAGACTACAGAATACGTGTGTTTTTGTCTGCACAGTGTCCTGTAACTCTGAATTGGCAGCATGGAATGCAGAAGGCAATGCCTGTATAGTATATACCCCGCTATCTCTTCTGCCATTTCTGCCCCTTAAAAATATCCAGCCATATGAGCTGTCCAACCAGGTTTCTGATTTTCCCATGAAGTCAAAGTGCTCCTCCAATACCAGAAGTTCTAGTTCATCAATTAACTTTTTTTTCATGCCAAGCTTCTTGCATTTGTGAACATACCCTTTCATTTTTTTTTAGTGTTTACTATTTTATTATTACTCATTTCTGAACTTAAACTTGATGCCACTATTTTTGGTCTTATGTGAGGCAATTTTCCTGCTGTCTAGTTTTAGACAATTCCCCCCCACTATTCCACCCCCTCTATATCCTGTTCCCCTGAAGACCCTTGCTCTCCTTATGCTCTTCCTATTCTTTTCTGATCGCTGTCCCCCCAGATCTAATTTTTAAAGCTCCTCGAGCCTTCCATTTTTTGCCCCCCAAAGATATGTACTTCCTTGCAGTGTGATACTAAATAATTTGTGGTTGCAACCAGTTTGAATAATTAACGTCAGTGAATAGTATCCTAGTTTAAACAGAAGGTACACAAATGCAGAATTCTGATTGTTGCATACTCAAGCTATGGCATCTTAACTTCTAAAGGACAGAAAATATTTACTGCATTGTGTTATCCAGCTTTATAGCTCAGTCATGTTGATCTGTGACTGGTTAGCTTTAATAAAATCACAGCTCCTATCTAGTCCCTATCTAGTCTGCTTATTAAATGCTGAATGTAGTTACTTCTTCAACAGAAACAGGCAATCTTTTGTGCTTCATTAAATACAGGACATTTATACTATGCACTGACGCTCTGTGAAATGCAAACACTTTGTGTATTATGTTAGCTGTGTATAGAGTCGCAGAGACAATATCACACATGAGCTGTTTTTAAGTCTGAAAAGTGACAGATGCAGTATTTTAACAAAGCAAAATGCCAGAATGATGGACTGTTAATTGGTAGCATTTGTAAATAAACCCTGTAACAAGACAAGGGCCTTATCAGCTGAGCATAGTTTGTTGTGGTTTCCCATTAACAGTCCTAACAGTTTAATTCACTCCAAAAGAATAATCACAGCGCTGATAATAAAGTCAAACATGGGATTTTATCTATTAAAAAATATTTTTATTTTATCATCCTGGACTGAAGATGTGGAGTGTACATTGGGTGGAGTACTCCTTTATGTGGAAGTAAACATGTAGAGGAAGAGCGTTTTATTGTTAGACTGGGTTCTGGCCAAGCGTTTCATGCTGGTTGTGGTATTTATGTGTATCATTAAAGAATATGTAAACCCAAAGTTTCATATTCCTCATAATTGCCTGCTGTACCATGCACTTGTATGAAAAAGTATCCTCTTCTCTTTGTATTGCTTCCTTTATGTGAAATCCCTGGTGTTCCTGACAGTCTCTCTGCTTTCCTATTAAAAACTATCCACCCTAGGCATGAGAGCACAGTGTGGTCAGTTTTCTGGCTGTTCTGGGAACTCAACCTGCTTTTCTCCAATGATTATACTTGTGCTGACATGCCCTCCAAGCATAGTCACTTTCATGTGACTTTTACACTCTATGTTGCAAGAACGTCGCATCAAAATAGTACAGGAACTATTTTTAACCACTTCAAGTCTGGACACTTTTACCCCCTTCCTGTCCAGGCCAATTTTCAGCTTTCAGCGTTGTCACGCTTTGAATGACAATTGCGCGGTCATGCAACACTGTACCCATATGAATTTTTTAGCATTTTTTTAGACAGGCAAAAGTTTATTTTGGTGTCATTTATTCACCACTGGGATTTTTATTTTTGTTTGCTATATAAATGAAAAAGTCCAAAAAATGTTTAAAAAGTGTTTTTCTTATAAAATTTTGCAAATAAATAATCTTTCTTCATAAATCTTGGCCAAAATTTATTCAGGTATCTTTTTAGTAAAAAAAAAACATAACCCAAATTAGTTTATAACCAAAAATTATAATTTTTCAAATTTTTACATTTTTTTATATTATATATATATATATATATATATATTTTTAACATACAGTCACCCTAGCAGTACAATGTCACCATAGTGAAACTGTACTACTTGCGGGGGGTGATGAAAATTTTTTTTTTACACTAATTGGTTTTACACCATTGAGAAATACTGTGTGAGCTGTGATTGGTCACAGCTTGTCACATGGTACAAGGCTGTTGTGAATAGCCTTGTACCATATGATCCCTGTGATCATTCACAGATATCACACGTAGTAAGCAATGATGTCAGAAGTGACATCTTGCTTACTATTGTTTATGTGATCACTGATTGGCCAATCAGTGGTCACATGATCGGGACCTCACACAGAGGTCCTGTACAACGATCGGTGTTCCGCTGCCCAGTTTGTGGTGCTGCTTGCTCCCAGGGCCCACACACAAGCAGGGAAGCGGAGATATCGTTTACAATGATCGGGACCTCACACAGAGGTCCCGTACAACGATCGGTGTTCCGCTGCGTCCTCCGGACACAGCGGCCACCAGTTTGTGGTGCTGCTTGCTCCCAGGGCCCACACACAAGCAGGGAAGCAGAGATATCATTTATAATTGGCCACCCGCCCCTGCACTGCTCCCGTCCGGCAGTTTATATACATGGGTCGGACGAGAAGTGGTTAAAGTTACTGCGATTTCAGTCGCATATATTGAAACAAGTGCCATTGAAATAAATGGGGTGCAACTTGACATGCTACTTTATGTGTCCAAAGTTACAAGACAAGTTGCACTAATGTGAACCGAGCCTCACGGGGAAGATCAGTGTTCTGCTGTTTCTTCTGCCTGGCTCTCAGAACTCTTTATGCAGCTGAGAACAGAAGGTATGTGATCACTTATAAAAAAGAAAAAATAGGTATTTAGAATTGTTTTTTTTATACCTATATACAGAGGTGTCCCTAGGGTTGGTGTCACCTGGTGCGGTAACACTTGGTGACACCCCCTCCGACGATCCGTGCAGAATGGATCGGATCTGCGGATTGAGCATAATGGATCGGACTCTGATCCATTATGCTCAATCCGCAGATCCGATCCATCAGGCGGGGATCGTCAGCTTTCTTTACAACTTACCTTTTCTTGGTGTGGGTCCGGGACAACTACGCATGTCCCGGTTTCAGGCACGATAAATCAATGATAGCAGTAGTTCTATCATCGATTGATCGTGCCTGAAACCGGGACATGTGCAGTTGCCGATACACCGGTGTCACCCCGCAGGATCGTCCGCATGCAACCTATACGGGGTGACACCGGACCCGCTCCAAGAAAAGGTAAGAAAAGGTAAGTTGTAAAGAAAGCCGATGATAGTCAGCATGCTTTACAACTTACCTTTTTGTGGAGTGGATCTGGTGTCACCCCGTGCAGTCGGTGTCACCCCGTGCGGACCGCACCTGCCTCAGGATGCCACTGTCTATACACAAATCTTATGCCTTTCATTTCTGTTGTAAACTAAATGGGTTGTTTTATAAGGGGAGGGTTTACATATACTTCTCATCAATTATGTTTAATCTGATTTTAATCATTTTTTTTTTTAGAGAAAGAATGTACAATTCACTATAGAACAGAGAATCGTCACTGATACAAAAGCCGCAGTAAACAACTCATAGCACAACATAACAAATATTTGTGAGGTCTCCTGAAATGCCATATGAGAAAGCATGTACACATTGGGGGGATTTACTAAAACTGGAGCACTTGGAATCTGGTGCAGCTGTTCATGGTAACCAAACTTCAGCTTCATCAATTAAGCTTTGAAAATAAAACCTGGAAGCTGATTGATTTCTATGCAGAGCTGCATCAGATTGTACACTCTCCAGTTTTAACAAGTCTTCCCCATTGTTAATAAAAGCAAAATAAGGGCACTTGTAAATTTAGAGATATACTATCCTGTCTCTTAATTCCATCATCACCTATAACTTTAGGTGCACTTACTACCAGCTCAGGGCACATTAAAGGTGAATAGCTACATACAGAGAGGAAAAAAAAAAAAAAATATATATATATATATATATACACACACATATATATATAATAACTGTTCTCCCTGCCAAAAATGTGTGTTTCTATCCATCCAGCCCTCAAATTTAAACAGCTCATCCACACAGCACATCCTGCCTAGCAGGGTAGGGGACCTGATCCGATGCTGTGTTTCCACTTTCACCTACAGACCTCCTTCTCATTCCTATCCTGTGACTAGACAGTGAAAGGAGAAGTAGCACAATATTAAGCTTATATCACTGTCATTCTCTTACCTACTCCATCAGCATGGCTGCTTGATCCTGGCTGGCTCTTTGTGCTGTTTCTCCCTCTACTTTTTAAGCTCTGCTGTAAAGACTGTATAGTAGACTGCAAGAGGCTGATACCAAATCAAATTTAGATGCTTACACCACTAGACTTAAAATAATAATATTTATTGATGTATTGAGATGCATTATCTGGCTGGAGTTCAGAGTTATGCATTCTACTACAGAGGTAAGTTTAACCCTTCCTGCCTATGGGTAAAGCAAATGTTAATGCCTAAGCACAATTTTTCAACTTTGCATATGTTAGTATAACCACACATATCATCACAACTACTTTGTGCATCCAGGTGGATTATACCTTGTTTTCTTTCAGGACAAATTAGGCTTTCATTTGGTGGTAAATGGTAATGGATATCTTCTGTTTTTTTATTATTATCGAAGGAAAACAAGCCCAAAATAGTAAAGAAAAAAATATATTTTTTTTAGATTTAGCTGTATATTTCTTGCTACTACCATGAGCTACCATAAAAGAACAACCCAAAATAAATTCTCCTGCTCCCGATTATCACAGTGATACCACATACTGTATTTGTATGTTATTTGTTCCCGTGGTACAGCCCAGTGCACATTTTGCTTTTTTTTAATCCTACCTAAAACACACTGACACCAACTGATGCTGATACTAATTTAAAAAATGTTTTTTTTTTTTAAATCCTGCCCAAAATATGCTGACCATGACCTTTGACCCTGACCTTGACCTTTGACCCTAATACTAACCCTGGTACTGATCAAACCCTGATCTAAGTATTGTTTCTTTTATTATTATTATTATTTTTTTTTTTTACACAAGCTTTTGTTTTCTCTCTGCAAGAAGAGAGAGAGATACAATGTAAATCTATTCTCCATTCAAAGTGAGAAAACCCAGGGGCAGGCTTAAAAGTGACTGATCACTGTGATAGCCAATCAGAGGCTATCACAGCGATCAGGTAACCCTGAACTTAGAGGTACCAATCTTTAGTGCGGGACTTAAGGTTCCCAGTGAGACCCCGGTTTCTGTGCTGGGAGCGCGCCGTGTGCTGCATGCTCAAAAAAAGTGTTTTGGTTTTTTTTAATCCAAAAAACCTTGACATGCACTTAAATAAATGACAGTGTAAAAAAATAAGTGTGAAATCTGAAAACTTCTAATATGACCCTACAAATCATAAATATAATATTGTGATAAATTATTCTCCTAAACAGTGATGCTGCTGCTGATGATGAATGAATGTAAAACATCACCATGCATTGAAATATCTGGACCATTAGCAGTGTGCATATAATAATAATACAACATACAAGTGATAATACTATATATGTACAGTTGTGGCCAAAATTATTCAACCCCCAATGCTGTAAAGGGGTTTAGGGACTATAGTGTACATTTGGAATTGTATTCAGAATCAAATCCTACAAGGACGTTGTAACTACCCAAATGCAACTAAAATGACATCAATTGTTTATGTAATACAGTAGTAAATGGTTCTTATGTGGTTTCTTCATTGCCACAATTATTCAACCCCTTAAAGACTACCACTCTGAAGAACAGAGGTTCATACAGGTGCTTTCCATCAGGTATTGAAAACACCTGTGGATGTCACCGAGCAGCAATCAAGCATAATAAGCACCAATTAGGCAGCTTTAAAATGACTGTGATACTCAGCTCCTTCTAGACATTTACTGGTGTGGTTACAAACATGGTGAAGGCAAGAGAATGGTCCAGGAAGACAAGAGAAGAGGTGATTTCTCTTCACAGGAAGGGCAATGGCTATAAGAAGATTGCAAAGATGTTAAACATACCAAGAGACACCTTAGGAAGCATCATTCGCAAATTCAAGGCAAAGGGCACTGTTGAAACGCTACCTGGTCGTGGCAGAAAGAAGATGCTGACTTCGACTGCTGTGCGCTACCTGAAGCGTAGAGTGGAGAGAAGTCCCCGTGTGACTGCTGAGGAACTGAGAAAAGATTTGTCAGATGTGGGTACAGAAGTTTCAGCCCAGACAATAAGACGCACACTGCGTAATGAAGGCCTCCGTGCCAGAACTCCCAGGCGTACCCCCTTGCTGTCTCCAAAGAATAAGAAGAGTCGACTGCAGTATGCCAAAAGCCATGTGGACAAACCACAAAAGTTGTGGGATAGTGTTCTGTGGACTGATGAAACAAAATTAGAACTGTTTGGGCCCATGGATCAACGCTATGTTTGGAGGAGGAAGAACAAGGCCTATGATGAAAAGAACACCTTGCCTACTGTGAAGCATGGTGGAGGGTCAATCATGCTTTGGGGCTGTTTTGCTTCTGCAGGTACAGGGAAGCTTCAGCGTGTGCAAGGTACCATGAATTCTCTTCAGTACCAGGAGATATTGGATGGAAACGTGATGCAGTCCGTCACACACCTGAGGCTTGGGAGACGTTGGACCTTTCAACAGGACAATGATCCCAAGCATACCTCCAAGTCCACTAGAGCATGGTTGCAGAGGAAAGGCTGGAACATTTTGGAGTGGCCATCGCAGTCACCAGACTTAAATCCGATTGAGAACCTCTGGTGGGACTTAAAGAAAGCAGTTGCAGTGCGCAAGCCTAAGAATGTGACTGAACTGGAGGCCTTTGCCCATGAAGAATGGGCGAAGATACCCGTAGATCGCTGCAAGACACTTGTGTCAAGCTATGCTTCACGTTTAAAAGCTGTTATAACTGTAAAAGGATGCTGTACTAAGTACTAAGATTGAATGTCACTTGGGGGTTGAATAAAACTGATAATGCTGTGAGCACAGAAAAGACATTTGTGGTTATTTCATTATAACTGTTATGTTATATTTGTCTGACCTACAAGTGCCTCTTTAATGTAAATGTAAGCAAGATGACTGAATGATCAAAAGCAATGTCAAACTGGCCAAAACACTCAATTTCAGTGGGGGTTGAATAATTTTGGCCACAACTGTATAAGTCCATTCCACTGAAACTGTAATAAAAGTGAAAAATACTGATGAAAAAGTCCAAAAACAATAGTGTTATAAGTCCATCTTCCCAATCAGATCACCAGATGGATATACAAACTTTCAATGAGTGAAAGAAGCATGCAGACTTGGCTCCACAATACCTTGTGTTCCAAACAAACTTCCCCAATCCACTGACACTCACCAGATTTAATGGCTTATCTTTGAAATGATAAGCAAACTCACTTGTAATAGTAAATTCCTCCTTACTACAGCTCTTCTTCCATATCACTTGTGACAGCAGACAAAACCAATCACGCTCAGCGGTGAATCTCAATTAACAATAACCTTTCCTCCAAAAGAGGACAAAAAAATGCTAAAAACACCATTTATTAAATCTACAATAAAACTACTCACAAACATAAGTTGGATGCCAAACAATCATCATCTCGCAATGGTGTAGTATGTCGCATCAGCGGCGTCTCACCCAACCGACCTCGCTAACCGCGACTGGAATGTCACTTCTGGTGGGTGACATAGGGTGGATCTAGGTTGTCCTGGTTTTTGTACAGTCCGAAACTGATGCGTTTCATTCCCTGACTTCTTTAAAGGGTTGGCCAACCCTTTGAAGAAGTCAGGTGAGGAAACGCATTGGAGATTAAATAAACAGTGTTTTTACTGGCATTACACTATTGTTTTTTTTCCTTCCCTTTGGCAGAGCGGTTATTGCTAGTTAAGATTGGTTTTGCCTGTTAGAAATTCTGAAGGACATTTCTTGTTTGTTTGTGGTCTTGCCTGTTGTCACAAGTGATATGGGAGAAGCGCTGTAGTAAGGAGGAATATGCTATTACAGCAAGTTTGCTTTTCATTTCAAAGATAAGCCATTCAGTCCAGTGAGGGTCAGTGGATTGGGGCAGTTTGGAGCCCGAGGTGTTGTGGAGCCAAGTCTGCATGCTTCTTACACTAACTGTAAATGTATATAACCACCTGGTGATCTGATTGGGAAGATGGACACATAACACTATTGTTTTTGGACTTTTCATTAGTGTTTTCAGTGGAATGGACTTTATTTACATATCTATATAGTTTTATCAGTTGTATGTTGTGTTATTATTGTATGCGCACTGCTAATGGTCTAGAGATATACATATTTGCACCTCCATGGAGAAAAGCCCAGTGCTGTGGGGCTGCATATATGTGTACTGTTGGCGGGAAGGGGTTAAATTCTATGTTGACTTTAAATTTTGTCTTGGCTGTTATTGTGTTTTAGGTTTAATTTTTTTGTGTTAGAGATAAGGACGAGAGTTAGAGGCAGGTTAAATGTTAAAGCACTATTAAACCCAAAAATAAAAATGTATTAAATTGCAGCTTACCAATTCTTAGATGTGTTAGCTGAATTTATTTCCTTTTATAAGGCATAATACAGCTTTCTTTCCTTTATTTTTGCCTGGCCATTTGACCAGTAAGTCTGATATTTTTCAACATCATTTACCAAACCAAGCTATCCAGACAAAGCAGCAGTTAGAGAGTTGAGACAAACCATTTACCATTGACAGGGTGCTTACAATGGACAGCTTTTATTTGTTTATTTAAAAATTTTTCCTAAAATGAAAAACAAAAACAAAAAACCTGCTTTTAAAGTGTTAGCTGGAGTTCATCTTTAATTCATTATGTTCATCTACTGTAAATCTGCTAGTCTACCCTTTGCCCAGAATGACAAAGCTGCTGTACAAAGGTTTCTCAATAGCTCTTCTATCAAGGGTGGAAATATGTTACTGGTGGGATCATCAGGTAAAATAAAGGGAAAAAAGCCAAAAAAGAAAACAAATTCAGCCACCACATTTAAGGATTGGTAAGCTTCAATACATTAAATTTTTCTTTTAGGGTTTAATGTCACGTTAAGTGTTAGGCTAGGTGTTAATGTAGGCAAAAAGTTAAAAGGTATGTGTTCATTGTAAGGTTAAGAGGAATAACTGTATGGAGCTGTTTTAGTGTTGGACTTTTTGGACAATTTAGTGTTGGACTTTTTTTGGACAATTTAGAAAGAGTAAAGAGGGGCATTAGGAGTTTCACTTGTTCTCGATGCCCAGTGCTGAAAATTACTAGTACCAGCCTCCCTGTCCTAAAATAATGCAGGTATTTTTTGACCCCAAAATCAAACCCAGTGTGGGAATATTATCTCAGGGTAACACTTTAAGGGCACATTTCACATACCAACTTTATTTTTATGGCTTTTCTTGCCTACTTTTCTAGAAAGAAAGTTCCCAGAACATAGGTTTCCCATGCAGGGTTTTTTCAACAGTGCACAAACAAATGCTTGGCCTCCTGGCTTGCTCTTGCAGCATCACTGCTGTGGCCCACACGCTAGGCCCTTGGCTGTTCCTCCAAACAGTACTATAGGGGATCATGGGGCCCCTGTGTCCTTGGCCAAACTCAAAAAAGCCTATGAAAAAGGTACCAGGGGCATCTCATGGGGCCCCCTACTGACCCCGGGCCCTCGGTCAGTGCCCGAGTTTCCAAATGGTCAGTCTGCCCCTGGGTGGAAGTCTGAATCATTGAAAGCACCAATTCCTAAGGCCTGTGCACACCTACCCAATCAGGGTGCTGCATACTGGCAAAATATGGACCCAGGATTGGAGACTTCATCCCCCCAGGTCTCTACAAAGCCTTTGAGTTCCAAGACCCAGGACTTACTAAATCCCAAAGAAACTGAGCAACCAGTTTCTACTGTACCAAACAGGCATCCTGGAGCCCCTCAGCTTCTATAGATGAGAACCCTGATTGCCACGTAACCTTTTTTACACTGTGACAGGGCGCCATATTGTCACACTAGCATTATCCAAATATAAATTCTAAAATGTCAAGTGTAAATAGAATAGATAAACTTTTTCTTCAGATCTGCAACTGAAAAAAATCAGCTTAATGCTCCTTTCACACTGATGGTCCGATTGGGTCCACCTGTCAGTTTTTCAGGTGGACCCAATCGGACCACCCATAGCTCTCTATGGAGCATCGGATCTGATCCTGTATGCTAAAAACAGATGGATGGTTCCATTCCCCATCCGTCAGTTGGATCAGATCGGATGACAGTTGAAAGGAAACAGACAGGTGGTCTGTTTCCATCTGTCTGCCCAATAGAATACAGCGGCCTGTGTCTGCTCTGCATAGCAGAGCGGACATGGACCTGTCATTCGCCTGCTCAGTGGGGGATCTCTCCGCTGATCCACACTTGAGTCCGCCCCGTCTGAAAGGTGCCAGGAACTGCACATTGACTGATACTGATGGAGTGATTTGTGACAGAAATGTTATTGATAAAACTCCCCCACAACAGAAGTTTATATTTCATGGTTTTGGTCTTACTCTAAATAAAGTACTCAATTTTGCAAAAACATATGAAGCAGTTCAGGCTCAGATAAAATTAATTGCTGAATCAAACAAAGTGCATGAAGTAGAACAGACATCCAATACTTCCAAACAGTCACACTCGGTGCACAGAAAGCAAAAACAGTTTCAAAGTTATGCCGCAGATCTGGAAACTCACATATGTTGTCAGACAAAAGGGGACTCATAAATGCAAACAGAACAATTACTAAAATTAAATATGTTTATCCAAAGTTGGGTACAATATAGATGCAGAATATACTGTTTGTTCATGGGATTTAGGAATATAAGTGGTTATTTCTTGGGACATAGTCCTTCAGAACTTTTTAAGGGGTCATTGTACAGCCACTGCCAAAGTTGAAAAGGATTTAGTCTGTAATTGTGTTGTAGAGGTCAGTAAGTAGTTAGGGTTTTTCTCTGCTAAATGAATAAAAATGTTACTTCCTAAAAAAAATTTGTTGGGTTGGTGTTACTGTTGATTAGTTTGATAGGGTTATGGGAAATTTGTTACAGTAGTATAATTAAAGGTACAGTTATCCTTTATTATTTAATCTTTAATATTAATTAAATCCTTTAAATGTAAAAGCAATTGTAATAATGTAGCCAGGTGCCGGCTAAATCATTATGCCTTTCAGGGACATTTACGGACGAGCCTATGATTAATCCTTTTCCCCCCAGTGCCCGGTACTGGAACTTCCTGTTAACAGAGTGGATCCAGTTCTTCTATAGCTGAGGATCTTGGGACCTGTAATCCTATAGCCAATACATACGGTCTTTCTGAGTGCTGATTGAACTACAACCACCAGAGAGCTGGCGAACCACTAATAACTGTATAATTTGTTAAACGTTGCTAATTGATTATTTCTATTTTAGCAGTGTTCCATTTTTATTTTTTAACTGGTGTATATCAAAAACCCATTATTCTTGTGGTCTACTTTTTTGAATAAGATTATTATAGAGTTGTTACTAAAGAATTGTGTTTCTTGCATTATTATCCTATACTGTTGAAATATGTCTGAACCCAAGAGTTTCAGAAGTGTTGGGTGGTTTGCAAGGTCAGGGCGGACAAGCAATATCAAGCGGCTCCTGTGGGGGTAGTGCTTGCTACAATTACATTGCAATTAAATATACAAGTATAAATATTATATGTATATTATACATATTATATATATTATATGTATATAATATGTAATAAAATCATAATAACAAAAATATAATTGCATTTAATATTAAATAATATAATACCTTTATACAGTTATTCTTTGATAGTCATCCCTAAAAAAACATACATGGTTGAGCTGCAACTTTTTCTCAACCCCCAAAACATAAATGATGTTGTAGAAGCACTATGAAATGTCTACACCCTCAAAACTTATAAATAAATAGAAGCACTATAAAATGCCTACACTGGAAGACAAAACTAGCATGCTAGCTGATGCAAAATACTTAAGTATTTTGGCAGCGAAGGCCACTTCCATGCTTGCAACATTTTGCACCTCTCAAGGCTGAAACCCTTTATTTGCCCACCATTTGACACTCTGTTCAAAGGAACTTAATCAAAATACAGTATATACAGGACTTAAAGGGAATATTTGCTATGCACATGATGTATTAGGGGAACATTTCTAGAGATGTTCACTGTACATAAATATGACACACACAGCCAATGTAACACTTAAATAAATAAACAGAACATGACTGCCTTCTTATTGGCTACAGCTTGGGACTCTTATCTAATTCACCATACATGTGGGTAAGCAAATGGTTAATAATAAAACACAAAGGGGGTTATTTACTGATCCTGAAGAGTGCAAAATCTGGTGCAGCTGTGCATAGTAACCAATCAGGGTCCAGGTGTTATTGTTAAAGCTTAATTGAACAAGCTGATGTTAAAGCTGATTGGCTAACATGTACAGCTGCACCAAATTCTGAGTGTACCAGTTTTACTAAATCTCCCACAAACACTTCAAAATAATCACAATGATCCAGAAATGTCTGAAATGTCCTGTGGTGTGTTTTCTCTTCTTGTGTTTCTTGGGGCATTCCATTTTTCTCCCTAAAGGGGACACCTGGCAATTGATGTGGACTAAATACCGTACATGGTGTTAGGGAAGTGGTGCTTAAAATTAATGTTAGCTGGAGATCCCCTTTACTGCTTAGCTGAGGGCTAAGATGAGTGGAATTGGGAGCTAATCAGTTAAATTGAACAAAGTAAATGCACAGTAATGACAGTAGTCAAGTATTTTGACCACATTTTATCATCAGAAGGCCCAATACAATCTCTCACATGAAAACTGGTCAGAACTGGAAACAATTCCTGGAATGCCCAATTACCTGTCAAAATCCACATCCTGTTGGTATTTTATCACTTCTGAGTAAACTTTTTTTTTTAAATATAATTTATGAATTTCTCAAAAAGCAAACAGTGCATTCCATTAAATGCTTAAGTAAACTGTGAAGTAAAGTAGAACACAATAATACAAAGAAAGGCTGTACCAAGAACAGACAAAAATAGTCTCTATTTTACTCGTAGTGCATCTTATCAGAGATGTTATCAGATTTCATAAGCCACAGTAATTTCACATACCTCCTTCTACCTTGAGAACGTTGATATATGATTTCATAAATTATTCCATAAAGCAAGCTGGAGAAAGATTTCCAAATACAGGTTTGTAAACATTATCATTTTAACAACGAAATAACAAAAAGTAAAACTTTGGCTAAAAGTCCTTAAAGACATAATGCTTTCACATGGGGTTGGATTCCTAGCTTCCCAAGTAAAGGGTAAACAAGATTGCTGTCAATATCAGATTGGGGTCACAGAGTTTTTGGTGTGAGAAACAGTTATCCACATTCAAAATAGCTTTGTGTTGTCTGTGTCCTTTAGTATCCAGCTTGTCAAAGGAGCATCAAGTGTTGTGGAACTGCATTTAACTGGCCCAGAAATTCTTGGGACATTGCACAAAGCAGTATCTTACCACATCCAAGTATGCAGTAAGATACATAAAGTTTGTTGGCATTCACTAAACTCTACTAAAATACCCCATGAGTTATTTTATGAAGTCATGCGCTATTTTAGTAGTGAAAACTGATGGTAATATAACGAGTTCTCAGCTTTCAGCGGGTTCTCTGCTGACTTCTGAATGTACATAAAAAGAATTGCCAGCAATTAAAAATGAAGGAAATAAAACAGTGTGGGCCCCCCCCACTAATCTATACCAGGTTCTTCTGGGAAACTCCAAAATAAAAAAAAATGGCATGGGGTCCCCCCCAAAATCCATACCAGACCCTTATCCGAGCATACAGCCTGGCAGGTCAAAAAAGGGGGGGGACCAGTGAACCTCCTGAACCATACCATGCTCGTGCCCTCAACATGGGGGGTGCTTTGGGGCAGGGGCCTTTTCCCCACAACCCTGGATGGTGTTTGTGGGGGTCTGCGGGTGGGGGGCTTATCAGAATCTGGAAGCCCCCTTTAATAAGGGAGCCCCCAGATCCTGGCCCCCCATATGAATAAGTATGGGGTACATGGTACCCCTACTCATTAACCAAAAAAAGTGTAGTGCAAAAAACACAAGAAGCAGTTTTTGACAAGTCCTTTATTAAAAAAAACAAAAATAAAAAAATGTTCCCAGTGTAGGTCCATCATCAATCAAGACACCTGCAACCACCACCACCGACCCAGAAAAAAAAAGAGGCTCCGCTCCACATGGGAGTCAAAGACGTCACAAAGGGGCGTGGTCACCCAGTGATGTCACTGGGTGGCCCCACCCCTTAATTATTTAAGAACTGTCAGGCAGCAGAACTGTCAGATGGCAGGAGCCTTCATCGGGAGAAGAGCTTCTCTCTTTTTTTTTTTTCAGGTTGGCGGTGGCAGCGTGCATAATTATTGATGGATCTAGACTGTGGACATTTTTTATTTTAGTTTTTTTAATATAGTACTTGTCAAAAACTGTTGTTTTACAGTACACTTTTTTTTGGGAATTATTATTATTATTATTATTATTATACAGTATTATGGGGTACCATGTACCTCTATTCATTCACATAGATGGAGCGGGATCTGGGGGCCCCCTTGTTAAAGGGGGCTTCCAGATTTTGATAAGTACTCCACCCACAGACTCCCACAACCACCGGCCAGGGTTGCGGGGAAGAGGCCCCATTCTGATCAACAGAGCAAACGCGGCCTGCAAAATGATATATATGTTAACCAAGCCTCCAGCTGGCCATGATGGGTGAAAAATTGTTCCAAAAATCGTTCGAAACGCTCGATCATTTGTCCGACTTCTAAATGTTAGTGGACTTATTTTGATTCTCGAAATACAGACATTTATGGAAAAAAAAAAACGCATCGGCATGTCAGAATTTTGTAGTGCTAAGGAATGATTTTCAAAGCCTGAGTAGTGGAATTGATCAGGAATATCATGAAAAATCGCACTGCGCATGAGCATGTGAAATCGATATACTAAAAATGTACCTTTTATGTTGTAAACGAACGACAATATGTCATCAAGTGGTATGAAAAAATTGCATCAATGATGGCATAATCGCACGTTCATTCGACTGATCTTTTTCAAATCTAATTTTTACCCATCTATGGGCAGCTTAACTCTAGTACCTATTAGACCGCACAGTCATATTTAAACACCCTGCACAACTGATGTAAAGGAAAGTCGAGGTAAGACTCATGAAAATGGAAATCGTAAGTATAATATCTGAAATTGTAAGTATAATATCTAATTGAATACATATTTATTTATGTGATTTCAATTAGGCTTAAAACATATCAATCTGTATTTGTTCTTGCTTTTGCTTTCATTGTATATGCAGCAGTCAGTAAAATGTAGGGAGGAAATTTCTTGGGTACAATCTGGGTATAAACCCAGGGTCTGAAATTGTAAAGGCCCATATGTTTACTATATTAGAAGGATAACTGTCTTAACTAGAAAGAAAATGATGGTAAAGTAAGGCTTTTGGAATTTATTTGTGTGAAATTAGGGATATTTTATGATGTATATGAAATCATATGTATATTGCAAAGAGTTAATCTTAGTTAAAAATTCAAACTTCAGTGATTGGGTACAGTGGCATGTGTAGCATAGATATTCATGGATATGACTCCTGGCCTGTGGCAGTATTCATTCCACACTAGAGTGTAAACAAATGATTTAAATGCCCTTGGGATAGAAACAAGTCTGTCCTCAAAGCTGCTGCTGAACTGCATAAAAATGGTGGCTTGTGAATTGCTCATTGAAAGTTTTATGTATAATTAGTACTTAGCCTCTATAAACTGTATGCTTCCCTACCATATGATGAAGTCTAAATTAATTATCCTTGAACAGTTGCACTCCATAATAAGAATATTTATAGAGTCGAAGCAGTTATTGGCATTAAGAAGTGCTGTGTTTATATCTCAATCCCTCCTAAAACTTAGAAATCACGGCTTCAGCTGCATTATATAAGATCATCTTCCAAGGTGTCTGTCACTCTGTATGCCCATATGACGTACCCATCTGTCTGATGCACATGTAATACTAGGAGGCAATAAAGCTTTGTGTAATTACTTTGCCTGTATCATTATAATTGGACATATGGATGATGGTCGGTAACAGAAGGAAGACAATAATTAAAAAAAAAAATCTGCTTCAACATTTAAGCATTGCTGGTTATTTCACATATAGTCTGTAAATACTGAAAAATACAGATCATTTTCTACAGACTGATTCATTTACATGAATGAATATACATTTTTATGCACATTGATGTATTTGTATCATTGCCAGGTTAAAGGAAACCTCTACTGGTAATATACATAGGTTGCCATCGCCAAACTTTACTTTTGACAATGCTAGTTGATGGTGAAATGGTGATCTAAAGGCATCTGGTATGGGAATGCATAGGAGACCATACTTTTTGAGTCACAGAGAAAGGCTTCTGGGTACAGGGAAACATGTCACCTGCTCCCTTGGGACAGAGCTCAAGTCTAGCAACCATTTGCTAGGCCCGAGCACTGTTACATGACAGGGGAAGGGAAGTTACCATTTCCCTTAGGTTCTGATTTTTTCTAACAATGGAAATTCAGTGGGAAATACTGGCAAAGTGAGCATCTGTGGATTGGGGGGTTCTTTATACAGACCATGTCACTTTGCTTTGAATGGGCAAGGTGACAATGCCTTTTTAAATATGTCTTTGGAAAAATGGTGCATATACTGTAGTATTGTGGGTATACATATAAATATCACCAGTCTTAAGAGGCTGGGGGAGCATCTTGATCTCCACATTTCCCATTTAGGGACGTATGTGATTAAATTGGGATGCTCTTGCAATGATGAGTATACAAAGCCTTTTATGATGTACTTATTGGATGTTTGATAATTGGCTGCCATCTTGATCATTGTCTTACCTACAAGTATGCTATGAAAAGCTTACTAATGGAATTAAGACACACTCTTCACAATGACAATTACAAAATGTGTAAGATATTGTGCAAAAAATGAAGACTGTATAATGATACTTTGAAGTAGTTGTATTCATTGCACTGTATATAGGGCAGACGGTACAGTCGCAATACAATTCAATGCAAAAGGAATCATAGGGCCCTGCTCATTAAAGCTTACATTCTAAAAGGGAGGGTCGAATGATACAAAATAAGTGTAGGAGTTGAGCTGATGGAGAAAATAAAAGTACAGTTGTTAGGTGTAGGTAGGATAGGCTTCTTTAGAGATTGGTTGTCAGGGATCACTTAATAGTGGACAGAGTAGGAGATAGCTGGACCAGGGGTGGACTGACAACTCATGGGGCCCCCGGGCAATAGGGGACCATGGGGCCACTGTGTCCTTGCCCACACTCAAAAAAGCTTATAAAAAAGGTACCAGGGAGGGGCGGACTGACAACTCATGGGGCCCCTGGGTAATAGGGGATCATGGGGCCCCTGTGTCCTTGCCCAAACTCAAAAAAGCCTATGAAAAAGGTACGAGGGGCATCTCATGGGGCCCCCTACTGAACCCAGGCCCTCAGGCAGTGCCTGAGTTTCCAAATGGTCAGTCTGCCCCTGAGCTGGACAGATTGTAGTAGGAAGTTCCAGAAGATGGGAGAGAAGTTCTAGAGGCGAGCATGGGTGGAGGTGACAAGGGAGCTAGATAGCAAGAGGCCTTGGGAGGAACAAAGAGACCAATTTGGTTGATATTTTGGAACAAGGTTAATGATGTAGCTGGAGGTAGAGTTCTGGATGCTTTTGTAAGTTATTTTTTTTAATTTTACATTTTTTTTGTCGGGTCAACAGAAGCCAATGGAGGGATTGACAGAGAGAGCTAGCAGACACTGAACAGTTAGTAAGGTTGATGAGCCTGGCAACAGCATTCCTGATGGACTGAAGGGAGAAAATCCTGTTCAAAGGTAATCCAAAGAGGGAGGGAAGTTTCACTAGTCAAGACAAGAGATAACCTGGGTGTGAATTAGATGCTTTGTGATGTCATTGGTTAGGAAGAGGCGTATTTTGGAGATTTTACAGAGATTGAGGAGGCAAGATTTGGACAGTGATTGGATATGGGGCTGAAAGGAGAGTCCAGAGTCCAGGATTATACCTAGCACCTTGGCATATGCAGATGGATAGCTGTGCCATCAATCTTTACAGAGAGGGGAGGAAATATTATGAGCTCGTTTTTTTTATAGATTGAGATTAAAGAAGTGTGACATCCAGTCTGATATGTCTGTTAGTGAATTAGTGATGAGTCTGGAGACTGTTGGAGTGACCTGAGGGGTAGAGATGTAACCCATTGATGTGGTGTTAGATGTAGTGTATTAAAACGGACATTAGATGATGGTGGCCATTCAGGGGCAATCACACTTGGCAGAACAGCCCTCTTGTATGCTGAACAGCTGGACTTCATTGGGGTTGCAGAGCACCCAGGGACTGCATTTCCCAGGGGTGGGGGGGGGGCATATCTTTCTCAAAGCCCAGGAGACTGAGCAGGAAGTGGGAGGGGAGAGATCGATCGGAGGAAGTGTGCTGATGGCTGTAGTATTGGACCAGGCCATGGAGCCAGAGTCAGAGAGGGAGATGGACCGGAAAGAGTCTGCTGATTGTCAGTCTTGCCATGCTGCCCAGTGAGCCAATCTGTAAGCAAGAGAACAGACGGGATACCGAATCAGGACTGAAGAGTCTGTGGGGGCCCCCATCTGCAGAGAAAGACAGACAGCTAAGACCTGCTGGACACCATTTATCGGGTGAGAGAGTCCCATACACCCACTAACTAAGTAAACACTGACAATTTCATCACATCTGCTATCTACCTGCACATAGTTGCAGACATACCACATAATTACTCCAGTTTGAGGCCTATTTCTCTAAGCCAACATTGTTGGAACACGCTTGCATTACAGTCTCATCATCCAACCTGACCGTTAGACACATACCTGCAGGCTAGATTACAGCAGTGCCAACTAAAACATTAATTCAACCTTCCCAGCTGAACAGAATTTCTACTACTGGCCCTTGTCACCCAGGGAGAGTTGTTCTTGCTCACAGACACTTATGCCAACTGTTACACTTCACTACTTCAAATCTGTCCTTGTTTAGTGCCTTAAAGAGAACTTTGCATCAGTTCACTATCATTAAGTGAATAAGTACTTATTCCTCCTTATCCTTTGTGTTATTATCCTGAGGAACTATCATCCGTACCTTAGATCATCTTCACACCAATTGGGCCCCAAACAGCCTGCAGAAGACTCCATATTGTTCTTAAAGGGACATTGGTTGATTATAGACGAGAGCTCTCTCCATTTTAACATCTAATCCTTGCCATCAGGTTTTGAAGACCCTCAGTGAGCTTACCTGTTTATTGATAGTCGTTTTTGCTCACTGGGGATTCAACAGTCACCTCAGATAGTTAATCATGGGTTTGTAAAAGGACTGGAAATAATTAAGACCACTGGAGCAATGGAGGTGTGAACTAATTAACTTTCAACCTTGAATGTGAAGCACCCACAATCAGAAACAATTTAGAGGTCTTATAGGAGACAGTCCACTGCTGCAGAGGGACCAAACCAAATTTTAAATGGGCTGGGTTTTGAACGTAGAGGCTGAATACAGAACAGTAAGGTTGGAAGTTACATCAATATCTAAAATGAAATGTTAATCATGCTCATATTACATTAAACTGTAATTGAAGCAGGTTGCACTACTCTAATTGACAGCAAAGGAAATACCTGGTCACTTAGATGTTTTTTCTAATTCTTTTAGGTGCTGTAGCTTGAAAGTGCAAGTTTGGACATGGGGTCATATTTCCTCTCGATATACAGGTGAAACTTAAAAAATTAGAATATTTTGCAAAAGTTAATTTATTTCAGTAATGCAACTTAAAAGGTGAAACTAATATATGAGATAGACTCATTACATGCAAAGCAAGATAGTTCAAGCTGTGATTTGTCATAACTGTGATGATTATGGCTTACAGCTCATGAAAACCCTAAATCCACAATCTCAGAAAATTAGAATATTGTGAAAAGGTGAAATATTCTAGGCTCAAAGTGTCCCACTTTAATCAGCTAATTAAGCCATAACACCTGCAAAGGGATCCTGAGCCTTTAAATGGTCTCTCAATCTGGTTCAGTTGGAATCACAACCATGGGAAAGACTGCTGACCTAACAGTTGTGCAGAAAACTATCATTGACACCCTCCATAAGGAGGGAAAGTCTCAAGAGATAATTGCAAAAGAAGTTGAATGTTCCCAAAGTGCTGTATCAAAGCACATTAATAGAAAGTTATGTGGAAGGGAAAAGTGTGGAAGAAAAAGGTGCACAAGCAGCAGGGATGACCGCAGCCTGGAGAGGATTGTCAGGAAAAGGCCATTCAAAAGTGTTGGGGACTTCACAAGGAGTGGACTGAGGCTGGAGTCAGTGCATCAAGAGCCACCACACACAGACGGATCCTGGACATGGGCTTCAAATGTCGTATTCCTCTTGTCAAGCCGCTCCTAAACAACAAACAACATCAGAAGCGTTTTACCTGGGCTAAAGAAAAACAGACCTGGTCTGTTGCTAAGTGGCCCAAAGTCCTCTTTTCTGATGAGAGCAACTTTTGCACCTCATTTGGAAACCAAGGACCCAGAGTATGGAGGAAGAATGGAGAGGCACACACAGCAAGATGCTTGAAGTCCAGTGTGAAGTTTCCACAGTCTGTGTTGATTTGGGGAGACATGTCATCTGCTGCTGTTGGTCTACTGTGCTTCACTAAGTCCAGGGTCAATGCAGCCGTCTACCAGGAAATTTTGGAACACTTCACATGCTTCCCTCCGCAGATGAGGTTTATGGGGATGCTGACTTCATTTTCCAGCAGGACTTGGCACCTGCCCACACTGCCAAAAGCACCAAAACCTGGTTCAATGACCGTGGGATTACTGTGCTTGATTGGCCAGCAAACTCACCTGACCTGAACCCCATAGAGAATCTATGGGGTATTGCCAAGAGAAAGATAAGAGACATGAGATCGAACAATGCAGAAGAGCTGAAGGCCGGTATTGAAGCATCCTTGTCTTCCATAACACCTCAGCAGTGCCACAGGCTGATAGCTTCCATGCCACACCACATTGAGGCAGTAATTGCTGCAAAAGGGGCCCAAGCCAAGTACTAAGTACATATGCATGCTTATACTTTTCAGAGGTTCGATATTGTTCTATGTACAATCCTTGTTTTATTGATTGCATGCAATATTCTAATTTTCTGAGATTGTGGATTTGGGGTTTTCATGAGCTGTAAGCCATAATCATCACAATGATGACAAATCACGGCTTGAACTATCCTGATTTGCATGTAATGAGTCTATCTCATATATTAGTTTCATCTTTTAAGTTGCATTACTGAAATAAATAAACTTTTGCACGATATTCTAATTTTTCGAGTTTCACCTGTATGTCTATGAGCTAGGCAGTCTTTATGTGTGTGTGCTTTACAGGGGTATAGAGAATAATAATTACCACCCACAGTGTTGTAGGCCATGATCAGTCCTAATGGAAAAATGAATCATGATGTCTGAGGAGTTTAGGACACTGATATAAAAGTAGGTCATCCAATAAACCATGCATCATCCACTGGCAAAACACTTCATTGTATTATGGTGTCCTGTTTGAGACACCTTAAACTGGCAGCTGACAACAATTGGATCCAGTTCATTATAGATCTGACTTAGTGGACTATTTCTTGAAATGATAGTCTAAATAGTTATTCATTTCAAACTTTCTGCTACACAGAAACTGTATAATTTGCTATAAAAGAAAAAGTATGGTCTGAAAACACTGCAGGAACTGCCAAATTGATGATGGTTCCTGGAGCAGGCATACCTTCACCACTGGTAAAGCTGTTTGATTACCTGCAGGTCATCCTATGAGCAGCATATTGGGCAGCCAACTATCTGAAACTTAAAATAGTTGTAAAGGCTGAATGTTTTTTACCTGCTCCCCCCACAGCCCCACCCTCTAATACTTACCTAAGCCCTCTCTTGATCCGGCAATGTGCCTCGGCTGTCCCGATCTCTCTCTCCTTATTGGCTAAGACACAGCAGCAAGAGCTATTGGCCCCCACTGCTGTCGATCACAGCCAGTGAGCCAATGAGGAGAGAGGGAGGGGGCTGAGCTGCAACTTTCTAATTGGGGCACTGATCAAGGACCAGGAGGTCAAACAGGGGACCCAAGTAGAAGAGGATTGGGGACAGTGGTGTTGCACAAAGCAGGTAAGTATGACATGTTTGTTATTAAAAAAAAAAATTAACCTTTAATATCACTCAGGCTCTATAATAAATGTTGCACAGCTCTTCATATGTAGAAGCCACCTTTCAAGGATGCTTTATATGCGTAATCTGGTGCTCGGGTGCTTTTGGAAACTTATATGGAGCTGAGTTGGCAGAGAGTAGGCAAAACAAGCAAGGACCAAAACCAGTAGGTTTTGGGTAGGGAGGAATCACATACTGTAGTTTAAAGCAGAACTTCACTCTCTCAATTAACATTAACTATTTTGAATCCTTATGTTGCCAGCATTAGTATATAGATAGGAAATGGTATCATATTTACTTGTTTTTTTACATTTCTTTTTGAATTTCTCAAATGAGAAGTCCTCCATTTGACATTAGCATTACTGCTCTCACATCAAGTGCCCCCTTCACATCCGAGCCCCCCACCTTCACATCAGATTCCCCCCACCACAACCACATCAGAGCCCCCTCCCTTTCCATCAGAGTCCCCCCCCCCTCGCCCCCATCACATCACATTAGGCCAGGTAAAATCTTGTAGAAGACCCATAATCTAAGGCAATGCAAGGATCTCCCTGCTTCTGCTTTATCAGTTCTGTTCTTCTTTTACCTCTCCTGATACATCATGAATATTCCTCCACAAGTCATTAGGGGGGCAGCTGTGACATGAGGAAGCAAATGCCTTGTGCCTCTAGCAATATGGCTGCCTCCCCAAAGAGACAATGTAGAACAAGGCATGTTAAAGTGGAACTTTACCCATAACAACTTGACTGTAAGGAACATACCTTCCACATTAATATTGTTGCTTCTTGCCAGAAGCTGCTACTTTGCTGAAGCCCAGAATCCTGAGCAGCAGTAAATCTGTAGGCTGTCAGCAAATCAGCCTCTAGATTTTCAGCAGTGCCAAAAAATAGAGAGCAACTAAGCATGTACAGAGCAGGGTGACACAGTGTATTGCTGGATTTTAAACAGTATAAGCACCTATTTTTAATGTTTTACATAGCTATACCTTCAAAAAGAGGCCAGCCTGAAGGGGCCAGACTTAATGTTCTGACTAAAGTTCCATTTTAAATCAGTAACAGGGAAAGACCAGATGTAGGGAGCATACAGGCAAAACTAATGACTAGTGCTTTGCCCTCTGCTTGCCACTTTTGGGCATTGCTTCCACAGTACAGGTCTGTTTTAAACTTTAGTGAGAACAAGGCCTCATTCGAAGTGTGGGATGAAGTGAAATATTGTTGTATTTAGGGATATATGCAGTTAGTCTGAACTTTTTGAGGTCTGCAGTTTTAAACATGTGGTCAGAGAACAAAATACACACAAAGCCCTTCCTCTGCAAGTATGATTATGTTTTTTTCATATTTTCTTAGAACAAACAGTGAATCACATAAAACACATTCTAGAGTTGCCATTTGGACAGCTTCCGATTAAACAGGAAGGTACGCATATGCCAAGGACAGCATCCTGACACTAAACAAGCACCTCGCTTAAAGACAATAAAAATCAGTAAAATGCAAACAGCTGTCAAGTTATACCATGTCTTCATAGGACAAAGGAAGAGTAATTTCCACAGGGTTCATAACTGCAGGCAATAGACTGTAGCATCAGACCAAAAAAAAATTTTGTGAAAAGAGATTCACAAGAAAGCGGCTACATTATGGACAGAATGCGATACTCAGAAAAATTTCCAAAAATGATGCTTTATTACACATTAATGATTGACATTCGGGCAATCGCCCTGGTTTACCATCACCTCAGTATGAGACAATACACACAGACCTAAAACCATTAAAATCACACCAAGACCGGTCTGGATAAATATGTGCTGTAAAGGCTATGACCACCATAGTCTAAAGCATTCGCAGCACCGCACATTGGTTACACTCCCAGTAGGAGGTATCTTCAAAAATTATAATATCACATGTTATGCATATAAGCACATAAAGTTACCACATAGGTTTACACTCCCTAAAGGAGGTGTTTTCAAAAATTGTACCATAGGTATATAATATCACATGCAAGCATAAAGGCAAATACAGTTACCACCTGGAGAGAAGCATAACCCTAAGCCTATATAAGGCAATATGGGTAAAAAATTGAATGAAAAAAAGGGGGGGGGTGAACCCCAATAATATGATGATGGATTCATGCAGTACAGCCCTGTTGAGGCACATGTGGTTGGGGCCCATCTATCTGTAATATACGTAAATAATTGCAAAGATTATAGAAAATAGACTGTAGCATCAACCCAGTTATTTTAACTGGGCTTGTTATTTTATTAAACAATAATTATTTCATCTTAAGGTTCAATTGACACATAAATATGGCATAGTAGTGAAACTAGTTTTTTATTAACATTAAAACCCAATGCTAAGCAACTTTTTTTGTAAATAGTGATCCAGCCATAAAAATAAACTTCAATCTCCTTTGCGGCATTGTCTCCTGCAATAATTCCCTTTAACCACTAGATGTCCTCAGTCTAGATGCTGGGCATCATCAACTTAGGAAGACTGAAGACATTCGGTGAGTGCAGAGCATCGTAGACGGATGACCACGACACCAACATAAAATCTAAGTATCATTGAGGACCATCCACCTCAAGAGATCACAAGAGGACCCTGCTTTGAAGTCATCTGGAAAATGTAAGGATTAAAAAAAACAAATAATAAAATTTATGTTGTCTGCAGGAGGTAAAACTGGAGATGGGATGTGGAAGCAAGTCTTCTCTATTTCTCACAAATCATTTTTTTATCTCTTAAAGTGTAGTTTTATCTGTTAATGACATGGAGGTTGGCAGGGGTGACAACTGAGAGGGATCTAGGACATTGACACTCCAGGAAGTGTTGGTTGGTTTTGGGGCAGAAAGTATAAATCTGATTCTGTTCTCTATAAACTTATTTCCATACATGTATGTATGTATGTATGTATGCATGCATGTAACAGCTACCAGTTATCTTGTTATACAGTTGTGCTCAAAAGTTTACATACCCTGGCAGAAATTGTGAAGTTTTGGCATTGATATTGAAAATATGACTGATCATGACAAAAAATGCTCTTTTATTGAAGGATGATGATCATATAAAGCCATTTATTATTAAATAGCTGTTTGGCTCCGTTTTAAATCATAATGACAACAGAAATCACCCAAATGGCCATGATCAAAAGTTTACATACCCTGGAATGTTTGTCCTTGGTACAGACACACAAGGTGACACACACAGGTTTTAATGCCAATTAGAGGTTAATGTTCCACATTTGTGGCTTTTTAAATTGCAATTAGTGTCCGTGTATAAATAGTCAATGCGTTTGTTAGCTCTTACGTGGAAACACTGACTAGGCTAGATATTGAGCCATGGGGATCAGAAAAGAACTGTCAAATGTCCGGCGTAACAAGGTAATGGAACTTTATAAAGATGGAAATGGACATATAAAGATGTCCAAAGCCTTGAATATGCCAATCAGTACTGTTAAATCACCTATTAAGAAGTGGAAAGTTTGGGGATCTCTTGATACCAAGCCAAGGTCAGGTAGACCAAGAAAGATTGCAGCCATAACTGACAGAAGAATTGTCTGGGATTCAAAGAAAAATCCCTTTAGTTTGCATTCAATTGTCAGCCCGAGAAATGTCACTTGTGGTGAGCAGTGACCAGGAAGGACTCGTATTGGTGGTTTTTGTGTGTGGACAACATGACTGAAGATAGATTTAAATTGTAGTACTTTTTTTAATAAAGAAATTGTCAGTGTGTGTGGTGTGTTTATTTATTCTACAATTTTTTTGCGAATGAGTAGGGGTACTATATATCGCTTACTCATTCGTGGGGGAATGCAGTATCTAGGGTGCCCTTATTTTAAAGGGGACTTTCTGATTCTCATAAGCCCTCCTACCTAGGGCCTCTTCCACACAACCACTGGTCCAGGGTTTTGGAGCAGAGGCTTTGTCCTCATCAAGAAGAGACCCCTTGGCAAGATACCCTCTTCATGTTGAGGGCATGTGACTTGCTATAGTTTGAATCAAAGCACATATTTCCAGCACACCATGGATCATCAAGTGTCAACTGAAAGTTTTATTGAAGAATGATCACATCACAAAGGAGCCTCCCTTTTATCAGGCATGAACACATCCTTTGTGATGTCATCATTAAAACTTTTGCACAACACTTGATGATCCGTGGTGTGCTTACAATTATATACATTGACTTGTGATATCTCCAGTCTCCAGATGGCTGTTGCTACAGCATCCACTACCTCTGGGCCCATTCCAGGAATGTGTGTGAGTATTGACATAATCTTGCTATGTTTTGACCTACCTGCTTGTCAGGCTGCATGCTCAGATAGTGGTCTGGTTTAAATTTTGTGAGGGACCCCACACTCTTTTTTTCACTTCAAGTAAAGTTCTCCCTCAAAATCCATACTACACTTGAAGAGTCTGTTTTGGAATCTGGGGGGTTTGCCAAATGTAGGGAAAACTTACACCATGCTGCCACCAATATATGAAAAATGGCAGTATCAGATGCCCGCAACTACAAACAAACATTTGCCCACAATGAATGAATGATTTCATTTAATGTTAGCTGTAAGCAACAAGCACATACTAGAAAGATAAAAACACTTAACTTTAAGAGAGCAAATTTTCTAAGGCTGAGGACTGCTCTCCAAGACTTAAATTGGGAGGAAATATTTTATCGAAGAACACAGAACAAAAATGGGAATGCTTCAAAACAATTGTGTGCAAACATACTGCAAAATACATTCTCATGGGCAATAACTTTAAAAAGCTAAAAATAATGTGGCTCACAGCCAACGGTTAATAAGTCATAAATAATAAGAAAAGAGAATTTAAAAATATAAAAATGAATGAAAACTATCATCATTTAAAAGTTACAAAGAATATGTAAAAAGGAAATCAAGGGGGCGTGGTCTGCCGCGGCTGGAAGATGGCCGCATAGAGAGGGAGCTCCCGCCGGCCGGATCCCTCTGTGTTGCTACACTGCGGAGCGGGGTGAGAGGGAGCTGTCACATAATGGGGAGGACTGACTGGACCTCATCCGGTACCCGATCGCACTCCCCACGAGGCCAGGGTGTGCAGGGGAGACACATAATGGAGCTCTTCCGCTCCCAACAGCAAAGGGAGGGGCCGCAGCCATCTTCATCTCCTTCTCCTGCTGCATCCCCCTCCCCCCCCTCCTCTCTACGGCTGCTAACATAATTAACCCTCCCTGCTCTGATATGCAGGCAGCTACAGACACAGTGCCTCAACATGATGTCCCCTCTGCCTCACAATCTCTGTCCCTGAGGGATCTTCAGGCTGTGGCTGCTGACATTAAGGCCACCCTGACAGCCACACTCACTGCAGCATTAGGGGACCTGCATAATGATTTAAGGGCCATGGGTTCACGATTGAATCACGTGGAATCCGCATCCAGGCAAAACGGTTCCGCAATTCTTGATTTACAACATCGGTCAACGATACACGCGTCAACTATCAGAGAGCTCCACAGGCATATTGAGGATTTAGATAACCGTGGCCGCAGGCGTAATATCAGAATCCGCGGTCTCCCAGAATCAGTAGAAAATACCGATGTTCCCAAGGCAGCAATGGCCATATTCAATAACCTCCTTGGTCGCCCGCAAGCAACCCCGATTGACATCGAACGTGTGCACAGAGCGATCCGCCCCAGGAGGGGAGATGCAGACCCACCCAGGGATATCGTTTGCTGCCTAGTCAGCTACCCGCTCAAAGAAGATGTCCTCCGCTGTGCTAGAGACAGAGGGCGCCTTTTATATGAGGGAACAGGAATACAATTGTTTCAGGACTTATCCAGCACCACCCTACGCCAACGGCGCGCTTTACGCCCTCTTCTGGATACGCTCCGATCGCGTAACATTCCGTACAGATGGAGGTTCCCCTTCTGTCTCTCTGTACAAGTTAGTGGTCGTTCCTACAACTTGCGCACCCCTGAAGAACTGCCCTCTTTTTGTGCCTCCATAGACATCCCGCTGATTGACCTGCCTGATTGGTTCAGCTCCATGAGATTGCCGCTATCCCAGGATTTGGCAGCCGAGGATAATGCTATGGATTGGCGCGGTCAGTCCTCTCGTAGAGGGCGGATGGCCCCATCGACCCCTCCGAGACCCCTCATGGGGGACGCCACGACTGCCTTTAGTCCGACGGCCTCGCCAGCACACAGGAGGCCATGACGCGAAACCTAATGGTCCCTGTTCTTCCCTTCACATTGCTACTTTGATGCATACCCTGCTGAGTACGTTCTACTGTTACTGCACACCTTTTTTCGTCCACCCGCCTCATATGTTCTAATTGCGCACTTGCGCTCTCTGATCAATGCTCGTCGGACTCCTACTGTCAGGAATTGACTGGCCAGCAATGGTGGGACTCACCTGCCTTTTGATCTGCAGTACCAGGGCTGGCCAGCGGGTGCTCCCAGCAATCAGAGACTCAACCTTTCAGCCAGCTAACACCTGGAACTGATGATACTGGTGTATTTAAGGGATGGCCAGACTTGCAGACTCTGCCTTGGTGTTGTGTTTGTCCTGGGCCCTGTATCTGTCCTGCATCCTGTTTCTGTTCCTTTGCTACCTGTTCTGATCCCTGGCTTGTGACCCTGACCATCCCTCTGCCTGACCCTCTGTACTACGCTGCTTGCTACCTGTTCTGATCCCTGGCTTGTGACCCTGACCATCCCTCTGCCTGACCCTCTGTACTACGCTGCTTGCTACCTGCTGAACCTGGCCTGTGACCCCGACCATTCTTCGCTTGCTCCCCCTGTACCTACCTGCCCAATTGATATTGACTCGGCCTGCCTGACGACGCTTGCTTGTATGTACTGTTATCTGTGGGTGGTTGGTTGGGTTTGTTTGCACTGTATTATGTTTAGTATTGCACTGCGTTTATGTTTGTATTGTTAGTGTTAATAAATTACATTGTTAATCACATATCTGAGGTCTGCGTTTCCCTGCTTCAGTCACACACCTCTGGTCATACCTGGGAGCCCTGACACCTACTTTACCACCTTTACTATTTATCCGTCAAGATTGCGGCCTGTGCTTCACGGAACTCTGTCACTGCCCTATGCGCAAATAGTGGGCCTCCACAGCTCCTTCATGCCTTACAAGGGGTTGGGAGTCGGCACCATTCTAGCTGTCTCGTCCTCATACATGGGGGATCAGTTTTTGGGCTCTGCCTTACTAATTGTCACCTAGTCCTCCGCACTCCACAGCGAGTCCTCCGCCTCCAGCTGGTTACCGATTGGTGCCTTCTCCTAGCCTTCTATTTCCTATTACCATCTGGAGGCATCCTGGGCGATGAACATCCTCCGACATCGTCTTGCTGGTACGCTCTGAACTTCGCCCTCACATCTTTGCGGACATCCTGCTGCTCGCCTGGGGCTGTTCGGTGATGGTTTGTTCGCCCCCCACATCCTCTCCGTGGACATTGGAACGCTTGGCCTTCCCGATCCTATGGCAGTGCTCCCTGCTCAATTTGTAATGTATACTTTCTGCGTGCATATGTTAGTGTCTCTAAATTTCGACCGGGGGGTGGTTTTGGGGGAGATGGTTATTGTTTGCGGGGATGGATAACTGTTTTTTTTTTCGGGGAGTGTACATGTGCTTTTAGTCAGTGAATTTGATTGTGTGGATGAGCATCGCCTCTTCCCGCTACTGGCTAGATATTTCAGAATGGTACCATGTCATTCTCTTCAACCCGGCTTTTACTTGGCCGAAATGGCGTACCTGTGGGCCTGCGTGCCTTTGATCACTCCCATGCTCACTTCCCTCCTCCTCCTCCTCCCCACTCTTACGCCATTCCGAGAGAGGTGATGCTCGTACCCTTTGTTTCCCTGGGGACGCTAGCTAATATCTTTGTGTGGGGGGGGTAGGGGGAGGAAGGGTTTTCTATGTCTTATTTAGTCCCCTTGATACTCATATATTTGTGGGATGATGACGGGCCTTGATCTTAGGGGGCTTCATTAGTAATGGCTGAATAGGGGCTTATTGATGTTTTATCTGATTTTGCCATGCTCATTCATGTTTTGATATTGTTGACTTGTTATGTTTGTGCCTTGTGCTGTGGCTTGCCTGTAATATATGCAGGGGTCTTCCGATATTCTCCGTTCAGTGAGGTGCCCCTTTACTATCTCGCGCCCACCTTGGCGTAGGCTGCTCTTCCCAATGCGGTCACTCTGTAAGTGCCTTACACTTCTTTCATACTAAGCGTAGCTGGACCCCTCGCTCGGCAACATTTCACGTGTGATTCATCTACTAAAGTTGCCCAGGTCTTCTTCCTCTGCATGTCACATGCCACTTCATCTCCCATGGAAGACCGGTACCCAAACCTTTATATGCCCCACCCCTGCGGACTTCTGACATCACTTACATCTCTCGAACCCCGCCCCCTTGTTCTTGCCTTTTGTTTTATGATTTCTCATAGGGGGCTACCGGCCGGCGGATGCGCACTTCCTGGTTTCACGCCGACCTCGTTCCCCACACAGTGAGCTCGGCGAGCTTCCACTGATCCTTTTCATTCGGCTTCTATCCGTATCTTTTTTCTGAGCTTCTCTTCTTTCTTTCTGCTCCTCTTCCTTTTCCCCGACCCTTTCCCCTCTTCCTGTTTTCTTTCTCTCACGTGGAACAGCGGGTCTGTTCCTCTAGCCGTATACTTTCTATATTCCTTTTTTTTTTTTTTTTCTCTCTCCTTCCCCCCTCCTTTTTCCCTTCCCCGGATCCTCGGCATACCGAAGCCCCGGACTCAGGCTCCGCCTTCCTACAGCCATGCTTTCTTCCGCTTCACAGACGGGACAACTGTCTCTGAAACTCCTTTCACTTAATGTCAAAGGTTTGAACATACCCGAAAAGCGTTCCATGCTCCTCTCTTACTTACACAAACAGAAAGCGGATGTGGTCTTTTTACAAGAAACGCATTTTCGCCAAGACTCCATTCCAAAGCTTTACAATTTCTACTTCCCCACGGTCCTCCACGCCGCCAACCCCCTGGCTAAGTCTAAGGGGGTTGCAGTATTGTTCGCCAGACACCTCCAGTTTCATATAACGGATTCCATGGTGGACCCTGAGGGTAGATACCTGTTTATAAAGGGAGTATTCGCTAACAGACCTATCACATTCGCCAATGTCTATGCCCCCAATGTTCAACAGGTCTCCTTCATGCGCTCAATCGTCTCTGCCCTAGCTGCTTTCCAGGAAGGGTTACTGGTACTTGGAGGCGATCTGAATGTCCCCTTAAGCCCTCTGCTAGACTCCTCCTCGGGAAGTTCTTTTCTGCCCTACAAGGCTCTCAGGCAAATACATATACAATTACAGCTTCTACAATTACATGACACCTGGCGTACACTTTATCCCACTGTTAAAGATTATACTTTTTTTTCCCCACCACACAATAAGTATTCTAGGATAGATTACTTTTTTTTGTCGCAACCAGATCTCCCTCTCCTCCATGCTGCTACTATTGAACCGATGGTCCTTTCCGATCATCATCCCATCTCCATGTCGCTACGGTTCCCCATCTCGCACCCGCGCTCCAAATACTGGCGTTTGGACGCTTCCCTTCTTACGGATGCCGCTATTGTTCAGGAGCTCCGCTCTAATATGGCTGAATATTTTTCCTTGAACAGCTCGTCAGACACCTCACCCATCACACAATGGGAGGCCCACAAGTGTGTCATACGGGGTAGCCTCATAGCCCTTGCGACAAGACGTAAGAAAGCCAAACAGGAGCGTCTGAAGCTCCTCTCAGATAGGATCCGCTCTTTGGAGAGAGTACACAAACGGACTCTGGCTGCGTCGACCCTTTCGGAACTCACGCATGCACGTACACAGCTTCTCACGGAACTGGGTAAAGCGGTTAGAAAAAGATACATTCTTACTCATAAGCTCTATTATGAGTTCGCAAATAAGAGCGGGAAATTTCTAGCTAGAGCTCTTCGGGAGAAACGGGCTAGTATGACGGTTCATAAAATCAGAGGCTCTGATGGCATTGAGGCTACATCTAACCCCGATATTGCCGCCCATTTTGAACGCTACTATAAATCCTTGTACAACCTCCCTCCAGAACGTCCCCCCATACATTCGGACAAATCTAGAACTACCTTGATCTCTGAATTTCTCCATCTCTACGGTTCACCCGCCCTCTCCGAGGATCTGGTACACGCTATGGAAAATGATCTCACCCTACTTGAACTGCAATCTGCAGTAAAACAGATGAAACCGGGGAAGAGCCCGGGCCCTGATGGTTTTTCAGTAGCCTATTATAAATCCTTTTTAGATATACTGGGTACTCCATTTCTTGCTGCTTTTAACACTCTCGCTCAACCTTCAGGACCGCCTAACCACCTGTTGGAGGCTCACATTACAGTTATCCCCAAAGACGGGAAGGAAAACACCCAGGTTTCCAATTATAGACCCATTTCCTTGCTGAACGTGGACGTCAAACTATTCGCGAAGATCATTGCTAATCGTCTTCTTCCCTCGCTTCCCTCCCTGGTCGATTTGGACCAAGCAGGATTTATCCCTGGTAGAGAAGCAAGGGACAACACTATTAAGGCCCTTAATCTCCATCACTGGCTTCGCAGGTCTAACACGCCGGGTTTTTTCCTCTCCTTGGATGCAGAAAAGGCCTTTGACAGGATTGCCTGGGATTACTTGAACGCGTCTTTGGTGGCACTGGGTTTGGGTGAGAAGATGCTCAACTTTATCATGGCCCTCTATTCTGCCCCAACTGCCCGGGTCCGGGTGAACGGCCATCTGTCCAACTCCTTTCACTTATGGAACGGTACACGTCAGGGATGCCCCCTCTCCCCGCTTTTGTTTGTCCTATCCCTTGAGCCCCTGTTGCGGAAAATTCGTTTAAACCCTGATGTTAAAGGAATCACGGTGACAGATAAGGAATATAAGCTTGCAGCTTATGCGGATGATATTCTTTTGTTCCTGGCGGACCCTCACATCACTCTTCCAAACCTACTGAAAGACTTTGCCCTTTTCAGATATTTGTCGAATTTTAAAATAAATTTTTCCAAATCTGCCGCCCTTAACATTACTTTGTCTGCGGAGCTAGTCTCTGCTTGTGAGGCCCAATTCCCTTTTCACTGGGAAAGGGATTCCCTAACTTATCTTGGTATCCAGCTCACCAGCAACCTTGATGACCTTTACATGAAAAACTTTCTTCCCGCTCTTCGCTCTATGCAAGAAGACCTCAATAAATGGCACCGTCCTTGTTTCTCGTGGTTTGGAAGGGCAGCGATCATTAAAATGAATGTACTTCCCCGTCTCCTGTATCTCTTCCAAACATTACCAATTCACTTACCTCCTGCTTTCTTTGCTTCTTGCAAAAGACTGTGTTCACTGTTCCTTTGGAGCCACAAACGTCCGCGTATTGCCTACTCCCAATTAACCCTCTCTAAACTTAAAGGGGGTATAGGATTCCCTGATCTTTACCGCTACTATTGGGCGTGTCATCTTTCCTGGATAGTTGATTGGCACGTTCACACTGCCTCTAAAGACTGGATATCTATAGAGAATGCTTGCTCGCCCTTCCCCCTGGCATCGATTCCTTGGCTTTCGCCGAAACACACGCCACAAGTTCTTCTCACCCATCCTTTGGTGGGACCTACGTTAAAAATTTTCCGTTCGGCTTGTAGATCTGCAGCCATTTCTGGCACACCCAACCCCCTGACCCCCATACGCCTCAACCCTGACTTTCCCCCTGGCATGCATAAAGACTTTTTAATGAAACATTGGCCACACAAACAGCTCTTAGTGAAACATTTTCTCCGCAAGGGCAAGGTGAAAACACTCCGAGAATTGCAAGAAAGCCTGGGTATTCGCGAATTCCCTTTCTGGGTATATTTCCAGATCAGACATTATCTGCTCTCTCATAAACCCCCTCATAACTGGCATCGCTCTCTTACCCCATTTGAATCTGCATGCGCGAAGGCTGAACCGCGGAAACATCTGATCTCGGAGATCTACCCACTTCTAGTGGAGAGCCGGTCTTATGACTCCCTCCCCGCATGTCGGGCTTGGAGGAGAGATCTTAATGCTGAGCTGTCGGACTCAGACTGGGACCTGGTCTTCCAATACTCTCATAAATGTTCCCTCAATGTCTCGACACAAGAAAACAGCTACAAAATAGCCTCTAGATGGTACCGAACTCCTTCAAGAATTCATCATTTTAACCCCGCCTTCCCCAACAGCTGCTGGAGATGAGGGACTCCGGATGGGTCCTTTCTTCACATTTGGTGGTCTTGCCCGATTCTTCAACCATTTTGGCAGGAGGTCCACAGGTTAGTAGTGTCTATAAGTACCTTACCCTTAGCTCTCTCTCCTGCTCAATTCCTCCTCCATCATTCTTCCCTTCCCAGGGCTCAGTACTTTAAATCATTAGCCATGCACATGATCAACGCAGCCAGACTCTGTATTCCGGTTCTGTGGGGCTCCACTCGCTCTCCCTCTATACGTGAATGGCTCACCCGAGTGGGTAAAACGGCAGACATGGAAGAACTGGTTGCGACTGCTCTCGACACTCCTACGAAATTCTCTCACGTATGGGCCTGTTGGACCCATTTTCTGACTACCCCGGAGTATCGATCCCTCATGGACCAGCCTGTCTGAACCTGATATGGACTTCTCGATAGTGTCATTTAGTAGTATTTGACCTGAGGGTGCTGTCATACTCCCCCCTGTGTTACATGCGCATTCTTTCGACGCCGATGAAAGCGTATGTTCCACCCACTCCCGTTACTGTTTGTATTGAGGATAAGATATTTTTGACAGTTGTCCCCTGTCTTATTTTACCCTCCATATTTGCTTCCCTTCCTCCCTCCCCCCTTCCCTCCCCCCCTCCCCTCCTTTTTTTTTTTCTCTCTCTCTTTCTTTCTTTCCCTTTTTTCTCGCCTTCTCTTGTCTTTTCTTTTCATATGCTTACACACGTCTCGGACAATTTTTCCAATAGAACATTGAGTAGGTGGTCAGCATCACCTCCCGCAATTCATCAGCGGTTCCCACGACAATTACTCCTACATTCGCACAATTCCATCATCGTATTCTGTAGTATTGACTTCTACTTAGGTATCGTATTTGCTCGTCTTCCCCCTACAGATTTTTACCGCAAGACAATATGGTAGGAGGCCAAACGTCTCTTTCTTTTTAGCACTTGACAAGCCTACCTAAATATTACAGGCACAACCCTGTCATGGCCTAGTTCATCCACACTGTTTGGTTTTGCGTTGGACCTCATTTACCTTTGTATGATACATGCTTTGCTGTATGTCCTATGTACACTTCATCTGTACATTTTCGTGTGATCACTTGTATCTTGTTTTCAATAAACTTTGTTTTTTGGAAAAAAAAAAAAAAGGAAATCAAGGCCACAAAAATTAAAAACGAACGAAAATTTTCAAAAGAGAGTATTATTATTATTATTATTATTACATCGCGTTTATATAGCGCCAAATGGTTTGCTCAGCGCTGTACAATAGGGGGACAATACATGGCACAGTACAACAAAAACAGACAGCGTACGAGGGGTAAGAGGGCCCTACTCTTTCAAGCTTACAATCTAGGAGGGAGGGGGTAGTGGAACAATAGGATGTGGCTTAGGGGAATGAAGTGGCTGAGGGGAATGAAGTGGCTGAGGGGAATGAAGTGGCTGAGGGGGATGAAGTGGTGGGAGGAATGAGGGAGAATGGCCATTAGGTGAGGGTGGGGTAGGCTTCCCTGAAGAGATGGGTTTTGAGGGAGTGCCTGAATGTGGGGAGGGAAGGCGACAGTCGGATGGATTGGGGCAGTGAGTTCCAGAGGAAAGGGGAGGACCTGGAGAAGTCCTGCAGTCTTGCATGGGTGGAGGAGACCAGGGAGCAGGATAGAAGGAGGTCATGTGAGGAGCGAAGGGTACGGGTAGGGTGGTACTTAGGGATCAGGTTGGTGAGGTAGTCAGGGGCAGTGTTATGAACGGCTTTGTAGGTCAGGATTAGAAGTTTAAATTTGATGCGTTGGGCAATCGGGAGCCAGTGGAAGGAGAGGCAGAGGGGGGTGGCAGAGGTGGAGCGGGTGGTGAGGTGGATGAGTCTGGCCGCTGAGTTCAGGATGGTTTGGAGCGGGGAGAGCCTGCACTTGGGTAGGCCAGTGAGAAGAGAGTTGCAATAGTCAAGGCGTGAGATGATGAGGGAGTGTACAAGAAGTTTGGTGGTGTCTGGGGTGAGGAAGGCACGTATCTTGGCAATATTGCGGAGATGGAGCCTGCAGGTGTTTGTAAGTGATTTGACATGAGGCAGGAAGGAGAGGTTCGAGTCAAGAATGACGCCAAGGACTTTGGCTTGCGGGGCGGGAATGATAGTGGTGTTGGTGGTGGTGATGGATAGGATGGGGGGGGTGTGGGCAGGGGGAAAGACGAGGAGTTCGGTTTTGGAGAGGTTAAGCTTGAGGAAATGGAGCGACATCCAGTCTGAGATGTCGTTTAGGAGGTGAGTGATGCGGGCGGAGATAGTGGGGGTGAGGAGAGGGGTGGAGAGGTAAATTTGGGTGTCGTCAGCATAGAGGTGATAATTAAAGCCATGGGAGTGTATGAGTGTGCCCAGGGAGGAGGTGTAGATGGAGAAGAGAAGGGGTCCAAGGACAGAGCCTTGAGGGACCCCAACAGAGAGGGGGAGGGAGGGGGAGGTGGCGCCATTGTAGGTGACGCTGAAGAAGCGTCGGGATAGGTAAGATGAGAACCAGGAGAGATCGGTATCTCTGATGCCAAGGGAGAGTAGTTTATTAAGGAGGAGGGGGTGGTCGACTGTGTCAAAGGCCGCAGAGAGGTCCAGGAGAAGGAGGACAGAGTAGTCGCCCTTGGCTTTGGCGTTTAGTAGGTCGTTAGTGATTTTGAGGAGGGCAGTTTCGGTGGAGTGTAGGGGACGGAAGCCGGATTGTAATGGGTCAAGAAGGTTATTGTCCATAAGGTGGGCGCTTAGGCGATCGTAGACTATGCGCTCAAGGAGCTTGGAGGTGAGAGGCAGCAGGGAGAAGGGTCTGAGGTTGTTGGGGTCTGCAGGATCCAGGGAGGGCTTTTTGAGGATGGGGGTAATATGTGCGTGCTTTAGGGGGGAGGGGAATGCGCCAGTAGAGAGGGAGAGATTGAAGATGTGGGTGAGGGAGCGGATGAGGGAAGAGGGGGGTGACTGGAGGAGTTGAGAGGGGATAGGGTCCAGGGGGCAGGTAGTGAGGCGGGCTTCTGAGAGAACCTTGACGACTTCCTCAGTAGTGACAGGGCTGAGGGAGTGCAGTGCAGGGGGGGTTACGGTGGGCGGGGCCTTGGGAGAGGTGGAGGGCAGTGTGGTTGTGAGGGCAGAGGAGGAGGGAGAAGAAGGGGTGAGGAGGCTAGGTGGGGAGGTAGATTGCAAGTTGACAATGTCCTTACGGATATCGTCAATCTTGTTACGGAAATGGGTGGCAATCTCGTGGGCGGTGAGAGAGGTACTGAGTGGAGGAGGGGGGGGAGAGAGCAGGGAGTTGAAGGTGGAGAAGAGTCGGCGAGGGCAGGAGGAGAGGGTGTTAATTAGGTTAACAAAGTAGGCCTGCTTGGCGGCGTGGAGGGAGGAGGTGTAAGTGAGGAAGGCAGATTTGTAGAGGGAGAATGCGTGAGGGGACCTGGTTTTGCACCACAGTCTCTCCAGTGCGCGACTGCGACGTTTGAGGCGTTTAGTGCTGTCATTCTGCCATGGTTGAAGCGGTCTGGGTTTGATGTTGCGTGTGGTTAGGGGTGCTAGAGAGTCTAGGGCAGCTGACAGTGAGTCGTTGTACAGGGTGGTGGCTAGGTCAGGACATGATAGTGGGAGGATGCCATCGTGTAGGCGGTCGGCGGCTGAGTGGAGGGGGGCCGGGTTCAGGTTGCGGAGATTGCGGCTGGTGATGGTTTGGCATTTTTGGGGGGGGGAGTTGGAGGAAGGGAAGATGGAGAACGTGATGAGATGGTGGTCAGAGAGAGGGAAGGGGGTGTTAGAGAACTGGTTGAGGGTACAGAGGTGGGAGAAGACGAGGTCCAGGGTGTTCCCTCCGATGTGGGTGGAGGATTGCGTGTGCTGTGTGAGCGCGAAGGAGGAGGTTAGGTGGAGGAATTGGGAAGTGGCCGGGTTGTTGTCATTGATGGGGATATTGAAGTCCCCGTGGATGATGGTCGGTAGCTCAGAGGAGAGGAAGAAGGGGAGCCAGGCGGCGAAGTTGTCCAGGAAGTGGGGTATGTAACCAGGAGGTCTGTAGATCACTGCGATCCTTAAGGGGGTGGGTGAGAAGAGTCGGATGCAGTGCGCCTCAAAGGAGGGGAAGGATAGAGAGGGTGGGTTAGGGAGGACCTGGAAGGTGCTCAGCGGTGAAAGGAGCAAGCCGACACCACCACCTCTGCGATCGCCCAGTCTTGGCGAATGGGTCCAGATGAGACCTCCATGGGTGAGTGCCGCAGGGGAAGTGGAGTCGGTGGCCTGTACCCAGGTTTCAGTAACTGCAAGGAGGTTTAGGGAGCGGGAGATGAAGAGGTCATGGATGGCAGTAAGCTTGTTGCAAACCGAACGGGCATTCAGGAGTGCAACTGAGAGAGGGGGGATAGGTATGGGGAGGAGGGGTACATGTATGAGGTTGAGGGGGTCACGTCGGCTGGGGTGAGCAGGGGGGACTCTAGGGGGGGGGTGAGGTGGTGAGGGGCCAGGGTTCGGGGAGATGTCCCCAGCTGATATGAGAAGGAGGAGGGTGAGGAAGGTGGCATGGGAACGGGAGGTGTAGGAGCGTGTGGGTCCGGAAGTGTTGGCAAGTGGGTCAGCGGGGAAGTGGAGTATCAGGAGGAGGTGGCGGGTGCCGTAATGGGGAGAGGGGAGAAGCAAGGGGGCGATATAGAGCTGCTTAGTGGGGGTGGGCGGGTGGAGGAAGGCGGTTTTAGGGATGGAGGAGAGGAGGACGAGGAGGAGGAGCGCGGGCGGCATGTTGGGGTGAGCGGGGTGCTGGAAAGGTCAGGGGGGTGAAGGGGTGCTGGTCAGGGATGGCAAAGCAGAGTGTCCGAAACGCCATGGGAGGTGAGGGGGTGCAGGTCCGGGATGGTGAAGCAGAGCGACTGTAGCGCTGTGGAGGACACTATTGAGTTCTTCTGTGAGGGGAGAGGGAGAGTGGAGGGCAGCAGGGATAGCAACTGGTTGGTAGTATTCTGCGGGTGAAGTAGGTTGGTGTCCGTGGGTGCGGCGGCACGTCATCAATGGGTGCGGTGGTTCGGTGAGCGGAGGGGTCGTAGGACGCGACGTCTGGGGTGCGGTATGCGCGGCGTCTGGTGATGCTGGCAGCTCGGAGACCGGAGACGTTGATTCCAGGTGTTGAGGGCCAAACCATCAGAGTAGGACAAACCATCCAAATATTTCAAATATATTAATAGTAAAAAGGTCAGGTCTGAGTATGTAAGCCCTTTACAAAACAATTTAGAGTTGGCGACTGGGGACAAAGAGAAGGCGAATGTAATAAATACCTTCTTCAGCTCTGTGTATACAAAGGAACATGGGGGAGCTCAAGTCCATATTGGGGATATTTTTGACATAGCTCAAAAGGAACCACAATGGCTCAAAGTTGATATGGTCTAGAAACATATAGACAGAATAAAGATCAATAAAGCACCTGGACCAGATGGCATACACCCAAATGTCCTAAAAAGTTGTGCTTTGTTATTTCAAAGCCATTGTTTCTAATCTTTAATGAATGGCATAGTACCACTGGATTGGCGTAGGGCCAATGTGGTGCCTATTTTGTGATCAAAGTCTTTACCAAATAACTATACACTGTTTAGTTTAACGTCTATAGTTGGGAAGATACTGGAGAGTTTAATAAAAGACCACATACTGTAGATGAGTTCTTGCTATAAAAAAAACACATTGTAAGCAATTGCCAGCATGGATTCACGAAAGACAGAAGTTGTCAAACAAATCTGATTTCTTTTTATGTGGTGGTAGGCAAAAAGGAGTGGCTGTAGATGTAGTATACTTGGATTTTGTAAAAGTGTTTGACAGAGTTCCCCACACATGGCTAATGTGTAAGGTAAAGTCTACAGGCTAGGAAAATTCTGTTTGAAAATGGATAGAAAACTGGGTAAAATACTGTATTCAGAGGGTAGTCTAAGATTATTAGTGATGTACCCCAAGGTTCAGTTTTGTGACCCTTACTTTTTAATATATTTATAAATTATATAGAGTTTGGGATTAAAAGTACCATTTTAGTAATTGCAGATGATACCAAGCTACATAGTGGAATAATGTCCACACAGCATCTGTCCAGCTTTCAAGCAGACCTCTGTGCACTAATTAATTAGGCAAATGAGGTTTAATGCTGATAAATTTAAAATGCAATTGGGGGATAAAAACATGCATGCATCATACATTCTAGAAGGAGTACATTGGGGGGAATCAATGGTAGAGAAGGATCTGGGTGTTGTGATAGATCATACTGTAGATTTAATAATAACATGCAATGCCAACCGGCAGTTCCTAAAGTTAGCAAAATACTTTGAGAGAGAAACTCCAGAGAGACATATTTTCATCTCTGTAAAAAAACCTAAGGGAGACCTTATCTAAAATATGCAGTTCCATTTCGGACGCCAGTTCACAAAAGGATATTGGAGAACTGGAAAAAGTGCAGATTAGGGCAACCAAACTGATAAGAGGTAAGGAGGAGCTCGGCTTTGAGAAAAGATCAGTTGAACTAAATTTATTCTGTCTTGAAAAGACGCACTTAAAATGGAACTTCACCCTAAAGGAGAAGTTCTGCTTGTTTGCACCTTTAGGGGGGAGTTTTGACAGGTACCCGCTCCACTAGGTACTAGCAGGTAAGGGACATATGTAGCACTTGGCATATTGCCTCAAATTAGCCGTATATGTTTAAAATATGAAAAAAAAATGTAGTGGAGTTTTTAGAGGCGATGGGACACTTTGTGATTCTTTACACCATCTAGATTGCATGCAGTACACATATATTTAAACAAAACAGTTTTATGAAGTTATTTTTCCCAGACCACATTGTTTTAACTCACTATAACTTCCCAATGTTCTGGGTTGGGTGATAATTGCACAGTATTTGTGGTTGTAGTAATGTGGCTCTTTGACTTCAGTGACTCTTTTTCATATTTTCCCATGGTAAACTAGTAAACAGCAGAGATTATAAGTGAAAAAGAACCTAGCTTATTTTGACCTAAAACTAAAACTCAGGTTTCAAAAACAGTATTTTTGCAGAGGAGATGGTTTCTTTTATGCACCCGTGACATGCCCTATTGCTTCCTTTCAGCTCAGTATGGATCCATTTATAGTGCCTAGCTATTTTGATGTATGAAGTCACTGAACCCTACAATTAGCACCAGCTGAGTGATATTTAAAAAGTTATGAATTTAGCTCAGTGCATAGAACTGTATAGGTAACAGTGGAGAAGCAAGAACCTTCTTCCTGCCTCATCCCAAATTACTGTTGCACTTACCCCCAAAAGAGTTGCTGATGTTTGGGTTCCCTGACTCCAGCTGTCAATGACCTTCCTGGCAATGACACATCCTCTGACACACCAAAGCTAAACAGGAAATATTTATTTGTGGAATACACAGCATATCAATAAACACAATGGCAATAACAATTACCAAGTAAACAAAAAAAGATACCAATACTGTATAAGACTATAAGAAACTAGAAGATCTAATGCCTCTATCTTAAACCCTAAAACCAAGGAGGTCCTAACTAAGGGCCGATACTGGGAACTAAAGGTTAATTAGTCTTTCCAAACCCTTCACACTGACCAGTGTGTTGGTAATCATCGGGGCCCAAAGTTCCAGCGTTGAGGCGCTCAAAGTTGAGCAGATTTCACAATACTGGGTATAAGTGCTCAACCTGTATCCTAAAAAATAGGTGACTCTTGTCACGGATCCACGGTTGCCGCCACCAACATGCGACAATCGCACGACCGTGACTAACAGTAATATGTCACGCCCACGGCGTCAGGCCCCAGACCTTCTCACCAAACTCGTGACCGAAGGACCGGCCGATCTAAAACCGCGGTGTGACGTGCGTAACAAGGCCCCACCCAGTTGCACTCTGCACAGCGATTGTCCAGCTAATGGGCTACAATCGGTGCCTGCAGCCTGAATGCGCTTGTTACTGGGTCGGGTTAATTACGCAACTAACCCTTCTACTGCCACCACCATCTTGAAATGTACAGAGAAGACGGACTCTGTCAGAAATACACTATATTGATTGAAAAGTCACCTGTCAAATATGGTCAATTGGGCAGGGAGTAAACAAACACAGTAGCATCTCTTCAAAAGGCAGGAATTCGTGAATTGCAGGTAACACTTTCAGAAAGAAAGATTTATTACTAAAAGAGTCAAACAGGTGCAATAAAATATTTACAAAGAAATGTCACAAAAATATATATATATGTATATAAAGACACAGCAAAGAGATAATTAGGAAGGACATTACAGGGTTAAATTACTTGCCCTTAGCCTGGGTTTGCAGATCCAAGTTGCAGAGCAGGACGATTCTTTATCTCCTCCTTCGATGTTAGCTGGGAGATCTGTGTAAAACTTAAACTCTTAGGCTTGCAGCCTGTCCCTTTTTTAAAAGTCCCTCTGAAGGGGGGGGGGTTGCTCTCGCTACCCTGTGTTGGGATAGGTCAGGAGAACTCTGAGTTAGAACCCACATCTGTCATAATCCATGACATGAAACATCGAGGAAAAGCCTTACTTGAGGAATGTTCAATTAACTTCAAGTCCTGCATTATCTGTTTTATGATGGGTGAAAAAGGTTACACTCTCAGGACTGCAGGGGGGTAGGGAATGAGGCTGAGGAATGAGAAATATCTCGAATAAAAAGAAAAAAAAAGGAAAAAGGAGAACTCCGCTCCAACGCTGCGCTGATTAGCACGTTTGCTACAACTCTGTCCTTTTAATCAGTGGACAGAACTTTGTGGCCAGTGGCCTCTCACCACCAAATGGGGGTTTCTACTCTCTACTCTTTCTACTGTTTTGATCCAGTGACATTAGCTGCAACTCAGGATTTAGTGAAGATGATCTCTCACTGACTTTGCAATGTAGGTTGTGTTTTGCCAGCTTTTTGTTGCCCTGAAGTGTTGCTTCCATCAACCCATGACTGCATTACAAAGCATTGCAGCATATGAACAGCCTCCTCCACCTGTTGTTTAGCCTTTGGTTGGGAGGCTTGGTGGGTGTAAAATCACAACTCAGCTGCCTGTTTTTACTGTCCCTTGGCCTACTGTGTGAAAGAGGCCCAACACAGTAAAGCATGTTATAGGTTAAATTTAGGGACCACTTTGATGGCTTGGGAGAAGCATTGTTAGTATGGACTGGACTCTGCATTATGGTGAGATTTGATGGATAATAGCACTGTCCAATCATGAGCCATCATCATAAAAGCACATTCCAAAATGAAGGAATAGGTATTGCTACATAGCACTGCTCCAGCCATAAGAAAAGAGAGTTCATGTCAGAGGAAAGCAGTACAACCACACACTGATTCCTCAAACACTGTATGTATCAAGCCTCAGCTCGCTCACACGCAGAGCTCCTGTCACAGTTACAGTCAACAATGGAAGCCCCTCCTACAATACTGATCACTTCCTATGTACAGTGTTTTGCTTACAGGGCGCTCCTGTGGAGTGCTTTGTAGTAGGATCCGAATCCCAGGAGCTGATTGATTCAACTACTGAGCATAATTCTGAACCCAGCTGTCACTGTTAGCTGGTGGTTTCAGCACTATGTCCTATCACAGCTTCTGTCATTCAACATGTAACCTGCTGTCCTCCAGACCAGGTGTCATGTTTCACATGACTGTCATATTGGCTGTAATATGCCTTTAAGTGTTCTCTATAATTTGTCTCTGCTCCTCCTTTTGCTTTGGTTTAGTTAATGCTGTATAGATAGCCCACCCTTTTTCCCAGAAATGCATTGCAGCTCTAGCCTCATGTCATGAAGCAGGACACATTATGATCTTTGACCTATCAGATGTTCATTGTTGTAAGATTATCTCAGTTTATTGAATAAACTTCACAAGATCTACAATATATCTCGATTGAGTCATTGACTGTGGTATCCAACTGAGATTGGGGTTGTCACTATCTCATCACAACTATAAATTACAGAGATCACACTTTCAATGCTTAGATAGGAGAGACAGAACAGTCAAAAGATCAGTGAAATGTCCTCATAGGATCAGCTGAAGATCAGCTAAAAGATTAGTCAAATGATCAGTGAAGAGTCTTCATAGAATCCTTGCTGGCTTTGGATACACAGTGAGATGTTATATGGACTGGATATAACAGCTACAGACTGTGCAGCCATCTCTACACAAGCCTGTACATGTCTGCAAGTATATCTCAGCATAACACTCATTAATGTAAGGACAAATTATTTATGTGAATGTCTTACAACTGCAAGTTTATACACTGCATCTGTATGCATTACCACATGGCTTGTCTGTGAAATATTATAGAAAGTGAAAGAAAACTTTTCTGCAACCATTGCCTGAGAAACCTGAGCTCACCCACAAAAAATGGATACATTTACCTGTAAACTTTCTATCAACCCCTCTCCTTGCTAACATGATGTTTCAGGAAAGTAATACACAGTCTGGGGAAACTAATACACAACCACAATCAGAGCTTAATCCAGAGCAGGACTTAAACCCTGAATTATTCAAAAGAGAAAAACGCGTAAGAAACCCTCCAGGACAATGCAAGAGAATCTTAATGCTGATAAGTTAAAATTGCTGTCTAATATCAATGACTTATGGTCTATGACTGTTAAATGCATGGCTGCTCTCTCCCAAAAATCTCATGAGCCAATACAACTAGAGGGCACTATCCAGCAATTGAATGATTGAATGTTGCTTATGAGAATTATCAAAGACTGTGTGTTAAATATATTGCTCTATTAAAGCGGTACAACACTCAAAGGTCATTGGAAGAATTAATGAGTTTTCTGGAGCTCAATCTTGAAAGAGACAATTTAGTGGTGCGAACAAAGACAGAGGCAGAAGTGAGAATAACACAACTCCATGAATCCAGATCTTATCGCTCTGCATCTACTAGACGCTCCTCAAGATCTTCCAAATCCCTACAATCAAGGTCTTCTACACTCAGTCAACAATTAATAAAAGCCTGTGCTGATGCTGAAGCTTGTAAAATTCAGGCAGCTTTCGCCCAAAAGAAAGCAGAGAGGCTCAGGCCGCACATCAGAAAGCAGAAATGGAGGCTCAGGCTGCAGAAATGGAGGCTCGTGCCACACATAAGAAAGCAGAAATGGAGTCTCAGGCCGCACATCAGAAAGCAGAAATGGAGGCTCGAGCCGCACATAAGAAAGCAGAAATGGAGGCTCAGACCGCAGAAATGGAGGCTTAGGCTGCACATAAGAAAGCGGAAATAGAGGCTCAGGATGCACATCAGAAAGCAGAGAAAGAAGCTGAAACCACGCGCCAAAAAGCAGAAATTTAAGCTTTGGAAAAACAATGTGAGCATGCCACAGCCATGGCAAGGTTAAGGGTCTTAGAACAAGCCATTAGTGAAAACGAAAGAGACAACAGTTCCAGACACTCAGTTGTATCCTATGTCTCAGATTCTTCACACACCTCTCCAGAACGTCAACTCTCTGTCACAGCAGCCAAAGTACTCAATCAAAGTCTCTTCTGCACCTACTGTACCTCAAGACGATTTGCCCTTATATCCTCCAATACATCAGTCTGCAGAATCTCAGCTAGCCGCAGACACTGGTGTGTATTTAATAGACCATCCATCATACTTTGGCACCAACAGAGTACCTCCTAGCAAACGCACTACTCTACAAGCTAACATGCCAATGGACTTTAGGCCAGCTCTGGCATTGAATGCTCTAGCAGAAACATATGTTCCCAAGTCACTCCACGTAAGTCTACCAACAGTCACAACCAACTCTGTTCCACCTGCAGTCATGCACCCAAAATCTGAAAACATGGACATGTCACGGTTTGCTAAATACATGCTCCGCAGAGAGCTTGTTAAGACAGGACTCACCAAGTTTGATGACAAGCCTGAAAATTGCAGAGGCTGGAAATCCACTTTTAAGGCCACAATGAGTGACCTAGACATCAATGCCACAGAGGAATTAGATCTACTCATCAGATGGCTAGGTCCCCAATCCACTGAACACATCGAGAGGCTCAAAGCAGTTCATATTGACAACCCTGCTGCAGGCCTTATTGCTGCTTGGGTCAGACTTGAACATACCTTTAGCAGCCCAGAGGCCATTGAAGAAGCTTTATTCAAAAGGTTGCAAAGCTTCCCAAGGATTTCTGCTAGTGACAATCTAAAGTTTCAAGAACTGAGCGATGTTATTATTATTATTATACAGTATTTATATAGCGCTAAAAGGTTTGCTCAGCGCTGTACATTATAGTGGGGGACAGAACATGAGACAATACAGCAACAAAACAAAACACTACGGATTCAAGGGCCCTGCTCTTTCGAGCTTACAATCTAGGAGGGAGGGGATAGTAGTACAGGAGGAAGTGGCTGTGGTAGGAGGAGTGGAGGAGATCGGCTGTTAGGTGAGGGCGGGGTAGGCTTCCCTGAAGAGATGGGTTTTCAGGGTGCGCCTAAAGGTGAGGAGGGCAGGTGAGTCTGATGGATTGGGGTAGTGAGTTCCAGAGGATGGGGGGAGTCCTGGAGAAGTCCTGCAATCGGGCGTGGGAGGTGGAGACCAGGGAGCTAGAAAGTAGGAGGTCTTGTGAGGAGCGAAGATTACGGGTAGGGTAGTATTTGGGTATCAGGTCGGTGAGGTAGTTTGGGGCAACATTATGAATGGCTTTGTATGTCTGTGTTAGTAGTTTGAGTTTAATGCGTTGGGCAATCGGGAGCCAGTAGAGGGAATGACAGAGGGGGGTGGCAGAAGCGGAGTGGTTGGTAAGGTGGATGAGTCTGGCCGCTGAGTTCAGCATAGACTGAAGCGGGGATAGTCTGCGATGAGGTAGGCCGGTGAGAAGGGAGTTGCAGTAGTCCAGACGTGAGATAATAAGGGAGTGAACGAGTTGTTTAGTTGTGTCTGGGTTTAGGAACGAACGTATTTGGAGATGTTGCGGAGGTGGAGCCTGCATGAGTTTGCCAACGATTGGACATGGGGTTGGAAGGACAGGTTTGAGTCTAGAGTGACACCTAGGACTTTGGCTTGTGCGGTGGGACTGATGGTGGCATTGTTGGTCGTGATGGAGAGGGTGGGGAAGGGGGCACGGGCTGGGGGGAAAATCAGGAGCTCGGTTTTAGAAAGGTTCAATTTGAGGAAATGGAGTGACATCCAATCTGATATGTCGTTCAGTAGGTGGGTGCTACCGGCGGAGACTGAAGGGGAGAGGCGAGGAGTGGAGAGGTAAATTTGTGTGTCATCGGCGTAGAGGTGATAGTTGAAGCCATGGGAGTGTATCAGTTTGCCGAGGAGAGAGGGGGAGGTGGTAGCGTTATAGGTAATGCTGAAGGAGCGTTGGGATAGATAGGAGGAGAGCCCAGAGAGAGCGGAGTCTCTGAGGGAGTGTAGTTTGTTAAGGAGGAGGGGGTGGTCGACTGTGTCGAAGGCCGCGGAAAGGTCGGGGAGTAAGAGGACTTAGTAGTGGCCATTAGCTTTGGCGGTTAGCAGGTCATTAGTGATTTTGAGTAGGGCAGTTTCAGTGGAGTGTAGGGGACGGAAGCCAGACTGCAGTGGATCGAGGAGGTTGTTGTCAGTGAGGTGGGCGCTTAGGCGATTGTAGACTAAGCGCTCAAAGAGCTTGGAAGCAAATGGCAGCAGGGAGATGGGTCTAAGGTTGTTCAGGTCGGTGGGGTCCAGGGAGGGTTTTTTGAGTATGGGGGTGATGTGCGTGTGCTTTAGGGGGGAGGGGAATGCGCCAGTAGAGACGGAGAGATTGAAGATGTGGGTGGGGGAGTGAAGGATGGAGGAGGAGGGTGACCGGAGGAGTTGTGTGAGGACAGGGTCAAGGGGGCAAGTGGTGAGGCGGGCTGCTGAGAAGACCTTAGTGACCTCCTCAGTGGTAGCAAGGCTGAAGGAGCGGAGTGTTGGGGAGGTTATAGTGTGCGGGACGTTAGGTGTGGTGGGGGTAGGGCGGTTGCGAGGTCAGAGGAGGGAAGAGTTGGTGGGGTTATGGTGGGAGGGAGGCTAGGTGGGGAGGTAGGTTGAGCATTGGCAAAGTCCTTATGCAGGGGTGTCCAAACTTTTTTCAAAGAGGGCCAGATTGGATGAAGTGAACATGGTGGAGGGCCGAACATTTTTCTGAACATTCTTTGAACCATTACAATTAAATGCAAATAAATTATTTTATGCCAAGTTAATTGCAAACGACATACTTTTCATTTCATAACATTAAGATCAACTGACAGCTGAGTTTTCACAATGTATTGAAAATAAATTTTAAAAAAACTTACCTGCACTAATGTGAAGGGTGAAAAAGGCAGCTGGAGCTGAAGTCTCTGCTCGGCAGCTGGGAGGGGAAGAGAAACACACTTCACGCTGGAAGCCCGGCCCTGACGTCACCGCCCTCTGTCACTCCCAGCGCGGCGCAGTCACGCATGCGCACTGCTCTCAAGCAGAAGACTGTCTGCCACAGAAGGGAGGACCGTGCGACAGCCGCATTTACACAGACCAGGGAGAACGCGCCGCAGTCAGGCATGCGCACTTCCCTCTGCTCTCAAGCAGAAGACTGTCTGCCATAGAAGGGAGGGCTGTGGGAGGGCCACATTACACAGAGCAGGGAGGGCTGTTGGAGGGCCGTATTAAATCGACCCCCGGGCCGTAAATGGCCCGCGGGCCGGACTTTGGACATGCCTGCCTTATGGATTGCGTCGATCTTATTTTGGAAGTGATTGGCAACCTTGTGGGTGGTGACTGAGGTACTGGGAGGGGGTGGGGGGGAGAGAGTAGGGAGTTGAAAGTGGAGAAGAGCCGGTGAGGACAGGTGGAAAGGGTGTTGATGAGGGTTACGAAGTAGGCTTGTTTGGCGGTGTGGAGGAGGAGGAGTAGGTGAGGAAGGCGGATTTGTAGAGGGAGAATGCTCGAGGGGATCTGGTTTTGTGCCATAATCGCTCCAGCGCACGACTGCGTCATTTAAGATTTTTAGTGTGGTCGTTCTGCCAGGGTTGAAGCGGTCAGGGTCTAATGCTACGTGTGGTTAGGGGTACTAAGGAGTCTAAGGCAGCTGACAGTGAGTTGTTATACGCAGTAGTGGCCAGGTCAGGGCATGACAGTGGAAGGATACTGTTGTACAGACGGTCAGCTGCTATGTTCTATGTTCTATTAGAGCTTCAACTTGCTAAGGCTGACATCAATTTACCTGGTCTCAGTTACCTTGACACCTCTCATGGCATCAAATCTATTGTTCTCAAGCTACCATATGGAATTCAAAAAAGATGGGCAGCGCTTGGATCACAGTATAAGGAAGAACATAGAGTTGCCTTTCCTCTTTTTTCCTACTTCTGCAAGTTCATCATAAGAATTGCAGAAACTAAGAATGACCCATGTTTTTCATATGGGGACTGTAACCTTCTCAGTACATTCTCTCCAAGACCTACAAACACATGTATGTCGCACAGAGACCGTAGAGGTCCAGCGTTAGTGAAAAGGACTAATGTTCTACCTGCGCCTGCTACAGTTCTTGACAAGACTGATCAAAACAAGAAAATTAAGGACACAAATCGCCAATGTCCAATACATAACAAACCACATCCACTTAAGAAATGTATCAGCTGCAGAAAGATAACCCTCCAAGAACGTAAGGAACTTTTGAAGAAATTTGGGGTTTGCTACAAATGCTGTGCCTCCACAGAACACTTTGCAAAGGACTGTAAAGCAATCATCAAATGTATAGAGTGTGACAGTGATGACCATATGCAAGCTCTTCATCAATATTCGCACAACTCTACTACGCTCACAAACAATCTTCCTTAGGCAAAGCAAGGCGGGGAGCGCCCAAATCAAGCAGCACCTACCACCCCAGTGTTCTCTACATGTACAGAGGTCTGTGGAGAAGGATTCTGCGACAAATCCTGTGCAAAGATATGCTTGGTCCATGTATACCCCAAAGGTCATCCTGAAAAGGCCATAAGACTGTATACTATTCTGGATGATCAGAGTAACAGATCTATTGCAAGAACACAGTTTTTTGAACTGTTGCACATAACTGGAGATGCTCTGCCTTATACTCTAAGCACTTGTGTCAGCACTACAGAAGTCTTAGGTAGGAGAGCCAGTGGTCTTGTAGTTACTCCTCTGAATGACAATGTGGAAATATCTTTGCCCACTATCACTGAGTGCAACCAGATTCCAAATACCAAAGAGGAGATCCCTACTCCTGAAGCTGCTTTTCACCATTCTCACTTAAAGCACATAGCCAACCAAATACCAGCCCTCAATGAAAGTGCCGATATTCTGCTGTTACTCGGTTGAGACATCCTAAGGGTGCACAAAGTTAGTAATCAAATCAACGGTCCACACAATGCACCATATGCTCAGCATCTGGATCTAGGATGGGTCATCATAGGCAATGTCTGCCTAGACAAGGACAGGAGGTCCTACTCAGTATCTTCCTTTAAAACACATGTCCTGTTTTTTTTTTCTCATCCCCCACATCTCTAACATTCTGCTAAAACTTTGTAATAATAGTACTGATTGGACTTTGAAGAAGAGGACATACCCTGAAAGCTTGTCCTCAAAATTGTATGTTAGTGCAAATAAAAAAAGTATCATGTCAGTATTCAATTGTTTCTGACTAAATTCACTAAAATCACATAGTAAAACATTACTGTATCAAACCATTTCACATACATTTTGTCCCTAGTGCTTTTTCCTGTGCCCTGCCTGCATTTTTACCGTTCTTTCTGCTTTGAAACTGAGAAATGTCCATGGCGCCCAAACAGCGTCCCTTTAGGTCAAAAGTGGTTTTAGACCAGCTAGAGAACAGCGATAGTAAACTAGAACCACTTGCAGAATTGAGTGATAATGATTTGTGTGGAAATTCGTCATCAGACACTGAAAACGATTTTGCGACTTTGCTCAGTGATTTGCGAACTTGGTGCTATATTTCAAATTTCAGTGTTTTTGGTTTGATTATATTATTGAATAAAATCTATTATTATTATTATATTATTATTTGTTATGATTATTTATCAAATTAAAATTTATGATTTCGTGTTTCAAATTTTAACATACCCGGGATGTTTACTAGACTCTTGTTTTGACAGATTTCAGTGAGTTATTCCTAAGAATTGCAGGCCTACAATAAAAAAAATACATATTTCCATGCAAAAAAATGTACTGCTTTGAGCACAGAAATACTGACATAATCAGACCGCTAGGGAGGCTACTCTCTGGGATGACAGCATCGGCAACACAGTGTTCGAGGTAACCACTAAAGACAATGAATTGGCAGCTACCATAGAAGACAAAGAATTCTTGCAAAGCATGAGTAAAGAGTTCTACCAAGATGATTCCAACAGTTGGGTAGCACCTCTACCATTTCTTACCCCAAGAAAGAGACTACCATACAATAGGGTACACACAGAATTACGGTTTGTTTCTTAAAATCACAGTTTGAACCAGAAGCTTGAGATGAAAAAGCACTTTGTGGACACCATGCAGAAGGTGTTTGAGAGAGATCATGCTGAGCCTGCACCTCCTCTTACGGAAGGAGAAGAATGTTAGTACCTAAAATGCTTTGGTGTCTACCATCCTTGCAAGCCTGATCAGATTAGGATGGTCTTTGACTCAAGTGCTCATCATGAAGGTCTCTCCCTCAATGACAATCTTCTCACTGGGCTTAATCTTCACTACAATCTCATAGGAGTTTTACCTCGCTTCAGACAAGAGCCAATTGCTGTAATGGTTGACATGCAGCAGATGTTCCACTGTTTCATCATCCAGGAAGACTACAGAAACTTCCTCAGTTTTGATGGTACTGCAATAATGATGTCAATGATGAAGTCATAGACTACTGAATGAAGGTAACAGTCCTTCTCTTTCAGTTGCAATTTATGGGCTGAGGAAAACAGTTCAAGAGGGTGAGAAAGAATTTGGATCTGATGCAAGACAGTTTGTCGAAAGGAATTTCTATGTAGATGATGGACTCAAATCTCTGCCCAATAAAGAAGCTATTGACCTTGTGACGGAGGTGTGGGCGGGACAGAACATACACGGAGAGCAGTGAGCACACAAGGTTTTTTTATTGAGGGATGTGGGACACTTGATCGGGGCAACAAGGATAACGTCCGGGGGCACACAACAGAGGGACAGTTCAGGCAAAGATCATCTGAGCCCACAGCAGGGTGCAGTTCAGGCCAAGGCAGTCTGGACACACAGTAGGGGGGCAGTTCAGGCCAAGGTAGTCTGGGCTCACAATTAGGGGCAAGTCAGGCAAAATAGTCCGGGCACACAGCAGGGGCAGTTCAAGCAGGGATAATCCGAGCACAGCAGGGGCAGTTCAGGCCAAGGTAGTCCGGGCACACAATAGGGGGCAAGTCAGCCAAAAACAGTCCAGGCACACAGCAGGGGCAGTTCAGGCAGGAATAATCCAAGCACACAGCAGGGGCAGTTCAGGCCAAGGTAGTCCGGGCACACAATTAGGGGCAAGTCAGGCAAAAACAGTCCAGGCACACAGCAGGGGCAGTTCAAGCAGGGATAATCCGAGCACACAGCAGGGGCATTTCAGGCAGGGATAATCCGAGCACACAGCAGGGGCAGTTCAGGCAAGGATAATCCGGGCACACAATAGGGGCAGTTCAGGCAACAATAATCCGGGCACACAGCAGGGGCAGTTCAGGCATCGATAATCTGGGCACCCAGTAGGGGACTGCAGGGGCACTCCGCAACATGCGGTTTGTAGGGACACTCACGGCAGATGGCTTCTAGGGACACTCAGCAGCGGGCAGCTTCCAGGGACACTCACAGCAGGTAGCATGCAGGGACTTTCAGCGGCGGTTTCCAGGGGCACCCAGCAGCGGACAGCGTGCAGGGAAATTCAGCAGCAGCTCCCAGGGACACTCAGCAGTGGACAACGTGCAGGGACACTCAGCAGAAGACAGCGTGCAGGGTCACTCAGCAGCTTCCAGGGACACTCACAGCAGGAAGCATGCAGGGACACTCAGCTGCAGCTTCCAGGGGCACTCAGCAGCGGACAGCGTGCAGGGACACTCAGCAGCACCTCCCAGGGCACTTCCAGGGACATTCACAGTGGTCAGCTTCCAGGGACACTCACAGTAGACAGCATGCAGGGACACTCAGCGGCAGCTTCCAGGGTCACTCAGCAGCTTCCAGGGACACTCAGACAGCTTCGGCAACGGACAGCTTCCAGGGACACTCCCAGCGGTCAGCTTCCAGGGACACTCAGCAACAGACAGCTTCCAGGGACACTCAGCAATGGGCAGCTTCCAGGGACACTCAGCAGCGGACAGCTTCCAGGGACACTCAGCAACGGACAGCTTCCAGTGACATTCCCAGCAGTCAGCTTCCAGGGACACTCAGCAACAGACAGCTTCCTGGGACTCAGCAACGTACAGCTTCCAGGGACACTCCACAACGGACAGCTTCCAGGGAAACTTCCAAGAGGTCAGCTTCCAGGGACACTCCCAGTGGTCAGCTTCCAGGGACACTCAGCAACAGTCAGTGTGCAGAGACACTCAGTAGCAGGCAGTCTGCAGGGACACAGTGGTCAGCTTCCAGGGACACTCAGCAACGGACAGCTTCCAGGGACACTCAGCAATGGACAGCTTCCAGGGACACTCCCAGCGGTTAGCTTCCATTGACACTCAGCAACAAACAGCTTCCAGGGACACTCGGCAACGGACAGCTTCCAGGGGCACCCAGCAGTGGGCAGGGTGCAGGGGTGCTCAGTAGACAGGCTTGCAGGGTCTGGCAGGGTCTGGCAGGGTCTTGGCTGTAGGATCTGACTGCAACTCAGCCCCCTCACAGCACTCTGCCCCGAGCAGGGGACAAACTAACTCCTCGGGTCCTGCTCCGGTCTCTTTATCACTGGGGCTGGACGCTTCCTGGTTGCCCCGACAACAGCCAGCCTGGTGTCGGGTTTCCGGGGCAACAAACCCCACCCCTCACTGCAGCTGCACACAGGGAGCGTGGCCTTTGTCTCCGGCGAGCACAGAGAGTGGGAACTTCGGGGCCGCGCTGTGCCCGCCGAGACAAGGGGAGGGGGGTACACGGAGACACCCAGGTGACCAGCACGTGGAAAATCCACATGCAGGCACAGCGGGGTGTTCGACTCCTAGGTGTCCGGCCGAGGAGAGGTGCAAACCACAGATCCCTGGCGTCCGGCACACCACTTTGACGTGGGCTTGTGCGGGCGCAGGGACATGTAATGAGGAAGGGAGGGGGAAAGCGAGGGAGTGAGAGGGAGGACCGTGACAGACCTTCTTACTAGAACCCAGAACATGTTTGCCACTGAAAACCTCAAACTTCACAAAATCATCTCTAACAGCGACAAGGTCTTGATAGCCTTTCCTTCAGATGACCATGCTGTCAGTGTGAAGAAATTCCGACTAGGATCTGACCTTTCTGTTACACAATGCAGTCTTGGATTGCTTTGCAATGTTAAACAAGACACATTCACAATTTAAGCATCAGCCTGTGACAAGCCCTTCACAAAGCAAGGAGTATGGTCTACAGTGAACAGCATTTATGATCCGTTAGGTTTCATTACACCTCTCACCATTCAGGGTAAGATACTGCTGAGAGAACTTACTTCTGAAAGCTCAGACTGGAATACCGCCTTATCCAAGAAGAAACAACAAAGGTGGGAATCCTGGAAACTAAAGTTTGTTATATATCATAGATTTCAACGGGGAGTGTCATGTTTCATATGTGTGTCATATTGGCTGTCATATACCTTTCAGTGTTCTCTATAATTTGTCTCTTCTCCTCCCTTTCCTCTGGTTTAGTTAATGCTGTATAGATAGACCACCCTTTTCCCAGAAATGCATTGCAGCTCTAGCGTCATGTCATGAAGCAGGACACATCATGATCTCTTGACCTATCAGATGTTCATTGTTGTAAGATTCTCTCAGTTTATGGAATAAACTTCACAATATCTACAAGATATCATCTCGACTGAGTCACTGACTGTGGTATCCAACTGAGATTGGGGTTATCACTATCTCATCACAACTATAAGTTACAGAGATCACACTTTCAATGCTTAGATTGGAGAGACAGAACAGCAGGTTCTTGCTGTTTTACTGAAGGACTGCTGGAGCTTAAGCTGTACTTGAGGACCTGCATTGTAAGAATCACATTGCATCTGCTTCATATATTTTGTGGATCTGTGCTTTTCAACTTGTCCTGTTGCTTGTAAAGTATAACCCATAAGTCATCAGTCCATTAGGTCATCAGTCATCAGGGAGGACAAGAGGAAGCAAAGCCATGCTTTTATACCAAGAAGACTGCCTCCAAAAAGAGACACAATGGGTGAGATTTACTAGAACTGGAACACTCAGAATCTGGTGCAGCTGTGCATGGTAGCCAAATAGCTTCTAACTTCAGCTTGCACATTTAAGCTCTGGCAATAAAACCTGGAAGCTGTTTGGATTCTTTGCAGAGATTTTGAATGCTCCAGTTTAAGTAACCCCCCCCCCCCCATGTGTTCTGGATTACGTATTGTGTATCCATCACCTGTACATTGAGCTTTATTATGTAATGTATAATAGCTTTTTACTGACATCTAGTTTCAATTTAACTACAACTTGTAATTTAATATCTGCATGTTTAGATTAGTTGGTTTAGTCCTTAATTAGACTCCCTTTCTTCTTCTACTTTTTCCGCAGGTAGTTTCCAGCCTTCATAGTGGGCACAAGGTGTAGAAGATCATTGTCCATTTACATTTTGATATGACTGGATAACATCCTTGTAGTGCATTTTTACAGGTAAAACTACATTGGATAAAACTGTGGTGTTTTATTGGAGCAAAAAGTATGTCACCAGCACATCTAGGATCTCCAGAACCAGTCCAAAGCTTTACTTAGAGATCACATCATGATTACAGAAGCAACACAGACCTGATGAAGGGGTCTTGGAAGGCTCTGAAACTTCACTTCTGTAATTGTGATGTGATTGTCTAATAAAGTTTTGGACCTACATTGGAGATCCTAGGTTTGCTGGTGACATACTTTCTGCTTTGAATGTCTTTGGTTCCCAGCCAGTGGTCGCTGCAGAACCCTCTCATGCTCATAGCCACTTTTCAGGAACATGTGCTTTGAGAATATTGCACATGAATTATTGAAGAGTTTAGCTGTCTGTGGAGGGTGCTCATTCAACAGGTGATCATACTGGCTGGATGGACCGAGGTCTAACAGTGGTATGTTAATGCATAAAGCAGTGCTTGAAACAGAACACCATGTAGACAAGGCATGGTAAGTAAGCCAGGTAATACTGGTGGATAACATTTTGCGCTTTGCTTTTTCTGGCCACAGTTTCCATAGTACAGGTCTTCTTTCAGCACCTTGTTCAGAATCCCAAACATTGTCACCTTTTGTTCTGGATGGACGTCAGACAGTTTTTGTCAGAGCACAGGTGCATATAGCTCCCGTACACAACAAAATACTGTCAGAAACACTCCATTCATGGAACACTTCATATATCATTCACATGTTTTAGAATTGATATTTGACCTTCATAAACAACAGTTCACAAAGCTAAATTTCATATTTCTGAAGCAATCTCCAGATGAAATACTACGTTGTATGTCTTCCAGTGTTATGTTTATCTCTCCAAATGGCACTTCTCTTGTAAATAACAGAATGGTAGAGAGAAATACTGAGTTTTTGCAGATGTTTCAGAATTAAACATGCACAGTAGAAAAAATCTGAGGACTCCCAGTACCTTCACGTTCATATCTTACTCTTTAAAAAACTGAATTCTTGCCATTTGTACATCTGTGTTGAGAAGAAGAAGGTAATCAACAGATATGTTAAAACAGGTGGTATTTCTCACCATGTGAGGAGTCAGGTTGTGTAACAGATATTCCAATCCTTATTCATTTTTTCTTATTCTCCCGTGTGCAAGGAACTGAGTAGACATTATACTTGGTTAGATGTCATATTGATTGATTGCATCAATGAATATTCATTTCATTTAGATTTTGGAAAAGCCTACAGTTCTCTTTTTAAAAATCGCCTTGACTATTGAAGTAAATTAATGTTTAAAGCAACGTAAGTTATGTTGAAATGTATAATTCAATGACATATACAAGGTGAACAATCTTTCTGGACACCGGGTCTTACATTTGTGCTAGTAGTAAATTTTCTTGTTTCCTATAGCAACCTATCAATTTCCTAATATGGTTTCTGAAGTTCATAGAGGAAAATGAAAATGATTTCTGATATTCACTTTGAATACATATTACCCTAAGTGCTTAATTTATATTATTATTATTATTATACAGGATATATATAGGGACAGTTTGAACAGTGCTTTATAATCTAATACAATTACAATAAAATACAAGAGGATTATAAGGGGCCTGCTCATAAGAGCTTACAATATTATAGGGTGGGTTAAGTGGTATAAAGTGTTATAACTGTTGGGGAGTAGATAATGGAGAAAATAAAGGTACAGTTGTTAGGTGGAGGTGGGATAGGCTTCCCTGAAGAGATGAACTTGCAGTGATCACCTATAGGCGACCAGAGTAAAAGAAAGCCAGACAGTTTGAGGTAGAATTCTAGAGGATGAGAGAGGCTCTAGAGAAGTCCTGGAGATGAGCATGGGAGGAGGAGAAAAGAGAGCTAGACAGGAGGACTTGGGTGGAGCAGTTTGGATGATATTTGGAGACAAGATTGGTGATGTAGCTCGATGCAAAGTTGTGGATAGCTTTGTATATTGTTATTAATATTTTGAATTTAATTTACTGGGCAATCAGAAGCCAGTGGAGGGATTGGAAGAGATGGGTGGCAGACACTGAATGATTGGTAAGGTAGATGAGTCTGGCATCAGCATTCATGATAGACGAAGAGGGGATAGCCTATAATATTAAAGCAATAAAAGAAAAAGGTCCCAATTCATATTTCCTGCCCCCTTAGGCCAACTGTGTTTTGCCAGGCCATCCTATCTCAGAAGTCTGGGTAGTATAGGGCTTATTCATACCATGCACAGTAACCCACGCCATTTTCATGCATTGAGGCGTGTAGCCCATATTCAAGTCTTACTTTTTTTATTGTATCTCTAATCTCTACTGACACTTTCTTTTTGCATCATTGAAGTACAATGTTAAACAAAAAACAACCATAGTTATGACTCAAGAGTCATTGAGAAAAATGTCTCTAGAAAGCGTTATTGCTAAAAGCAAGAACAACCAAGTAGAAATTGTGTAGGAGCAGATGTCCCGTACTCATGAAAGAAAGAGAACTGAACCACAATGTTCTATGCACAGTCTAAATCTGTTTTATGTGTTTATATGGAGACACTGCACTGTCAGAGAAAAGACACAATATAGAAGTTATTTAAGGGAATAATTAAATGCTTAAGGATAATTATGGATGTGTGGTTAGTAATTATTCTTTGGTTAAGCCTGTTTATCCATGGTTTGGTGAGGGTTGTTCAAATATTACCTCAGCTAAAAACACTGTAATTTGCTGGGCACTAAACAGAGAAGAACAAATTGGGTGAATGCTTTTTCTATGATATTTTTTCAAGAAAAAAGGAAAACAGAAGCAAACGTCATTTGGAATTGTTTAACGAGTCACTGCATGAAGCAATGATGATGTGCAAAATTCATTAAGCTGGAGCGATCAATCATAAGTTACCTTTCATTGTTTTAGGGCAATCAGAACAATGTAAGCTGATTGCAGATTTGTTTTTTTGAGTTAAAGGATAAGTTCACCCGGTTATTCAGAGATCATGTTTCATTTATACAGTTGAAGCTTTAGTAATGACGTATATGAATGGAGCAGCTAGGCAGAAAGGACAGACATAGATGGGCTCTCTAATGAGAGCCTGTGACAGTCCCTTAGTTGCATTAACCACCACCTCATTGGAATATTATGACAGTGGGGTCATGGAGGGAGGAAGATTTCAACTAAAAGAAGAGGAATCAGCACAGCATTCTACTGTCTGTAAGTTATGTCCCTTGTGCTGATTTTTCTGTTTTTAAGTTTATCTACACTTAGGGAGAGATTTACTAAAATCTGGTGAAGCTGTGCATGGTAGCCAATCAGCTTCTAATTTCAGCTTGGTCCATTAAGGTTTGGCAATAAAACATTGAAGCGTATTGGCTGCTGTGCAGAGCTGCACCAGATTTTGCACTCTCCAGCCTTAACAAGTAACCCTCAATGTCTTTGAAGGGTTCATCCATTCAAATATTTTATTCCAGCTAGAGGTGGACTCTGTTGGGTTTGTGACCTACTGCCAGTCACCCACTGGCTTTTTATATCTCTTAGGTATTTGCTTACCAGTCTTTAGATGTGGCAGCTGCATTAGCTTTCATTTTGCAGGCTATGAACAAATGTAGACAGTGCAGCAAAAATTTACCTTCTCAGAAAATCAGTGTCGTTCTTATGAGCTGAATCAAAAGAACAAACAATGTTATTAGCCTTTTGGAAACCACCAATCTCTCTACCACCAATCTGATGGAAATGAAGAGAGGAAGATAAAAGCAGTCTGGGCGTTCACAATGGATCCTTCTGTAAACACAGTGAAGTGAGTGGGCATAGGCATGTTAAAACAGGAAACGTATCATTCACAGGATTACCAGGTGAAAATAAAGGCTAAGAAGTCTGAAAAAAGAAGACAAATGCAGCCACCTTGTTTCATAAGCTGTAATGTATTCCATTCCAGCAGATCCAGCAGATAGTGCAAATACCTAAGCAGGTTTTCAAGCTTCGTTAGCAGAATTTGCTTCTCCTGTATTTATCAAAAAGTGAAACAACAGGTTTGGGTGGCTTGATCGTTTAATTGACTGCCACCCAAATTGTCTGTGGTAGATTCATTAGAATGTTCTGCAGCAATGTCATCATTTTAACCAACCCATCACATTACATGAATAGTCAACAGTCATAAATAGCTGAAGAATATGTCAACCTCCCATAACTTTCAGTGGGCTTCCCGCAGCTAGTCGCTGAGAACCTCTGCTGGATTTCATGCAGCTAATCCAAATGGCTCCATTTGCCATGGGGCCTTATAGAGAATTCAGAAAAGTTCCCTATCTTTCAGTTAATCGGTGACTCAAATCTTATTTATTTATTTATTAGAGGTACTAATATAGCGCTGTCAATTTATGCAGTGCTTTCACACATTCACATCAGTCCCTAACCCTCAAAGGGCATACAATCTAAAGTCCCTAACTTACATTCATACATACACATGCTAGGGTCAATTTAGACAGGATCCAATTAACCTACCAGCATGTCTTTGGAGTGTGGGAGGAAAACGGAGTAACCAGAAGAAACCCATGCAGGCACAGGGAGAACATGCAATGCTTATCCAGGTGCTGTAGGGAGAAACTGAGTGTAAACTGTCATGGTTCATCTTACATGACCCCCAAAACCAGGTTACAATATTTCATATTTATTAATAAATATGTCCTCAGTCTATTTTTTTTTTACTATAACTGTTTACTTTCAAGTATAAAGCATTTATTATTAATGAAAGGCCAACATCTACAGTAAACACCCCACAGTTCCTCCTGATTGGCAGCCTAAGCTCTCCTTTTCGTTGTTTGGTTATAGCATGTGGAGACAAATTAACAGCATTTGATGGCCTGAAACAGAGCCTTGAGCGAAAAAGGGCCATAATCCTCTTTGCAGTTATAAATATGTGTTTTCAGAGCGGCTAACAGACTTTAGCACGGTGGGATAGCAACCAGAAAGTGAATTTGAAGCTAGCATAGTATTTTAATTGCTTGCAGCCTTTATGTCTACTTTGTATCACAGACTTTGCAGCAACAAACAGAAAGCATGGGGTCTAACTAGGCTTACATTTCTTACAGAATGAAAAATAATCCATGCTAAAGTATCGTGTTATGGTGTTTTAGGATAGGAATACCTGCACAATCAAGCAATATCATTCCAACCGACTTAAGGCACTTTCAGAGAGGTGGTAATGCTTACTGTCCTCTAAAGAATAATCAGCTGTATACTGAATTTCATAGGCTAGCATATCAGCAGCTGGGAAGCGTTCAGAAACTGCTACTGCTGCCTTGTTGCGGGACAGCTCTGCAACTGGAAGCCAAGTGCGGCCCCATTGATTTCAATGAGAGAGTTTGATAGTAGTTCTTCCTGTCAAATTCTGCAGCTCGAGTTAAAATTGCTGCTGCCTTGAAGCAAAGCATCACTGCTACGGCGGTCCTGTCAGGCTGTAATGTAATAATTCCAGTGGGTGGCCAAGGGTTGGTAAAACCACAGCTCAGTCCCCTGTTTTTTCTGTCCCACAGCCACCAGTATGAAAGAGCTCTTTGAATTTTGAATTGGGATTGAACTCTAATTTAGAGATAAGCTGTTTTCACTAAATGTATCCTGGTGTCAAAGCTGGTGGTGGTGGATCTTGCTCTGACACTAAAGAACTCACTAAGGCCTTGTTCACAAGCACTTTAGATGGTGCAAGAGCAGTGTGTACAGTGCACCATTCTCTGGGCACAGATACAATCAGTATGCAATCACAGTATGCAATCAGTAGACAGGTTACTGCAAGCAGCCTATTTGCCCCTCTTCCCCCAGGGCAGTGAAGAGCTGGTTGAGGAACACAGGCAGACTAAGTTCTATTGATAACGTGCTAGAGCACGAAACGCGTTAGAGAGGAGCCAGGGTGTGACGTCACACTGCTCGGGACAAGTGTTTGAGGCCGGCATCCATCTTTGATGTCCTTTCCCACCTTGTCCTTTCAAGGTGGATTTTGCTGCTGTTTTGTACCTGCCTTGGAGAGAGGTCCCCCTGGTGGCTATATATGATACCATGGTACAAGGAGTGTGATCCCCCTGGTGGATGGCTGACTGATTCCTGATCCCTGGAGGCAGATGACCCTGCAACTACTTGTCCTGCTGCGGTGGGCCAGTTGAGCTGTGGATATTCATCCTTCTGTTACCAGAGGACCAGGAGTGGTTTAAATACTCAAATGCGCATTTGTCTGGTTAGTGCAATCTACATCTATATACACATCACCAGAGTCATGAATTCTACTATTGGAGTTCACCATCTGCACAATTATAACGTCCTTAGACACTCATTGCACGTGATTTTGATCGTAGCTCTCTACAGCGCTGTTATACCAATTTCCATTATCTGTGTGTTTAACTTATAGCGCTGCATATCTTTGATTGTATTTAGGAAGGTATAGAGGATTTTGCCTTTATGTCAGCTGCTTATTCCCTGTACTACCTAGCGCTCGTATACCTTTGTTATTGTTTAGACTAAGTACACTGTCAGGTCTTCTTCCCTCAATATCACCCCAATATGCTCAAAACATACTACAATATGAATGCAAGATGTGAAAAACCATACAATATACAGAAACCCCCAAAAAATATAAAAATAATAAAAAATAATGAAAAAAGTAGTTCACTCGTGTCCAAAAGTAAAAGTCATTCCAAACTCTGATTCCAATATGGAATTTTTTTCTGTCTTTATTGTCAAGCCCTCCAATTGGCTCCCAAGGAAATTGTGAACCTCCAAAAAAGAAAAACTCATATAGTGCAATAACTTTATAAAAATAAATAAATACCAATATTTAGAAACAATATGCACTGTGCAACTTCAAAATCAAACGTGACCTTATAAGTGAAAAGTGAACACAGTGTAACAACCATGATTGTGAGTCACTCTGTGAGTATAAATAATCCAAGTGACCATTCAGTGTGAACTTCTAAAGTGTAAGGAGCAAATACCCTTACTAAAACAACCATAAAACACACCTTAATATCGCAGGGGGAATATTCGCAAAGCTCCAATGAACGCTTTCCCACTCTTTATGATGTCTTCACAGCCTCATAAAACCTTCTCCTAGATGTCATCATGGCTTTATTGGAAGTACTCAATAGTACTCATAGTACCCATGCTCCAACAGATGTGTGAATGGTATATGAAAAGGATATACTGTAATTCCGTATGAGATTATCAAAAATATACTTTAATATATGCTCACATTTAAAACTTTATAAACTCGCTTTATTCCCATGCCACCAAACCTCTAGGGTCGCCGAGCAGCCTCCAGGAGTGTTTGGCATGTGTTTCCAGTGTCCAAGATTGCCGATCTGCCACTTCTGGTTCCTCTCTGTGAATCCGACATCGCTGCCCTTGACGCGTTTTGTCACTTCCAGGACTTAGTAATAAGGGGTGTGTTCGTCGGACAGACCAGCCGCACTTTATAGCTCTCCTCCCCGTTGCTCCGAAGCTCCATCTTAGGAGAGGGAAAACTGCCACTACCATTCTATAATAATAGTGTCATTGTCCACTCACTGCAGCAACGATTATAGGACTACTTATCTCTATATATACCTATACAAAGGCACTTTCATATATACCCTAAATCCCCACAAAAGAAGATATTACATATAAATCATGTACCCCATATATCTAGAATCCATAACCTCCTACAATCCCAATATTGTCGTATTGGACAGATCAGCATATGAGGAAGTTATGGGTTCTATGTTGAAAGATGAAAATACATACATTAAGATTAAAAACAATCTTCTTAATAAATATAAGAAGGCACTACAGGATCTAGTAAAGTTGGCTAAAAAAGATGGAATAGTGAATGATAAGGAAGCTAATATCTTATCCCAACTCGTTGTAGAATGCCCTTCATATACTATCTGCCAAAAATTCATGAGTCTAACGAATCCTCCAGGGAGACCGATAATCAACGGTATTGAGTCACTGCATTCGAGAACGGGGGAGTATATTGACTTCTTTTTGCAGCCAATAGTAAAGAGAATGCCATCCTATCTTAGAGATGGGTAAGACGTAATAGACATGGTTGAGAATATGAAAGTTTCTAAAGAAACTTTGTTGGTAACAATAGATGTAAACTCTCTCTACACCAATATTAGACATGATGATGGTATAAGAGCGATTAAATGGGCATTGAAGAATTTTACAGACCTCCACAGAAAACAGAGGAAATTTATTATACAGCTGCTGGAATTTTGCATGGATAAGAATTATATTTGGTACAATGGCGACTTTTATGAACAAAAGAAAAGGGTAGCCATGGGCGCAAAATTTGCGCCCAGCCTTCCAAACATTTTTTTAGCCAAATGAGAGGAAAAGGAAATTTTTGGTAAGGATTGGAAAGGGCTTATTTTATGGAAAAGATATATTTTATGGAAAAGATATATAGATAAGTTTTAGAAAGTAATGAATATAATTTGGGCTTTACTTTTAATATGGATAAAGTGTCCATTAACTTTTTAGATTTAGATATTTTTATAGAAAATGATATTTTATATACAAAAATGTACTTTAAAGAAATGGACAAAAATGGCTACATACCAACAAGCAGTTGCCACCACCCCTCATGGATTATCGGATTACTGAAAAGTCAGTTTACAAGAATTACACATAATTGTTCAAGATTAAAAGAATATATAGAACAAACGCGGATTATTAAAAAAAGATTCATTCAAAAAGGCTATGATTCGGAGGTATTGGAAAATACTAGATTTAAAGTTAGTCAGAATTATATAGGGGATAAAAAAATTAGAATACATCAAAAGAAAAATATGGAAAAAGAGAGTAAGGTGGAATATGCATCTATATCTGGGTTTAATTGCCAATATAAGGAAATAGAATTCATTTTTATAAGTATTGGCCAATAATTAAAAAGGATAAGATTTTAGGCCCAATTGTACCAAAAAAGCCCTCATTTGTCTATAGAAAAACGAAGAATCTACGAGATGTATTGGTGAAAAGTATTATTTCTCCTCCTAGGCATAAAAAGGTACATATGTTTGATTTTAAAGGTTTTTATCCATGGAAAAAATTTCACATCTGTAAGGCTACCAACGTAAAAACGAGAGTAATTGCAGATTTTATTTCACAGAGTACAGGACAAACTTTTAATATTAAGAAATTCATCACTTGCTCCAGTTCATTTGTGATGTATCTACTGGAATGTCCGTGTCATCTCCAATATGTGGGTAGGACGTCCAGACCCTTATATAAAGGGTTGAGAGAGCATGTGGCAAATATAAAGAAAGGAAAAAAAGACCACTGTCTATCAAGGCATTTCAGAGACTTTCATAACTGTGATCCAGGGGTATTAATATTTTGTGGAATTGATAAAATAGAAGACCACTGGAGAGGCAGGGATAAAATACAAGCCATCTCAAAGAATGAAACCCTCTGGATATTTCAATTACAAACTTTAAGACCAAAAGGATTGAATGTTGATCTAGATTTAAATGGTTTTATTTCAAACTATTGTTATGTTAGGAGCAAGTTATTTATGGGAATTATATTAATTGATATTTTAGAATATTTAAATAGACATTTTTCATGTCCAATTTTTTTTAGATTTTGGCACAAATCTAAAATTCTAGTAGGGCCGGTTCACACCCGCATTGCATAGAAATGCATTCTCCATTCCTGTGTGATTTAGTGTGGTGCGATTTTCAGCCCATTCATTTCAAAGAGCTAAAATGGAACTGGATAACACCAAAAGTCGTGTATGCACTACTTTTCAAAAATGCACTGCATTGGATCGCAGTACAAGATCCGGCGCAGGCAAATGCACTGCATTTGCGATCTTCATGTGGGTGTCCTTAAGAATACATTGACACACCTAGATCATACACCCAGTGTGTTTTGAATGCAGTGCCAGAAACTCGTACAGAACATGGGCTTTCAGCACCACATTCTGGTGTGAATGTGTCCTTAGAATGCAATTGTACATTTTACTCATCTCTTCTTGGGATTGTGTTATACTTTTACTTCCCTTCATGCAGATATTTTAGATTTTGAGTGAACACATGGTGAATTATCTTCTGGCACTGGAGTTACTAATGTACTAATGCACAGATGCCCCTGAAGAGATTTAAATAGCTTGTAGGCTGCTTAGTGCACTGGAACCCACCCAATGTTAATCTAGGTGAACGTTCCTTTTAATAATCTTTTGTATCACCTATGAAAAATGTAGCTAAATAAGAACTTTGTTAGCCCAACAAAGTAAAATAAAATCATTCCGCCCTGTACAAGATATCAATGATAATTAAAAGTGATGAAAATGTCTTTGTTTTTCTAAAGCTGAAATATTGATGTTTTGCTAATAAACCTCCCTTTCTAAAACTGTTTACCAAGATGTATTGAACGTATTCACTCCCAATTAGCCAAGCTGTTAAAATAAGCGCTATGTGTAAGATTTGTCATAAAACTCAATTTGTGCAGCACTGAATAATTATTCTGATTATTAATTGGTCACAGCTGTAGCCATATTTAGATAGTGGAAGAATAAGTTGTGCATGCAGCTGATATTCAACAGGCTTGATTCCACTTACATGTCTTGAAGTCCTTCTTTGTACTTCTTAATCATGGATCCACATAGACTGTACAGCTTTTGAACTTAAAGATATAGGACATCCACACATTGCTTAGTATATAGTGGTGTTGCAGCAGCTAGTTCAAGCATACTTTGCAATAATTAAAGCTTAAAGGATAGGTTCAACTTTTGACCAAAAAAAAAAAATATTTTTCTGCAGGTACAAAAATGTGCTTTTAATTTTTTGGGTTGCAGGAGCCTGTAAAGCATTGCACCAGAAAGCAGCAGATCGCTGGTGCTATGCAGGTCTCCTGCTGACCTGTCAGTACATTTGCTTGTCCGTACGGGATGTACGGGCTGTATGGGCAAACAGATATACTGACAGGAAGTTTCAATGAGATACCACGGCACTCCACAGCGCCGTGGTAGTTCATTGAGAACTACAAGCCGGAAGCCACTGAGAATACTGTGAATGAAAGACACTGCCATGTGGACGGAGCCCCTCATGGTCACGCTGTTTTTCAATAGTGACAGCTAGTACAGGGATGTTCTCCCCATATTCCTGTCACAGGGAGGGGATTCGGGCAGCGGCTGCAGCACTGGGAACATGTTACATGTTCCACCCTAAAGATGCCGACTTAAAAAAAATAGCCAAACTTACGCTTTAAAGCCTAACTTTACCTGAAATAACAAAAGTACAAATCAGCACAAGGGATCCCATATAGAAGAAAAAAAATCTGAAGGATATGTTTTAAAAAAAATATTTTTAAAAATTTATTTTTTTTACATCTAACAGATTTTTTTTTACATCTAAAAAAGTCATTTTAACATATATTTTTACATATATTTGTAAATGCATTCCAAAAATGTAGATTTGTATTTTTAAAAACACAGTATTGTATTTTTAAAAATATTTTTCATTTATTTTGTAATAAAAACGCATTTCAACATGCAGTGTATATATATATATATATATATATATATACATATTTTATTGAAATGTATTTGGAAATATATTGAATATGGACAAAATTGTAACATTTCAAATATTGGGCAACATATTTGGGAAGAATATTTTTAAAATATATTTCAAATATATTTTTCTTCCATGTGGGATATTATTTACCTTTAGTGAGATGTGTCCCTTGTGCTGCTGTGCCCTCCCTTTGCCAAAACCTGCCTCCTCCAATGTCCCTCCTTCTGCTGAGGTAATATTTCAGTGCATTGCAGTTAATAGAACTAAAGAGCTGTGACAGGCACTTATCTATGAACGGAGGGCACAAACCAACCAGAGATCTGCCTTTTCTCCATTCATAGATAGCATTTCATTAATGGAAGTGGTAGTAACGGCTTCTATGAATGGAGCAACTGAGCAGAAAGGGGGGGGGGGTATATCCCAACTCTCTTGATGAGTGCCTGTTGCAGTTCCTTAGTTCTATAAATCCTGCTGAAGATTACAGCAGAAGGAGTGTGTGTGTGTGTGTGTGTGTGAGGGGAAGGGGGGGGGGGGGCAACGGAGAACGATGACTTTGGCGAACAAAGCAGCCTAACTGAAGATAAGTAATGTCCCTTGTTATTTGAAGGAAAAAGCATGACAAATTTTCTCGTACATTACCAGATTTGTAGCAATCGTGCACACAGAGATGGATGCAAACCTCCATTTTGGCAAAGGCCTCCATCTTCTATCATTTTCTACTCTCAAATCAGCTTCCCTCATCCCCCCTCCCTCTCTGTTGAGTGACACGTGGTCCCTGGAGGCTGAGTTCAAAAAGGCATCAAGGCCCAGCGGGAGAGCTCATGGCTATAAACCCCAATTAGCCTTGCCCCCATATGTCTGCGAGACTCTGCTTGGAAAAAGATCGTAAAACGCTAAACCAAGTACTTCACTGAGCTCAAAGACATTCCAGGTAGTCGTAAACCAGACATCACATTCAACATCCATTTTCCCCTATGATTACATATCTTGGAATATGAAAGACTTACATAAAAACCAGGCATATATTCAGACTGGTCACTTTAATAAAAGTCATCTGATATATTACACCCCCTAGCTGACACAAACAGGAGACCAGAAAATGATATCTCTTTAACCATCCCAGCAGGTATGTCATATTTCATATCTAGATGTTCAGCAGATGATTCTGCATATTAATCTACCCGTGGATAGAATGTTACATGTACCTAGGAAACGTTATTGACCATAGTATAATTTGTGAGAGATTTGGTCATATCCTGAGCTCCCCGCCTACAACAACCCTCCCCAAATGAGGCGATTGGTTCTCCGCTTTAAAGAGACACCCTGCTGAGTTCCTAGAAAAAGGCTGTTATGTTTGAAACTAAGCTAAGATGAGTTGAGTTGCAGTTGAAGAAGCTCCATTTTAACATCGGAACTAACTTTGGGAGATAAGGCCCTTTTGCTCGGACACTTGAAAGTTGCTTAAACCAAGGCTGACGGCAAGTACTTTATCCCTCTAAACTTCTTTCTGTTATCTCTTTGCTGTGTTATTGCTCTCTGTATATTTTTATATATATATATTGGCTACATCTTTTTCTGTAAATATTTTTATTGCACCCTTTTGACCTTTTAGTAATAAATCTTACTTTATGAAAGTGTTGAACTGTTTCTAAAGCTCTTTAATGCAAACTAAGAACCCCTGTCTCTGAAGAGCGCTACTGTGTGTGTTTAACCCTCTGTATACCCTTCCTGCGGTGACAGTGGTATACAGACGATTATTCAAACATCATAGTGTTATTGCTAATATTGCCGAGTTTTCTCTTTCTCTGTACAAGGTACGAGGTGGTGGCAGTGTGAAAGGTTAATTGCGTAATTAACCTGACCCAGTAACAATTGCTCCCAGGCTGCAAGTGCACAGATTGTGGTCCATTAGCTGAAAAATCTTTGTACATGGTGCAGCTGGGCGTGGCATTGTTACGCACATGACAGGGCTGGGGTCTGACGCCGCGATCGTCACACGATTGTATGAATTTAATTTAATCGGTGCAGTTTTCATCCAAAAATACAATACAAATACTTTACATCAATTAATTTTTATTTTGTTGTACAAGAATTTTTGGACCTTTAGTAACCTCTTCGCTTTCGACCATTCTTCGGATATTTTCATTGTATGTATGGGGCTTTAGGCTTTAAATACAACCTATTGTAGAGGTTCCCTAAAAGTGCTTAGAATTGTGTAAAGGGATTTTAAAGGTGTTGACTTGTTTACTTGTTTCACAGTGGAAAAATAAATGTCCATTTAAACATACATGGATTGCAGTAAATGTTGGTTTTATTAGGATGAAAAGTTGTAGTAATCTCCACGTTAACTATTTTAAAGTGATTGTAAATGCTTTTTTTTTTTAAAAAAGAAAGAACAAACAAACAGGTTTTTACTTACCTGCTTTGTGCAATAAAATTGCACAGAGTGGCATTGGATCTTCTCTTCTTGGGTCCCTCTGCCAGTGCCACTGCCTCCTCCTCCCTGGTGAGTTCCCTCATAGAGAGCCTCTTTCTATGGGGGCACTCATGCTGGCTAATTTCTGAGCCTGGCTGTTTGCATCTATAGACACACACAGCAGGCCCCACCCAAGCTCCCTCGTTACTGACTTTGATTGATAGTAGTGGGGCTCAAGTACATTAAAATGGGGGGAGGGTGATACTGATGCCTAAACTTTTTTTTACCTTATTGCAAAGAATTTATAATCACTTTAAACCTGACTCCAGAGTCTTTGTTGTGATCTGAATATCTTTGAGAAAAATTGCACAGTAAAAGCAGCTAAAGAGGTCATAGATAACTTGTTGTAAATATCTTTTAAGATTATGTAAATAATTTAATGTTCATAGTCTAGGCAAATGTGCACTTGAACTGTAACCCTTGTAGAATGTACCTGTAGGCAGGTGTACATTTTACTCCATCCAGAGTTTGTTTGGGGAAATTGTCTCCTCACAGACTCCATTAGTGTCTCAATGGGAATAGACATCTGATTGGACGTGGCTCACCTCACCTCATGTGACCTTTGGCAGCCATCTTGGGTGAGGCAACCTTTTTTAAATAAAGGTCCTCATGTCATTTTAGCGTGCTTCTGGCAGGTGTTCGGAAGTGAAAGAAATCCACTTGTTAGGGGCACTGATTATATATATACAGGTGAAACTTGAAAAATTAGAATATTGTGCAAAAGTTCACTTATTTCAGTAATGCAACTTAAAAGGTGAAACTATTATATGAGATAGACTCAGTACATGCAAAGCAAGATATTTCAAGCCATGATTTGTCATAATTGTGATGATTATGGCTTACAGCTCATGAAAACCCCAAATCCACAATCTCAGAAAATTAGAATATTACAAGCAATCAATAAAACAAGGATTGTACATAGAACAATATTGGACCTCTGAAAAGTATAAGCATGCATATGTACTCAGTACTTGGTTTGGGCCCCTTTTGCAGCAATTACTGCCTCAATGCGGCGTGGCATGGAAGCTATCAGCCTGTTGCACTGCTGAGGTGTTACGGAAGACCAGGATGCTTCAATAGCGTCTTTCAGCTCTTCTGCATTGTTCGGTCTCATGTCTCTCATCTTTCTCTTGGCAATGCCCCATAGATTCTCTATGGGGTTCAGGTCAGGTGAGTTTACTGGCCAATCAAGCACAGTAATCCCACAGTCATTGAACCAGGTTTTGGTGCTTTTGGCAGTGTGGGCAGCATCCCCAGCTCGTCTGTGGAAGGAGGCATGAAGTGCTCCAAAATCTCCTGGTAGACAGCTGCATTGACCCTGGACTTAATGAAGCACAGTGGACCAACACCAGCAGATTACATGGCTCCCCAAAACAATACAGACTGTGGAAACTTCACACTGGACTTCAAGCATCTTGCAGTGTGTGCCTCTCCATTCTTCCTCCATACTCTGGGTCCTTGGTTTGCAAATGAGATGCAAAAGTTGCTCTTATCAGAAAAGAGGACTTTGGACCACTGAGCAACAGACCAGGTCTGTTTTTCTTTAGCCCAGGTAAGACGCTTCTGATGTTGTTTGTTGTTCAGGAGCGGCTTGACAAGAGGAATACAACATTTGAAGCCCATGTTCAGAATCCATCTGTGTGTGGTGGCTCTTGATGCACTGACTCCAGCCTCAGTCCACTCCTTGTGAAAGTCCCCAACACTTTTGAATGGCCTTTTCCTGGCAATCCTCTCCAGGCTGCGATCATCCCTGCTGCTTGTGCACCTTTTTCTTCCACACTTTTCCCTTCCACATAACTTTGTATTAATGTGCTTTGATACAGCACTTTGGGAACATCCAACTTCTTTTGCAATTACCTTTTGAGGCTGTCCCTTCTTATGGAGGGTGTCAGTGATAGTTTTCTTCACAACTGTCAGGTCAGCAGTCTTTCCCATGATTGTGATTCCTACTGAACCAGACTGAGAGACCATTTAAAGGCTCAGGAACCCTTTGGAGGTGTTATGGCTTAATTAGCTGATTAGAGTGGGACACTTTGAGCCTAGAATATTGCACCTTTTCACAATATTCTAATTTTCTGAGATTGTGGATTTGGGGTTTTCATGAGCTGTAAGCCATAATCACCACAATTATGACAAATCACGGCTTGAACTATCTTGCTTTGCATGTAATGAGTCTATCTCATATATTAGTTTCACCTTTTAAGTTGCATTACTGAAATAAATGAACTTTTGCACGATATACTAATTTTTCGAGTTTCACCTGTATATTGGTGAAAATAATTATTTGATCCCCTGCAGATTTTGTAAGTTTGCCCACTTACAAAGAAATGCAGGGTATATAATGTTTATCATAGGTGTATTTTAAATTATAGAGACAAAATATTAACCACAAAATCTAGTAAAAACGCAGGATACAAATGCTATAAATTGACAATAAAATCTGGGACAGACCATGGTCTGAAGCAGCGAACAGTGCATCCCAGTTAAGTAGGTCTTACAAATAAGGTGAGAGGCTGAAGGTGGCAGTATCTCACAAGGTGGTGTTATCAGATTTATCTGTTTTGTGCATTCGGATGGGACCGATAAAACTACATGGATATTGAGAAGGACTTTTTAGATATATGAGGACTATGCAATTTAGTATGTACCGCTGTCCCGGATTTTATTGTTCATTGGTATATATGTGGTGTGATCATATTGGGACATAGCAGCAGCAGTGTTTGATATATGTTTAGTTTCCATTTAGGCATATTATTGTTTATTGTATTCACTGGCGGTGATTGCACAAAGGTTAAGTCAGTGCCGACTGCAGGAACATCCTCTGCTTATGCCTAGAAGTGGTGCTACCTCTGGAAACCAAAGCTGTCCTCCAGTAACATATACTGTAAATGCTAAGGAACTATATATACTGTGGACTGTGCTAGAGATCAGTTTATCTGATGTTGAAAACCCGCCGTGCAAAAATTATATTAAGACATTAGTGCCATACTGTATATAATGTATTTTCAAGAGTATTTCCTCCTGATACAAGGTACCCAACTTAGGTCTTGCCTACGTACTGATACCTGCCATGGCATAGGCATTATGAAACTTCTCTATAAGGCAGCCAATGTTTGCAGTAACCAAAAAGACACTAAATATACCTATTTACACATCTCTTGTACTGCTCATACAGTGAGTCAAAAAACTTTTTAGTCAGCCACCAATTGTGCAAGTTCTCCCACCTAAAAAGAAGAGAGAGGCCTGTAATTTCCATCATAGGTAGACCTCAACTATGAGAGACAAAATGAGAAAAAAAATCCAGACAATCACGTTGGCTGATTTGGAAAGAATTTATTTGCAAATTATGGTGGAAAATAAGTATTTGGTCACCTACAAACAAGCAAGATTTCTGGCTCTCACAGACCTGCACCTTCTTCTTTAAGAGGCTCCTCTGTCCTGCACTCATTACCTGTATCAATGGCACCTGTTTGAACTTGTTATCAGTATAAAAGACACCTGTTCACAACCTAAAACAGTCACACTCCAAACTCCACTATGGTGAAGACCAAAGAGCTGTCGAAGGACACCAGAAACAAAATTGTAGACCTGCACCAGGCTGGGAAGACTGAATCTGCAATAGGCAAGCAGCTTGGTGTGAACAAATCAACTGTGGGAGCAATAATTAGAAAATGGAAGACATACAAGACCACTGATAATCTCCCTCGATCTGGGGCTCCACGCAAGATCTCACCCTGTGGGGTCAAAATGATCACAAGAAGGGTGAGAAAAAATCCCAGGACCACACGGGGGGACCTAGTGAATGACCTGCAGAGAGCTGGGACCAACGTAACAAAGGCTACCATCAGTAACACACTACGCCGCCAGGGACTCAGATCCTGCAGTGCCAGACGTGTCCCCCTGTTTAAGCCAGTACATGTCTGGGCCCATCTGAAGTTTGCTAGAGAGCATTTGGATGATCCAGAAGAGGATTGGGAGAATGTCATATGGTCAGATGAAACCAAAATTGAACTGTTTGGTAGAAACACAACTCGTCGTGTTTGGAGGAGAGAGAATGCTGAGTTGCATCCAAAGAACACCATACCTACTGTGAAGCATGGGGGTGGCAACATCATGCTTTGGGGCTGTTTCTCCGCAAAGGGACCAGGACGACTGATCCATGTACAGGACAGAATGAATGGGGCCATGTATTGTGAGATTTTGAGTGCAAACCTCCTTCCATCAGCAAGGGCATTGAAGATGAAACGTGGCTGGGTCTTCCAACATGACAATGATCCCAAACATACCGCCCGGGCAACGAAGGATCTCAACCCCATAGAAAACCTTTGGAGGGAGCTGAAAGTCCGTGTTGCCCAGCGACAGCCCCAAAATATCACTGCTGTAGAGGAGATCTGCATGGAGGAATGGGCCAACATACCAGCAACAGTGTGTGCCAACCTTGTGAAGACTTACAGGAAATGTTTGACCTCTGTCATTGCCAACAAAGGATATATAACAAAGTATTGAGATGAACTTTTCATATTGACCAAATACTTGTTTTCCACCATAATTTGCAAATAAATTCTTTCAAAATCAGCCAATGTGATTGTCTGGATTTTTTTTCTCATTTTGTCTCTCAAAGTTGAGGTCTACCTATGATGCCAATTACAGGCCTCTCTCATCTTTTTAAGTGGGAGAACTTGCACAATTGGTGGCTGACTAAATACTTTTTTGCCCCACAGTATATCGTGCACCTCTCTCCCGTCATGGGTACTTGTATAGATCATGCTCATTCACCACCCCTTGTAACACAAAAAGCATGTGAAGCTGTACACTATTGATCCCACAGCGACAGAGACATTCCACCCATTATTGCTTTCTGCCCTGTTTCATCATCTACTGGGGCTTAAATTGAGAGCCATAGCCATGCGCCCCAACCCTGAAGTGCAACTAAACCTGCTGATTTAATGGTTTTCTAAAAAGTTACAATCAAAGCATGTTTCTGGTGATAACATCTGCCAGTGTGTTAATGTCAGCTCCCATCTGAACGTTCAAGCTGTCAATTGGCTGGTATCCAAGCTGATCCCATGTACACCAACTTGGCAACTGCAGATCTAAGTAGCAGATAAGGTCGCACCATCTGCATAAGTAAAGTACAAGTGGGTTTAGTTCCCAATAGAGGGCAAAACACATCAGAGGGAGAACACAGATGGAGTGTCCTGGTTGCTGCGGGATCCATAAAGTTACACAAGTAAAAGGATAATTATGCAGTATGCAGCTTTACATTCTTCCTGTGCAAGAAATACAACATATGATGATGACGTTTTACCCCTGTACAAATCATTAGTAAGACCTTATCTGGAATATGCAGTTCAGTTTCGGGCACCAATTCACAAAAAGAACATTGGGGAACTGGAGAAAGTACAGAGAAGGGCAACCAAACTGATAAGAGGCATGGAGGAGCTCAGCTATGAGGAAAGATTAGAGGAACTGAATTTATTCTCTCTTGAGAAGAGGAGATTAAGGGGGGATATGATCAACATGCATAAATACATCAGTGGTTCATATAGTGAACTTGGTGTAGAGCTATTCATCCTGAGGTCATCACAGAGGACAAGGGGGCACTATTTATGTCTGGAGGAAAAGAAATTTATTCTCCAAAACATGGAAAGGTTTCTTCACAGTGAGAGCTGTGAAAATGTGGAATAGACTCCCTCAAGAGTTGGTTCTGGTCAGCTCAGTGAATTGCTTTAAAAAAGTCCTGGATTCTTTCTTGGATACACAGAATATAACTGGATACTAACATTTATAGGTAAAGTTGATCCAGGGAATATCTGATTGCCTCTCGGGGGATCAGGAAGGAATTTTTTCCCTTGCAGGAGCAAATTGCTTGATGCTTTGCTGTTTTTTTTGCCTTCCTCTGGATCAACTGTGGGTATAGGATTATAACTTGTTTTTTTTCTTTTAATGGTTGAACTGAATGGACTTTTGTCTTTTTTTTGGCCAGACTAACTATGTAACTAAGTTATGATGTAACATTTGCATCGGAGCCTCATATCTATAAGGTATGCCTAACAGCTTCATTTTTCAGTACTGTCACATATATGGTTAATTAGAAATTGTTCCAGCAGCTAGGAAGAAATGTATCCAAATGTTTTATGATGATATCATCTATTTTGATGTGTTGCTCACAAAATGGAGCCTATTTTCCTCCTGTAATTAAGAAAAGTATGGTAATTGTTACTACGCACATATCATCAGCTGAAAAAATTAGCTACAAGTTAAAAAAAAAATGCAAATTACTTTGCTAAATGCTGGAGTCTGGAAACAAATATTTTGGGTAAGATAACATTAATTAATTTTCCATTATGTTAATTTGCTAGGAATTATGCATAGACAGAGACAGCTGTATACTGTGTCAACCATTTAGCTCAGGATCATTTTCCACTTCAAAACAACTTCAGCTTACAACAATACTCAACATGATAATCAATGACATCACAGGCATATGATCTAGAATTAGGAATATGACCAGTTTAAAGGGGCACTCCACTGTTTAATCATTTGCTGTCCGCCCTATATGGATGAGTGCTGACACCTGTTGATTGGCAAGGAGACCAACATAACACAGTTCTGCCTATGTATACAAGGCAGAGCTGTGTTATGTTAATGCTGATCTGCTAGATTTTATTCAGGAATAGTGTTGGGCTCAAACATCGGCCATTTGTGTGTTCGCCTAACACCTGTTTGCCTGCCGAGTGCCCCACAATGCACTGCTTCTCATAGTGCATTGTAGGAGCAATGATTGGCCAAAACAATGCACCTGACCACACAATGAACTGTGAGAGCCATGACTGGCCAAAGTCAGTGACTTTGGCCAATCATGGCTCACGACTAAGTCCATGCCCCACACTATATAAGTCCACTTACACTGCAGTCTTATGAAGTGTGTTTCTGGACACTGCTGAAGACAGAGGGGAGAATACTCTCCCTGAAAAAAAATAAAATAAATAATAGTAAAAAAATGCTATTAAATAAAACAAATAAAAATAAAACAAAAAATACATTAAAAGAAAAAAGGAACGGCGTGGGTTCCTGCCTAATCTATTCCAGGCTCTTTAGGTCTAGTAGGAAGGTTAGGAGGGACCCCATAATAAAACATATGTTTTTTAAAAAGTGCATGTGGCCTAGTATGCTGCAAAAAGGAGTGGTGCTCGATTGCCCCCCCCCCCCCCTTCCTTTCCTGCCCTGCCAGGCCTGTGCTCGAATCTAGGGTCTGGTAGGAATTTAAAGGGGACCCCACGCTTTTTTCTCCACTTTTTTGGGGGTAGGGTTCCCCTTAAAAGTCCTACCAGACAGCCTAAAGGGCCTGGAATGGTTTTAGGGGGAAGGGAATTCACTTTTCCCCCTATTTTTGGGAGGTGGGGTTCCTCTTAAAAATTTTGATTTTACTGTGGGGTCCCTTCTAACCTTCCTTCCAGACCTAAATGGACTGGTATGGATTTTGGGGGGGGGGCCTACACTGTTGCTTTTTTTTTATGTATTACATATTTAAAAAATGGCAATCCTGCTGCAGCTTGTGCAGGTAGTTTAAGGGGACCCCCTCCCCCCAGGCATGATATTTAAAGGAATTTTTCTTTTCTTTTTTTTTTACTTTAAGCAGCGAAAAATGACTGTCCCTTTAAAAACAGTACTTTTTGGAAAAATAATTTCACTGATTCATGTCTTTCAGGGCAGTACTCGAGTCCCCATACCCATTTTATGGCCAATAACATGCATATAAGCCTTCAAAATGGGCACTTTTCAGTTCGAGTCCCATAGACTTGCATTGAGCCCATAATTCACGGCTGAATGTTCATTAGGTTCGAACCTTCAACCGCGAACCAAACACGGGGGTGTTTGGCCCATCACCATTCAGGGAATAAAATCTAGCAGATTGTCAAGTAAAAACAGTACACACTGTACACAGAAACACCAGCTAGGCACACAATCAACCCTTTGATCACCCACGATGTTTACCCCTTCCCAGCCAATGTCATTAATACAGTGATAGTGTACATTTTTAGGACTGATCACTGTATTAGCATCACTGGTTTCCACAAAATGTCAGTTAGTGTCAGACTATTCACTGCAATATCACATTCCCGCTATAAGTCACCGATTGCCATCATTACTAGTATAAAAAAAAAAAAATTCTATATATACTGCCAATTGTAGACACTATAACCTTTGTGCAAACCAATCAATATACGCTTATTGGGATTTTTTTACCATGAGTATGTAGCAGAATACATATTGGCCTAAATTTATGACGAAATTAGATTTTTTAAATTTTTCTATCGGATATGTTTTATAGCAGTAAGTATAAAATATTATGGGTTTTTTTTTAAATGTCGGTATTTTTCATATATAGTGCAAAAAATAGAAAACCCAGAGGTGATCAAATACTGCTAAAAGAAAGCTCTATTTGGGAAACAAAATTACATACATTTTATTTATGTACAATGTTGCATGACCATGCAGTTGTCAGATAAAGTAACGCAGCACCGTATCGCAAAAAATGGCCTGGTCATGAAGGGGGGTAAATCTTCTGGAGGTCAAATCTGTGTGCATACAGTTACATGCTTTAACTGCCACCTCCAGGTGCTCTTAATTTGTCATATGTTGCACGGCAATCCCAGAAAAGCATGGTGCATTTTTCAGGTCACTACATGTGGTACAATTACATGTAGGCACCTCATTGTGCTTACTATAGTATATAACTGTCCACTGCATAAATTGGACCATAGATTTTAAAGGCTAAGTTCACCTTTTCCAGAAAATAGTGTATGCAGTAAAGGGGTCCTAGTGAATATTAAAAAACTGTGCAGCATTGTAAAAATGTTCTTCAATTTAATTGTCATACCTGTAGGCCATTTTGCCCCCCTTGGCTGAAAACCTCCCAGTTAGTAGTCCCCACATCCTTCCTTGTTTCTAGAATGTAAAAACTGTTGGACTCTGACTCTCAACATTACAGGAATGAAAACCAATGGCTTTCAAGTGCTAGCAACAAGACAGAATGTGGTTATTTCTAACTGGGAGATTTTCATCCAGATTTCCAGGAGGTCCACATGGCTTACTGATATAACAGTAAAATTAAAAAACATTTTACTAAGCTGCACCGTTTTTAATATTTGCTCAGGACCCTTGACTGCATAGGCTTTTTTTTTTTCTAGAAAAAGCAAAACTTATCATTTAAGTGTTTTCAGTATGTAAGACAAACACAGTGGAAACAGTTAACACTGTACACAAAGTCCAGCTTGTTGACCACTGCCAATTTTCATCAACCACCCCAGTTTTCATCAACCAACAATTCCTCTTCAGTACCATGGAATGGTTTATGCCCCAACATGCCTAAACCATGCAATGCAAAGACCCATGGTGAGGTGCACAGTAGAGTAAATCATGGCAGCCAATACAGTTAATAACTATAAGCATATTTGTGTATTAATTGTTAGTGACTATGGGCACCTCAAGTAAAGTAATTAATTATGAAAGTAGCATTACAAAGCTACTCACTTGTAACTGCCCACAGAAAAATGTACTTAATAGAGATGAGTGAATATACATGGATTCTGTTTGTAAGCTGTTTGTCTAACCCATTGTAAATCTGAAAAAGGTTCAAATTTAAATCCAAATCTCATTGAAGTCTAAGGAGAGCGTATCTGAAAATCAATTCTGGCTATTTTTAAGGCTTATAGTCAAGAGATTGTCAAGCAAAAGGGCAGCTGGGCACTGTCCTGGGGCAGTTTAATAGTATAGTTTATATGTTTTTGGTTAGGAGAAATGGCCCTCCCAAACAGGATATTGCATTAACCTGTAGGTAATTAAGAGAAGCAGAACATTTGCTAAGTGAAAGCATGGGTTTGATAATAATGTTGACAGTGCCTTCCACCCACAGAGGGGATTGCCTCCTTGGGAATTAGTCAGTAATGAGAGCAGAAGAGCTACTGCAACCAGTATATAATATTAGCCATAAGTACATAGATACACATCTGTACAGAAATAATACAAGCTTTATATAAGAAACTATTATTAATACATACATAAATATACAAACAGGTTTTACCAGCAAAAGGGCCCGATAGCAGTCCTGGTGGATTTGTGCACATAGACCCAGGTATAAGCTGGTAATAGAGATACCTCCACATGAATGTTGTAGCAAAGTTCAGTTGCAGGGGCCTCTGAGGATGATGTTGCATCTGTCTTTGTGTCAGTGACCTGAAGACAAGATTAGCAGTCATGGGGGGGGGGGGGCATCCTCCAACTGTTGTCCAACCAGCCTGGATTGGAACTTTTCACTGACAGAAACTGTGGTATAGCACTGGCACTCATCCGTCGGCCTATCTACTCTGCACTTTAGCTCTCCCTAGTAGTTTCTAAAATAACAAGAGCAGTACATAAACACTAATGAAATAAAAATGTTCACTTACTAAAATACAGCAAGGTGATCACTACATTCATACAGTAGCACAAGTCTAGCTATCTGGCACTGCTCATGTGAAATAATAACAAGGACAGGAGATACTCTGCCACAAATATTAATATATACACTCAGCAGCTGCAGTTAAACTATTAGTTAATGTGAATACTTGCATAATAGTCTCTTCTGGCTTGTGGATTAGCAGCATGGACAGAACATGTGGCTGAGACTTACTCTCTCCACTTCCATGTCCACAACTCAGGGGCAGGAAGTGCATATATAATGTATTTACAGGTATTTACACATTCTAAAAGTAGAGAGCAGCCAATCCCTACAAAAATTTAATTAAACTTTAAAACAGAGTGCACAAAAAACTTCAGAACCAGAAAATAGCTAGTGTCAGGACAGTAACCAAACATTTAGATAGGCAGCTAATTGAAAGAGTTCTGCAGTATGAGCCTCTGCATCCAACAGGACCATTGTGGTCTGCAGCATTTGGGTGCCACATGCATGAAAAAAACACATAACTGGAGGACAAGAGACACAGTGGGTCAATGACTCTGGAGATTCTTCAGGGACAGACAGGCTGAGAGGTGGTTCACCCCACACCAGCCCAGGCCATACTTTCAACTAGGAAAGTTCATACTCATGTACCTCTTCTAGCACATGTCCTGAGCATAGTGATGCAGCAGTTACTAGTCAACTACCCTGGTTTTCAGGATGTCCTGTAAAAGGTCAAACGAATGTGGCCAGTGGCTACTTTAGGCAGTGTCTGTCCAACCAAAAAGCAGCAGCAACACAAGCTGCCTGCCAACCACCTGATATGCAATATACCCATGTGCTGAAACCTCATGTTGGGCATTTACTTGCTTGCAGTTGAAGCACCTGGCCATAATCCACATTGGTGGACTTCTACCAGCCATTTTAAAATTAAGAATTTAACATTAGATTGTAATTTATTTGCAACCAAAATATTACAGTGCCTATATTTAATCACTTGTACTAGGCCCCATTTTGAACAGAACCTCCATCACCCATATTGCAATCAAGAAATCAACATTAGAGTATAATTTATTAAAATAAAAATATTATAATATAATATTATAATATAAAAATTGCAAATGCCACCATTTTATTCTCTATGGTCTCTGCTTTCAAGAAAATATAGTGTTTGGGTGTTTTACCTAATGTTTAAAATGTGCATTTTAACATACAAAAATGGCTCTGGTAGAAATATGGTTAGTATTTTGATCACCAAGGTACGTTTATAACAGCACAATTTTAGAGCTTGACATGTTTGGTATATATTTACTTTGCTAAACCTGATAACTGTGGTGTATTTTATCCTGAAAATGTGTTTGATAAACAGCTTTGCAAATATCCTGTGATCTAAAAAATTGCAACTGCCACTATTTTATTCTCCAGTTGTTTGGGGGTTTAAAGTACTTGTTTGTTTTTAAACCTACGTGAAAAAAAAAATAAATTGTGACATTAAAAAGGACCTCCCACAGACTAAAACAAGGGTGGTTACAGCAGCCCAACAGCAACTAAAGTTATTATTGTAGCACTGCCCCTTTAAGGGTTGCTGTTGAATTTGGATCCCCTTATAGTCCTGTACAGGCAGTCAGTTAGCATTTTCCGTACAGATTTCATCCACAGACAGAAATCAGGCCTTGAATGTTGTTTTTTTTATTTTATTGAGGGGATTAAACTTGGATAGGGTAAAAGGGATGTATAGGATGCCCAAGGGAACTGAAACCTGAGGATAACTTCCTGAACTATTCACAGCTTCTTCTCTCTCTGACACACAGTCTCTGTTGGAGTGCTAGCCAGCAGCTCCAGTTGAACTACCCCAGACTTTAGATTAACTCCTCTTCACCCAACAATCTGAAGGTTTTCTTCCTGAGCAGGGGATGTGGCTCCTGTTCCCTTAAATAAGGTGCACAGTCCCACCAGAGTGCTCATTCCCCTATCCACCCAGGGGGTGCAAGTGTACTCACTCAGATCCTCTCCTGTACAGCTTGTGGGATGGCTCAGGAAAGAAGAGAATCCGGAATCCTCTGCACTTCTTCCACTTTATTTAATGCTTTCATACAAATATCACATACAGTGTCTTTATGGTGATTGAGGTTGTCTTCTTTATGGCTTGTGCTTCAATTATTACAGTATAGATTTGGTTGGGGAATACTGTCTTCATCCTAGGATTCTAGTGGCAAGACATTATCGATCTGGTGTGGGGGAGTTTTTTTTTGCTTATATTGTGGATATATTATGGGAGTCTGTAGGTCATAATATTGTTTGTTTTTATTTGATATACATGTGGCATGTTTTTAAGGATTGTAATATGAGTGTGGATGCACCAGGTTACATTCCATGCATGTATTTGTATCTACCGCTGTTTGAGGGTGAATATTAAACTTAATGGATCATCCAGTTTTTTTTTTTTTAGATCATTCTGTATCATACTGGGAGGTCTTCCTTTGGTGTTTTGTTTTTGAACAAACTGATGCTACACTATATGATTATATGATATATGGGTACAGGGAGCTGCGCCACCTGGTTGATTGGGGAACTCTGTTTCCCATGGTGGGGAGTAGTTCCGTGACCAGGTGAGGGTGGTCCCGTAGTCATGTGGAGTGTATATACGTTGTTTATTTTTTCTGTGTATGTGAGGTTATGAGTAAGCGCTAGTTTTAACTTTTCTTTCTTCTCGACACTGTATGTGATATTTTTATGAAAGTATTAAAAAAAGTGGAAGTAGTGCAGTGGATTCCAGATCCTCTTTTTTCCTGTGTTACTACAGACGAGCTGTGCTTGCACCTTCACCTGTCAGGAATGGACTGGCCAGCAATGGTGGGACTCACCTGCCTTTTGATCTGCAGTACCAGGGCTGGCCAGCGGATGCTCCCAGCAATCAGAGACTCAACTTTGCAGCCAGCTAACACCTGGAACTGATTATGCTGGGGTATTTAAGGGATGGCCAGACCCACAGACTCTGCCTTGGTGTTGTGTTTGTCCTGGGCCCTGTATCCTGTTTCTGTCCTGCATCCTGTTTCTGAACCGCTGCTGACTGAGGCTGGGTGCAACAAGTCTGTCCATGTCTGCAGTAGGGGTTGAACAAAGCTGAGCTTACACAAAGCCTGTCTGGTCAATGACTGCACTGCGTTTATACAATCTCTTAGTACCTGTGGTGAACATGTGGAATAACGCTCCAGAAAGTAACCCACATCATCCTCTAATAACCACACCAGGGACTCTACCTGGTCTGCACTAAATGGTGGCAAAAATTCATCCCTGCATTCGGGGGTACCAGATGAAACCAACTCAGCACAAACCTCAATCAAAGGCTGCACCTCAGAGAACTCTGTGCCCTGATCTACTAGAACATGAGCGAGCCGTATACATTCTAGTAGTTGATCCCGGGGATACTCCTTCAGAGTTTGATAAGCATACTCCCTGTCATCAAACACTAGCAGATATAAATACACAACCTCATCCAGATCCATCCTTCCCAGCAACAAGCCAAGATGGCTTCCCTGTGCAGCCACTTCTGGTCAGGATTGGCCTTGGTGTAATGTCAGGGCTCCCAGGTGTGACCAGAGGTGTGTGGCTGACGCAGGGAAACGCAGACCTCAGATATGTTATAAACAATATAATTTATTAACACTAACAATACAAACAAACGCAGTGCAATACTAAAACATAATACAGTGCAACCAAACCAAACCAAACCAACCACCCACAGATAACAGTACATACAAGCAAGCATCGTCAGGCAGGCCGGGTCAATATCAATAGGGCAGGTAAGTACAGGGGGAGCAAGCGGAGATTGGTCGGGGTCACAGGCCAGGTTCAGCAGGTAGCAAGCAGCGTAGTACAGAGGGTCAGGCAGAGGGATGGTCAGGGTCACAAGCCAGGGATCAGAATAGGTAGCAAGCAGCGTGGTACAGAGGGTCAGGCAGAGGGATGGTCAGGAGCGAGCCGGGATCAGAGCAGGAGAAGTCAGCAGCGGTTCAGAAACAGGATGCAGGACAGAAACAGGATACAGGGCCCAGGACAAACACAACACCAAGGCAGAGTCTGTGGGTCTGGCCATCCCTTAAATACCCCAGCATAATCAGTTCCAGGTGTTAGCTGGCTGCAAAGTTGAGTCTCTGATTGCTGGGAGCATCCGCTGGCCAGCCCTGGTACTGCAGATCAAAAGGCAGGTGAGTCCCACCATTGCTGGCCAGTCCATTCCTGACATCACCTATCGTGGTTAGTGGGAGACTGACACTAATCACCCGGAGCAGCTTTGGTTGATGTATGTTTTTTTTGTGGAATGGCTGGTGCTATGAGGCCTGTCAGCTAGGCTGCTCCTTCCTTGCCACACAGGTGGTCCTCTCTCATGGGACCAGTGAGTCCTGAGGTTTCCTCCTTTCTAGATCCAGGATTGCAGGCAGACCCCATCCCACTAGGCCTCCTGGCAGTCTTCCTCCTCCAGCCTCACATCTTCCTGACACACACTTGTCTCCCACCACCACACTCCAACTCCTGCTACTCAGCTGACTCTAACACCTTTTTAGGTTCCTAAAAGGTGGAGCCTACTGTAACAACTGGGCACAATAGAGACATGGAATCTGCCATCTTAGCAGCCATCTTGTTAAGGTCTAGGCATTTTGATTTCATGAGCAGTGTTCCTATTCTTCCCCCTACCCCATTGCAAACTATGGAATTTGTAGCTGTAACTTTTAACTAACTTCAAAAGAGCCTCTTATAGATGCCAGTGTCCAGGGCTGTAAATAGCTAGTTAGTCTGGGCAGGATGTCTGTTTCCACAAACCATGAAAAACCCTCTCCTCTGCCCTAATAATTCTGAATAATAATCTGCCAGTTGTTAGAATACCACCTAGAATACCACCTTCACGTTTTGGAAGTTGTTAATATTAGTATGAAACTGTATTTGGGACTTGGTCATAAATTTGATGACCTCCTAGCACCCAAACCTTAAACAGGATTATTGGTCAGTTGGTCTCTGTCCACAGCCCCTTGATATCATAGAAAATGGGATGACAGGACTTGTTAAGATTGAGCTCTCATTTAACATCAACCAAAGAACTTCTTAACGGACTTGAGAGCCAAGGCAACATTTTTGCTCGGACAATTGGACTCTGCTAAAACAAAGACTTTGCAAGTATTCTGCCTTTTTAAAGCGGAGCTCCACCCAAAAGGGGAAGTTCCACTTTAAGACTTTGTCCCCCACTCCCCATTAAGGATTGGCACCTTTGGGGAGTGGGGGAGCAGGTGCCCAAAATTGACTGGTACCCGCTCTCACTTCCGTTGCGATCGCCTAGGAGATTGGAAGTGGAAGTTGTCCCCCCCTCTCTCTCCATAGACTTGTGGGACACGTGACAGGTTCCAGAAGACTACGGAGCCATTCACAAAGCGCAGCACTTCTCTCACATGCGCAGTGGGCACCCGGCTGTGAAGCTGCAAGCTGTAACAGCCAGGTTCCCACACTGAAGAAGCCGGCGCCAGGGAGAGAAGACGTCCGATGAAACCAGCTGTGGTGAGGACACTGCTGGACCGAGGGACAGGTAAATGGCTGTATTTTAAAACTCAGCAGCTACAGTTTTTGTAGCTGCTGACTTTTACTTATTTTTTTTCAGCTGCAACTCTTTTCTTTTATATGTCTGTTGCTTTATTGTTCTCTTTTTGTCTTTGTCTTTTTCTGTAAATATTTTAATTGCACCATTTTGACCCTTTTAATAGTAAACCCTATTTTGAAAAGTGTTGAAACTGTCTCTAAAGCTTTTATTGCAAACTAAAGAATCCCTGTTTCTTGAACAGTGATACTGTAGATAATAATCTTCTGAATATACTTGTCTATGGTGACAGTGTGTGTTACAGACATTTATTGTTCACATTTGTTCTTGTTAACATTGTGAAGGGTTGATAGGCCCAAAGCTATCTGGTGGCAGTTTGCAGTTTCAAGGGTTAATTGCGTAATTAATTAACCCAATGACAATTGCTCTCAGGCTGCTGGCACATAGATTGTGGTCCTGTGAGCTGGAAAATCTTTATGTAGCTGAGAGTGGCATTGTTATGGAAGTGACAGCATGGTGTGAGATTGGCTGGTCCTTTATCACGAGTTTGTGAGAAGGGCAGGGGTCGGGCACTGTGTTTGTCACACCTACCACTCCTCAGATTCACCCACTGCCTCCGGGGCCCTCCTCCAAAAGCCTGGAGCAGAGGGAAATTCCAGAGGGGCTGGCCTGCAGAGTCTCTCAGCCCTGACACAAATTTGACCCCTCTGGCTATTGTACCTGAGCTGCTATTCAGCTCCTGCCTAACCATTAGGAATCTAGCTCCACCCAGTGTAACTAGGAGGGTGCTACATTACTACAAGGTAATACGCAAAGATCAAAACAAAAGTATATCTATCTGGAAAATTACTGCAGTGTGCAAAATGCAAGTAGATATGGATGCATTTAGCAAAGACCAGCAGCATCTAAGTGTGCCTGGAAGCAGTCTAAAATCTCTTCCTGATCTGCTATATCACCATACAACAGACTACTAGCATGTCTGCGACTCAGCATAAATATAGATAGACCCCACCTGCAATACACACTCAGCAAAGACTACTGGAAAGCATGGCTTTTATAGGGAGGGTATTGGTGCATGAGAAAACACCTATGATTGGCCCTTCTAAGCCACCTGACTACAACTCAGAGGCAGGGGCGGACTGACAACTCATGGGGCCCCCGGGCAATAGGGGATCATGGGGCCCCTGTGTCCTTGCCCAAACTCAAAAATGCCTATGAAAAAGGTACCAGGGGCATCTCCTGGGGCCCCCTACTGACCCCGGGCCCTCGGGCAGTGCCTGAGTTTCCAAATGGTCAGTCCGCCACTGCTCAGAGGTAAATGCATTGTTAGGAATTAGTTGCATTAGTTTGCCATTTTCACGAACTGCAAACAACTTGTTTTTGTTAAAGCAAAAACATTGCTATAATAAAAGTAATTAGGACTGTTGATCTGAATTGTTTTGGTTAGTGCGTATTCTTTTCTTTTCTATAATTTATGAATTTAATTTTACTTTAATGTGTTTTATTTTTTGATTTGGGAAAAAGGGTCCTTTGTTTTCCAACATCTTATCCAAATACGTTTTTCTCCAAATACATTGTCATTTAACTTTCTCTACTTACATATGCTGTTTTAGTGCACTGTGATGTTTTGAATCTAGATTCCCTTACTTTTCTCTATTATATTTAATTTTGTTTTAATTTAGTTATGCGAGCCATGCATTATTTTTTAATATCAAGAAATAAACTAGTTTGAAATAATGCATATTTTTACCATTAGCTTTATGGCTGAGCATGAATCATATCTAAAATAAATAGCCATTATGCAACAGTCAACATTTGTACAATAGAAACTGCTCCGACAACAAAACAGAAAATGCTGAGATTTAATTTCTGAGTTTTCTCAACTGGACCTCAACAGTTGCCAGAAGGCTTGCTTTGCTGTAACTTGCATTTTTAAGCAGTGAAGGGTCTAAAATAAATATCAAACTTCTCAAATGTGTTCAAATAAAATAAAAAGAGGTATAAAACCAATGAGCTGGAGCTGTGATCTATTTACTGTTTTTATTTATATAGTTCCGGGAATCTGATATAGCTTATGTGCAAGTCTAGGACTGTTTATTTGGTTAGTTTGTTGTACTTCTCTTAGACTTTGGCTATTTAATGTAATGTCACTGAAGTGGAGTTTTTCCAGAGTACTTCCTGTTGTTTTGTGTGGTTGAAATTTGTAAAATGAAGCTGTTTGGGGCAACACTTTGCTGACCTGACATTTCTGATCGAATTGTGTGTGTTTGAACTTTTAAAACATCTGCAGCATGGCTTGGTATCCTTCTTATAATGACTTTTGGGTTAAAAAGCTTGGATAGCAATAATAAAATCAAACCTACATGATATTTCATCTTGAAGTAAAAGGCAAACAGTAGATTGCAATCACAGCCATAAGCTTGGCATTGTTAAAGTTGAAGTGGGGTAGGGGGTTGGGAGGAGGTGGCAGAGGTTTGTTTCCAAGATCTCATCAGCACTGCTGATAGGTTTACTAAATTCAAGTTCATCCACCATCTTCATTACACCCCATCTAAGTTGGCCCATACGGGCTTCGGATCTGCGGCCTCTTGTCCTCATTGTGACCTTGGGGGTGCGGATCTGTTTACACATTTTTTGGGCCTGTCCTGCTCTTGCTTCATACTGGCAGATATTTTTACAATAAATCTCTACATTTGTAGGTTTCTTATACACTGGAAGTTGGTCTTTTGGGTATTTCGAATGATTTTGTGCCTCAAACTCAGCCTAGAATATTAATACGTATGCTTCTGTTTTATGCTAGAATACTTATCTTTTTAACCTTTTGCCGCCCGGCCAATGGCCGTTTGGCAGCCAGCAAAATCCCTCAGCGTTCCGGGTGGACGCCATATGGCATCCTCCCGGGCACGTGCAGTTTACGCGCCTGCAGAGCTGCGCAGTGGCATGATGTCACCGGCTGTGTACCTCGGACACGGCCGATGACAGATCTGAGTACCGGCCCCGTTGCCGGTACCATGTGACCTGCTGTGACCAATCACAGCAGGTCACATGACAGTTGTATACAATGGATGGCTTCATTCATGCCATCCATTGTATACTAGTGTGTCTAGCTGTGAATGGTCACAGCAATCACATGCACAAGCTGGGCTAATCACAACCCAGCTCAGCTGTGGCTTGTGATTAGCCGTGGCCAAATCACAGCTAAGCACAAAAAAAAAAAAAAACCCTGAATGAATTGATGTCATTCAGGTAAATGCTTGCTTATAGCAAAGTAATTCTTTGCTATAAGCAAATTGTGTAAAAAAAAAAATACTGAACACTTCTCCAAAGTAGTACAATGTTACTATGGTAACATTGTACTACTTTGGTCATAGTGAAATATAAAAAAAAATCTTAAAAAAAGAAAAAAATGTAATAAAGTAAAAATAATAAAAAAAATTAAAAAGAAATTATATATTTTTTTTTTCATACTGTCACCAGTCTGGTTCCCTGATCACCGCCATGCCAGTTAGACGATGACACTGTACTGCACTGGTGACAGTATGTAAAAAAAAAATTGTGAAAATCATTTTTTTAATTTTCCGAAAAATTATGACAAAAAAAAAACTTCAAAAAACTCGCCATGCCTCTTATGAAGTACGTCAGACTGTCTACTTTGCAAAAAGTGGTCATTTGGGGGATATCTGTACTGTTCTGACCTTCTTGGACCTCAAGAAATTAGATTGGCTGTCAGTACTTCAGGATTGATACCATAGTTTGTGAACTCTATAACTTTCCTACAAACTAAATAATATATCCTGATTTGGGTTATTTTCACCAAAGACATGTAGCAGAATACATCTCGGCCTAAATTTATGAAGAACAATTATTTATTTGCAAACTTTTATAACAGACACAAAGAAAAACATGTTTTTTTTTCAAAGTTTTCGGTCTTTTTTTGGTAATTTAGCAAAAAATAAAAATCCCAGCGGTGACTAAACACCACCAAAAGAAAGCTCTAGTTGTGTGAAGAAAATGATAAAATTTTAGTTTGGGTACAATGTTGTATGACCGCGCAATTGTCATTCAAAGTGTGAGAATGCTGAAACCTGAAAAATGGCCTGGGCAGGAAGGGGGTAAAAGTGCCCGGTATTGAAATGGTTAAATTGGAAAAGTGCCAATCCGCCCTCTATACAGAGATTCTATTGTATGGTTAATCGTGATCTGCCTAAATATAAGATAATCTACAAAGTTCGGACTTGCCCTAAAAAGTTTCCAAAAATATGGCAACTCTGGCTGGACATATCAGACTCTTTTTGGGGGATATTCCACTATCGTAGTCACTGTCGCAGGGTTCTACAACTTGAGAAAGGTTTTTTGGCGCTACTGTTGGGGCGGCTATGGGCTTTTTATCTCTCCTGTTGTCTATGAGGAATAGGTGCGCATGTGTGTTTGGTTTTGTTTGGTTATCTATTATTATTATTATTATTATTATTCAGTATTTATAAAGCGCCAATAGTTCGCTCAGCGCTGTACATTACAAAGGGGGACAGAACATGTGACAGAACAATACCAATACAATGCAAAACATGAGGGGATCGAGGGCCCTGCTCTTTCAAGCTTACAATCTAGGAGGGAGGGGATGGTGGCACAGGAGGAGATAGCTGTGGGGGATGGAGTGGTAGGAAGAGTGGAGGAGGTCAGCAAGTTAGCAGGGGACGGGGTAGGCTTCCCTGAAGAGATGGGTTTTCAGGGTGCGCCTAAAGGAGAGGAGAGTAGGTGACAATCTACGAGTGTGTTTGTTTGGTTTTGGTTATCTATTCACTATGAAATGTTTCTATATGTAACTGTCACTGTTTTTTTAGGTGGGCTCAAGGTAGCCCCTGGCAATACCCTGTTTACTGCTTTTTCCCCTTTTTTATGTAACCTTTACTCTAATGTTCTCAGTTTGGGGCTCCTGTTGTTTTTTTCGTTTTGCTTATTGTAAATGGTTTATGAAAACAAACTAAATAAACACCTTTAAAAAAAATGTTGAAATGGGTTGGCTCAAACTTTATGGCACACTTACATCCTACTGTCCTCCTTTCCTACAATGACAGGTTCAGGATCCTGTTGCTGCTTCATACAAAACTGCCACTATCTCTGCCACTGCTTTTTCTTGGTTCTGCAGCACTCATTTTTGGCCACTGCACTTCTACCAATTATGTAATGTGGTCCCCATCCTCAGTTCTAATACTAATTGACCCTGCTGTGCTATATGTTAAATGTCTGTGAGCAATATCTCCCATGCTGTGTATGACTGTTAATTGACCCTGCTGTGCTATATGGTAATCTATATTGCTTTCAAAATCCACCTCTAACTGAAGCTGATTCACAGCTATCAATGTTCTTACTGGTAATTTTGGCTGCTTCCAAAATCTTTAACTCTGTCCATATTACTGTGATGTTTATTTTGCTCTTATTGTCTAACCCAAATTTATGAGCTGATCCTAATCTTTACAACTCTGCCCTCCTGCTCTCTTGTTGTCTTTTGTAGTCCTCCTTTGGTGTGAGAAGTTTGCCATGCTAGCCATGTGTCCCTCCTATGCATTCCTAATTGATTAATTGGCAATACCCCCACCCACCTCAGTATAAATTTAGGTCTTCCTTAGGGGAGGCACAGCCAGGGGTAGCACTGACAACTATCATCATGAAGTAGTATTCATCTTGGATTAAGTATTGAGCATTGCACTTCAGCTCTGCACTTCAACGAAAGCACAAAGCAAGAAAGCACAGCAGACAAGGTCAAATAGTAACCAGACTACAGGTGACCTGTTTCCCCATCCAGCTCTTTCATCTCTTACCCAGTCTGCTTCTTCATCTCACCACTTTGTAACATGACTCCCTACTCCTCATTCTCACAGTAGTATCCTCTCTCTTCAAACTGTCTCTCCTTAACTCCTCTTCTTAACCCAACAGCTTATATATACAGTGTCTTGAAAAAGTATTCATACCCCTTTCAGATTTTTATTTGTAAAAAAATTTGAAAACTGTTTATCATTTTCATTACACTTCACAATTATGTGCCACGTAAATTCCCAATAAAATACATTTACGTTTTTGGTTGTAACATGACAAAATGTGGAAAATTTCTAGGAGTATGAATACTTTTTCAAGGTGCTGTATCACCCTCACTCCTGTCTTCACCTTATTACTGCACTCATCAATTCCTACTAATTCTGAACCCACATACTAATAAAACCTCCAGGACACTGGGACCTATCCCTCCATATAAGTCATACTCTCATATTACCTCTCTCACCCTTCTGCTTCTCCTAACATCTGGAGACATTTCCCCAAATTCTGGGCTGCCATCTTTTTTCTTTGACCAACACACCCGGCACCCCCTATCCTCTAACGGCAGCCGCAATCCACACAATCTGGTTACCATTCCTAGAGCCAGCTTCCCCTTCACCTGTGTCCTTTGGAATGTTCACTCTGTCTGTAACAAACTCACCACTGTCCATGACCTTTTTACCACAAATTCCTTTAACCTACTTGCAATTAAAGAACCCTGGCTTCATGAATCTGACTTTCCCTCTCCTGCTGCCCTCTCCTATGGTGGTATCATCTGGACTCACTCTCCCAGGCCTAGAGGAAGAAAAGGAGGTGGAGTCGAAATCCTCCTATCCCCTGAAAGCTTCTCTGTCCCTCTCCACATTTGAAGTTCACTGTATTCGTCTATTCTCCCCAGTTTTTTTTAAGAATTGCTGTGATCTATCGGCTTCCAGGACCAGTATCAAGCTTCCTTGATGACTTCTCTGCCTGGCTGCCTTACTTTCTCTCTTCTGAAAATCCCACAATCATTCTCGGTGACTTCAACATCTCTGTTAATCTTAACACTCCTGATACTTCTAAACTTCTTAGCCTAACCACTTCTTTTGACCTAAAACAATGGACACATGCTTCTACTCACTCTATGATACAGTAACTGCCTTGACCTTGTATTCTCCTACTTATGCACTCCTTGCAACCTCACCAACTTTCCTTTTCCTCTCTCTGATCACTCCCTTATTAGCTTCACTCTCTCCTTGGCTTCCTCCTCCTTGTCCTCCAACTACCGAACAGTTACCCGTAGAAACCTTTGCTATCTTAACCCTTCTCTTCTTTTTTTCTGCAACAGATGGTCTCTATGGCAAAATTACAGCCTTGTCCTGCCTGAACCTGGCTACTTCTGTCTACAACAGTTCACTGTCATCCACCCCAGACACATCAGCCCCCCTCACTACCCACAGAATTAGACCCCAACCGCTACAGCCCTGGCAAACAGACAATACCAGATGCCTCAAAAAAACATAGCCATGCTCTTGATTGTTTATGGCATAAGACTAAGATCCAGCAAGATTTTGACCAATATAAACCTGCCCTTCAAAAATACAATTCCTGTCTCCACACTGCCAAACAGACCTATTTTATCACTGCCCAGGAGATCGCTAACCAAAAATAAGATTGGCACAATTCATGACGAGATCTCCACTGTACAGATATCTTCCTCGCCCTACACTCCTTGTCCACCTGCACAATTAATACTTCCCTTATTTAACCCAGCTACTTTAGAGGAAGTTGGGTAAACTTTTTTCTAAAGCCCACATAACCACCTGTCCTCTGGACCCTGTTCCCTCACAAATACTATGGTCACCCTTTGGCTCTATCCTTCACTCTTTAACTCATATCTTCAATCTCTCCCTTTCTACTGGCATCTTCTCCAACTCTCTAAAACATGTGCTAGTCTCCCCCATGCTTAACCACTAGCCTACAGGGCACTTATACCCCCTTCCTGCCCAGGCCAATTTCCAGCTTTCAGCACTGTCGCACTTTGAATGACAATTGCGCAGTCATGCAATTCTGTACCCATATGACATTTTTATCATTTTTTTGTGACAGATAGAGCTTTATTTTGGTGGTATTTAATCACCTCTGTTTTTTTTATTTTTTCTTTAACAAACCAAAAACCACTGAAAATTTTGACAAAAAAAAGTTTTTACTTAGTTTTTTAAATAAAATTTTGTAAATAAGTGATTTTTCTCCTTCACTGATGTGCGCTAATGAGGCTGCAGTGATGGGCACTGATAGGCTGCACTGATGGACACTGATAGGTGGCACTGATGGGCACTGATGAGGAGGCACTGGTAGGTGGCACTGATGGGCAGTGACAGGCATCACTGATGGGCACTGAAAGGCAGCACTCACTGAATGGCACTGATAGGCAGCACTGACTGGCACTGTTAGGTGGCACTGACTGGCACTGTTAGGCGGCACTGACGGGCACTGATAGGAGGCACTGACTGGCACTGGTAGGTGGCACTGATTGGCAGCACTGATAGGTGGCACTGACTGGCATTAATATGTGGCACTGACTGGCACTGATGGGTGACACTGAAAGGCAGCTCAGATGGGCACTGATATGTAGCATTGATGTAGCACTGATTGGCACTAAAATGTGGCACTGATGGGCACTGGCAGGTGGCATGGATTAGCACTGAGAGCTGGCACTGATGGACACTGATAGGTGGCGCTGCTGGGGCTACACAGATTATCAGGACAGACTGATCATCAGTGCTCTGATGATCTGTGTACATGTCCCCTCCGAGGAATGCCGATTACCGGCTCTCCTCTCCTCACGAGCTGTGAGCGTGACAGCTCGTGGGGAGAGAAATGCTGATAACCGGCATTTCCCTGTTTACATGTTATCAGCTGTGATTGGACACAGTTGATCACATGACCGAGCCAACATCTTCGGCTCTTTCCTTGGATCGGTGATCCGCTGTGTCCGAGGGACACAGCGCACCGCTGATCGCAGCGCTGCGCGCTCTGGGAGCTGCGCATGCTCGGTTAGAATGGGAGGACGTCATATGACATCCTCCCAGAACAAGAGAACCACCTTGCGTCCGTCATATTACTATATGGCGGGCGGGAGGCGGTTAAAAAGGCCTCACTGGACCTCACCAATCTTAGCAACTTAAGACCCATCTCCTTACTCCCCTTTGCCTCCAAACTCCTTGAATGTCTAGTCTACAACCGGCCACCTCATTGAGAATAACCTTCTCAATCCCCTTCAGTCTGGATTTCACCCACAACACTCCACAGAAACTGCTCTCCTAAAACTCACAAACGACTTACTAACAGATAAAACCAACGGTCACTATTCCGTACTCTTACTCTTGGACCTCTCCACTGCCTTTGACACAGTTGACCAACCCCTCCTCCTGAAAAAACTGTATTTACTTGGCCTCTGTTACTGTACTCTCCATTGGTTTGAATCTTACCTATCTCACCACACCTTCAGTGTCACTTACAACTCTACTTCCTTCTCTCCTACTCCTCTTATCGTAGGAGTCCCTCATGATTCTGTCCTTGGACCTCTCCTATTCTTGATCTATACTTTTTTCTTGGGTCAGCTGATAGCTTCCCATGGTTTCCAACACCATTCCTATGCTGATGACACACAAATCTATGTTTCTACTCCTCAGCTCACCCCTTCAGTTTCCTCAAGTACCACCGATTTACTAACAAACATATCAGACTGGATGTCACACCACTTCCTAAAACTCAATCTATCCAAAACTGAGCTAATAATATTTCCTCCCCCATATGCCTCTTCCCCTGATTTCTCGGTCAGGATCTGTAGCACAACTATCAACCCATCACTGCATGCCAAGGTGCTAGGTGTAACCCTGGATTCAAAACTATCCTTTCAGGCCCACATCCAATCCCTGTCCAAGTCATGCCACCTCACCCTCCGCAATTACTCCAGAATATTCCCCCTTTTAACCAATGATGTATCAAGGTCCTACCTTTCCTCAGGGCTTGTGCTGCTCCATGTGCTGGCATCCATCTTTGGTCTGCAAAGCATTGTGGGATCCTTTATGCTTTCATGCTTTCAGCCCTCTGCGGCTCCTCCCAGGAGGTAGGCTTATCACATTTAAGTCTGCTGTTTGCAGCTGTCCATTGCATTTGTGTCCTGTCTGTTGCACGGCAGCAAGCTCCTGTTTAGTTAACTCTTTGTTCTCCTGGATACCGACTCGGCTTTGGCTAAGACTCCTCCTGGCTTCTGACCCCGGCTCTGGTGACCATTCTTCCTGGCTTCTGAGCCCGGCTCTGATGACCATTCTTCCTGGCTTCTGACCCCGGCTCTGGCGACCATTCTTCCTGGCTACTGACCCCGACTTTGGCTATGTTTCCCGCTGGTTCTCGACTTGATTATCCTGGAAGACGACCTCGGCAGGAGAACTTCTGTCCTACCAAGTCATCTGCTGTTGCTGTCAGACTTGCATAGACTCTTGCCTTGTTTCTGTGTAAATAAACCTACCTTTAATTGCACCTCCTTGTGTGTCTAGCTCCTCGCTCCCTGACATGATGCCACAAAGCTCCTAATTCACTCCCTGGTTATCTCTCGCCTCCACTACTGCAACTCCCTCCTCAGTGGCTTACCTTTACATAGGTTATCCCCCCTCCAGTCCATCATGTATGCTGCTGCCAGGCTCATCCTTACCAACTGTTCAGTGTCTGCTACCACTCTCTGCCATTCCCTCCACTGGCTTCCACTCGCTCAATTAATAAAATTCAAAATACTAACAACTTACCAAGCCATCCACAACTCTGCCTGCAGCTACATCACCAATCTGGTCTCAAAATATCAACCAAACAGCTGTCTTTGATCCTCCCAAGACCTTCAGCTCTATAGTTCCCTTGTTACCTCTTCCCATGCTCACCTCCAGGACTTCTCCTGAGCTTCTCCCATCCTATGTAACGCCCTACCCCAATCTGTCCAGTTATGTCCTAATCTATCCACCTTTAGACAATCCCTGAAAACACTTCTCTTTAAAGAAGCCTATCCTGCTTCTAACTAGTAAACTGCCTCTTATTTCCTCCATTAGCTCATCCCCACAGCTATTACCTGTGTATCACTCAACCCTACCTCTTAGATTGTAAGCTCTAATGAGCAGGGCCCTCTGTTTCCTCTTGTACCAAATTGTATCATAACTGTAATGTTTACCTGCATTTTGTAAAGTTCTGTGCAAACTGTTGGCGCTATATAAATCCTGTATAATAATAATATAATAATAATTCTTGGCATGAGCAGGGATGTACATTGCACAGTGTATGCATCATGTAGTGTACACATAGGAGAAAAAAAGGGGAAGGAGTTTTTTTTGACGAGAGACTTTTTTTGCCTTAACACTTAGAAAATATTTGTATTATAAGACTGAGGTTTTCATTGGCTTGATATTTGTAAGGATCAGCCTTGATCGTTCATCATCTGCTGCATTTCTACTTGTCTGTGCTTTTTCTGATCATCTGCTTGTTGATCCTGCTATTGTCAGTCATTGTCTACCTGTTCAAAATCTTACTAAAGTAGGGAATACATGGATTCCCACATCCACACAAGCAATGTCCACACAAGGATCTCCTCCACTGCGCTACTGTATTCCCCCCAAAAGAATACACTGATCAGCACTGCAGCCATTGGCTGCATGAGCTGATTGAGTGCTGGTTTTTCAGCAGGACTCTTCAACAGAAGCTTGTCTTTAGATCAGCTTCTGTTGAACAGACAGGGGTACACCAAGAGCAAAATTCATCTGGTACCTGCTGAATGGCTGATTTTCAGTCCATGTATACCCAGCATAATTCTGCTACTGTTTGCTCTGTTGCTTCTGTTTGCTCTGACCATCTGTCAGAGGACATATACTGCATTAGCTTCTGTCCAGTCTTGAGGTTGGCTGGCCCACCAAACCTAATGACAAAAACTAGAAAATCAGGAATCAGTCATAAACCCTGGAGCCCCTCACTATGTGTAGGCAAGAAACCTAGGTGACACATAAACACTGTCCACAATCCTGCTGTGCCTCACAATATATATATATATATATATATATATATATACACACAGTATTAACAAAGTATAACCGGAATATTATATTTGATCATCCAATCGATACATTCTATTACTACTCCATTAACTGCTGTACTTCAAGGATTGGCTTAGTGTTTAAGCTACAAGTCTACATTTGAGCTACAAGTCTACAATGTCAAACTAATATGACTTACCTGTACACCCGTGTTTGTAAGTCAAAGTAGACGTTAACAAAATCTATAACTGAAAAATTGTTCTGGATTTCACAGGCTGGAAATTTGATTGGTCTTCCCTGACTTCTAGAGAGTTCTAGAACATAGGGAATGGAGAAAGGAAAATGGGCAGCATGAATATTTATGGTGCTGCAGCCAATCCTTGGGTAAGTGGGTCCAGAAGGTAACTGAGGGGCACATAAATAGTCTGAGCTTTAGAATATCAGGGTATTCCTGTTAAAGGGATTCAACCTGTCTGCAAGGTGGTGGCTGCTGGTAAATCTGCGGTCTTCCGCACCATAGGATATCTTGCTAACTTTCTCTGGACTTTTGAGCTCCCTCAAATAACGATCCCAGAATGGGCCCTCAATACTGGAACCCCTGGGCTCCCATTGAAGACTGAATGGCAACCTCCACTTAACTTTAAATTGGCACAATACAGTCAGGCAAGTACCGTTCTCCTGGCAACCGCCAAACCCAGACACGTCCATCGGATTGCCAGACAGAGAAGTGTGATTTGTCACTCCAGTGAACACGTATCCACTGCTCTAGAGTTCAGGGCGACATGCTTTACACCACTGCATCTGACTATTTGCATTGCACTTGGTGATGTAAGGCTTGGATGCAGCTGCTGGGCCATGGAAACCCAGTCCATTAAGCTTTCTATGAACTGTTGTTGTGTGAAACGAAGTTTGGAGGTCTTTAGCTATTGACTCTGCAGATAGTTGGTGACTTCTGTGCACTGTGTGTTTCAGTATGCGCTGACCCCGCTCTGTCATGTTGCATGGCCTGTCACTTTATGGCTGAGTTGTTGTTGTTCCCAGTTGCTTCCACTTTGCTATAATACTACTAGTGGTTGACCGTGGAATATTTAGTAGCAAGGAAATTTTACGGATGGACTTATTGCACAGGTGGCAACCTATTACGGTCCCACGCTTGAATTCACTGAGCTCCTGAGGGCGACCCATTCTTTCACAAATGTTTGTAGAAGCAGTCTGCATGCCTAGGTGTTTGATTTTATACACCTGTGACCATGGAGGAGATTGGAACACCTGAATCCAATGATTTGGAGGGGTGTCCCAATACTTTTGGCAATATAGTGTACAATTTTTCTGCAAAAGTTGAACTTGACCCTGCTCCCTTTTACCACCTAAGCTTCCTTTTTGGTAAGTGAAGCTACCCATCACATAAAAGTACCAGTAGGAAAACAAGAGAAGTTGGATAAAGTCTTGTTCTTTACAAGAAAAATCAAGATTTAAAGAGAGATTAATCTATCTATATACCGTATCTGGATCTACTGCTCCTTTTGGTGTGCAGTTTTCAGTGAAAGTAACCTCTGCTTGTGCATTTTTTGATCATATACCGAGATTTAATCATCCATTGTTGTAACAGGTTTAATTCATACATCTTTTTCATGGGGTGTTTCTAGTATTTTGTCCATTCCATACATCTGCATGTGTTATTAATTGCTCTTTGTGTAAATTCCTAGTCCTAATTTATGTTTACTGGCCGTTTACCCAACTGTAGAACTGTGAGAATAGTTTTATGATTTCAAGACACTTAACAAATGTTACAAATACTTAAAAAAGAAATATAATTACTCAGTGACACTTTTTTTTAAAATAAAGTTTATGTCTGTTTTGTAAATGTAACTTCCCTTAGGGCAATGTAAACCTAAACCAACTTCCTGTAACATTATACTTCAAGCAATATTTTGATGTAATTGTGCATATGTTATAAATAACGATCATAATACATTTATGCATTCACCAACAGAATATAAATTGCAGTTACTTTTATTAAGCATGAAAAATATATATATTTTTCAACAAAACATATTTTTTACTTCAATGCAGAATCTTGGCAACTGTTCTTTTTGTATTTTATTACATTTATACTGCATTCTGGTTTTATGGTTACACAGACATAAAATGTATAAACTCAGAGAGTTGCAAAATTAATTAAAACAATAAAAGGTAATGTATAGAGTAATGTATATATATTGCTAATAATTTTCTAAGAAAGCATGCGGCCTGGCTGACATCCTGGTCCATCAGCTTTACTGCTTTGTTATTGTACAGCCAGTGATGTTGAATATTCTGACTTTCATAACTGTTTGGGCCAGTGATTAATTGTGAAGATTAAAGACCAGTATGATAGCCAGTCAACAAAAATTTTCAGAGCAGTGCAGACATTTTTCTCCTAAAAAGCTTTTATTTAGCATCTATGTTAAAAAAAACAAAATAACTTTTTTCTTAAGTTTTGGATACAGCCCAGAAAGTGTTGGATCTTCTTTTAGACTGGATCCCTGTTAGCAGGGGCGGGCTGACCAATTGGAAACTTGGGCACTGCCCGAGGGCCCGGGGTCAGTAGGGGGCCCCATGAGATGCCCCTTGTACCTTTTTCATAGACTTTTTTGAGTTTGGGCAAGGACACAGGGGCCCCATGATCCCCTATTTCCCGGGGGCCCCATGAGTTGTCAGTCCGCCCCTGCCTGTTAGGCAAGTTTAGTAGGATGAGGTACCTGTCTAGTTACTTTACGACTAAAGGAGGTGACTGAAGACTTAATAACATAACAAGCATTTAATGCCATGCACAAAACACAGTATTGAGAAGAGTCAACTAACATGATTCAGCAATCCACTCATCTTATTTTCATTTACAGTCCATGAGAAATAGAACCATTGCAATTTTAAAGGACAGCATCACACAACTCAAAACTGGTTGCCCATGTAGCTCTTACCCCTGAAGGAGCCACTGTTTCTCGGGTCCCCTTTTCCTGTGCCCATGACTCTGCAAATAGTACACACATTCTGACACACCTAGGCTGTAGGGATGGATATATATTGCAAATATAAATATACAGCACTCCAATACCCAAGGGAATTGCACACCAAATAGATAAAACAATGGCAGAGAAAATATAATGTTGATAGCAAACAAGTGAAACAGAGAGTAACCCCTAAACCCTATACTATTGGCAATCCTACCTAAAGAGAATCATACCACAATAACAGGTCAGCAGTCTACATTAAGCCCTCTCTCCCTATTGGCCATCACACTGGGGTCCAGATCTGGTATTTGAGTGCTCAAGATAAGGTTTCATCAAACACTGGTAAACACTGGTAAAAGTTCTGCATTGTGACCCACGCAGGCAACACTGTTTCTTGTTATCAAGGCGTAGTGAGGGTTGGCCAGTGGCCTTTCACCAACTCCTGTGATGGCAGCTAATCTCTCTCTGGTCCCTGAAGATGGCATGACAAAGTCAGCATCTGCAGCATTCTCCCCGACAATCAGGCAGCAGGCTCAGTCAGTGCCAGTGGCACCAGTACCAAGGAATGTCTGTTACTGTGCCCTTCTACATCTGAGATGTGGTGGTAAGTAGCCAGCAAGAAACCTGATGCACAGTCTGCCTCTCAGAATGTTTTCCTCACATCTCTCTCAGCCCAGGAACAAGCCTCCTGCTATTCATCTCTCTAGAACTCCAGTGCCCCTTTGGAACTGTAGTTTCTCCCCTACTCTACAAATCAGGCTTAGTCTGTACAGGAACTACACCCCCACAACGCAGAGCACAATAAAAGGAGCAAAGTATCAGCATGGTATAAGATAACATAACAAAAAAAACAATAAACAGAGCTTTAAATTACCATGTTTAGGAGGTCAAGCCTGCTCCTTGGAGGTCAAGCTAATTTTGTGGTACTGCCTTGCAAAGGGATCAGGCATTGGAAACCCCCACCAAGGTGTGTAAGAAAGTGGGGTAGAGTTATTTTCCACTAAAGCTGCTACAGGTAGTACAGGCATCTCTTGGGACTTCTTTGCTGTGGACATAGTCTTTTCTGCACTTTGACCTTTGTAATAGGTCTGTAATTTTGGGGTTGTATTGGCTTTTTGCTCCTCCAGCTCAGATATTCCTTTACCTGAAGGCTCTTCAGCAGGATCAGGGGATAGCTGAGGGGTCCCTGTCTCCTCTTCATCTGGAAGTATGGAAGGCTTCTCTTGCCTTTCTTCCCTATGTGTCCATCGGAGGCACAAATTCAGGGGCTTCGGGCCTAAGGGTTCCCAAATAGGTCTTATTAGAGGAGATAAGTGGAATGGTATTTATGGACATAGATGGCCACAACCAGTACATGCAGACGTCTTCTTCTTTACTGTTTTCCTCTTCCTCCACGACTGATGGAGAATACTTTGAGTCATTCCTAAAGCTTCTTCCAGTGTTAGAAGATGATTACAGTGCCACACTTTCAATGGACCTGTTTTCTCCTCCATGAGGATCTGGTATACTGGCAAAACAGACAGTTACTTGCAGGCGACGTAGGGTTGGAATTTCCACCGCCCCTGGTTTTCCAGTTGAATCATGATGGGGTCTAAGAACTGAGCTCCCCTAAAATCTGTCATGCCTGAACTTCATCCACCGTTCTAAAATCTATACCTTTCTCCAGCAGCAGCTGCTACATTATCTTGTCAAGGTGCTGCATGTCTTTGGATAGCTTCTCCCCCACAGTTTGGAATGTATATTCAAACTGATACACAAGGTTGGTGGCCTTCTCTGTCCACCCAAAAATATCTTGATGTTTAAGTAGTCACAAGTTGTACAATCCTGCTAGCTGAGTTCTGAATAGCCTTGAGGTGGGTCCTCTATCAGGGAATCTTTATTTTTCTGGACCTCAGGAATGCCCCATTTATACACAGTTTGCATGACTTGCTCCATCCACTTCTCAAAAGCTTCCTCACTGGCAGGTGCTGGCTGGTTCCCCAAAAAGGTCCTCAATTTTTAGTACCCATACCCAGTGTGAAACGGACTACACTTCTGGCACTTTTGCCCAGATTGGCAATGAATTCAGGCCCAATTATACCAACAGCCACTGGTAGAGAAGTTCCTTATTTCAATGTTACCTGACTTAAGCTCTCTGGATTGGCATCTGGCAGTCTTAACTGAACCAGGTGAGCCTAGATGTTATTAGTCAACTGTAGTGTAGCCCTCTGTAAACATGTGGGAATTCCTCTCCTATACTCTAACAGTGCATAGGTGTTTCATATCCAGTACATTTGCTGGTCAGGAGTGAGCGCTGTCATGGTGAGGACCCATTTACTGATCCTTCAGAACTGCGAATACTTTTCAATGCCATGCACAGCACAACTTTAATTGGTTCAGTTCTGCAATCCCTATCTGCAGCAGAAGTATTGTTTTGTTTCATGCACTAGGACTCAGCATGTCATGGTGGTCCATCCTATCAATATAAAGAATGGATATTAAAATTTCAAAGTGCTACACTGCATAGGGAGCACAGAATTTAGAATTAAGTACCCGTCAGCAGAAGAAGATATTTTAACCCAACTAATGACCATTATAACTATCTGAAAAGAGAATTTTTGGACTGTTGTGCCTCTTTAAAAAGGAAACACCCAACAAACTATCATTTCTAGTTTTACTCCCATAATATTCTGTTTATTTTTTAGAAAACATTCCAAGCAATGATATATTTTTTCATCTGTTATCACTGATGTTAGATTTGGCTCAAGTACAGCTAACTCTGTCAACAGTTTATGTTTCTGGGTGGTTGTTATACCTCACAGGTTAAACCTCTGCAAGAATGTACATTCCTCATTTTGTGTTTTTGTTATGTATCCAGCAGGTAACAACCAGGGTGGTTTATCAGACATCCTATCCCTGCTCTTGTCTCCTATACAGCGCGATTATAAATGACCTGTCCACTTTTATAAGACAACTTTGTTTTCTTATGAAACTTGTTTTGGCAAATATTTTATGAAGGCACTTTGCAGGGTAATGCATATATGTGGACAGCTCATATTTTAAAATATAATAGTGAGTCAATAGTAACTATTTAAAAAAATAGCAGCCGGGTACAATATCCACACTCATAATTTGAAATGTTGACAGGCAGCCATGGTGCTTGTAATGGTCGGGCTTGTATTGCGCCCATTTCATATATCACATTTCAGCGTTGATGCACTTGTTATGAATTTTACAACACATCACTGACATGATTCACTGCCAAGGAAATAGTAATGCGGCTTGGCAATGTAGCATTTTATTATTATAGGTAGAAACTCTTGGCTGTTATGTATTTCTGTAAAAGCTCAATGAGGAATCATGATAAATGTTGAGTACATACAGCGACCATAGACATTTAAAGGATCAGTCCACCCAGAACTCAACTTCAGCTTTGTGTAGATGCTGTTTGGTGGAAGTGCCTTCCTATCTGACTTCAGAAGGCAGATATCTTTACTTGGCTTTCCATCACAGCTCACATGACACAGCACCCCTATCTATATTATACATTTTCATTTATATAGAATGCAGCAGCAGCAGTAGTGAGACTTGATGCTGAGGGGGAATTCTGGTAGTGAAAACTGCTGTAGTCACTGAGAAATATAAGCTTGTTGAAAAAGTATCACACCAGCATCTATCTTTAACTGTAATAGCTGGAGCTGGAAATAGGAGACAAACTGTCAAATAAGATAGACGTGAGGTTTTTTACATATTCATAATGTTTTATGATTATTATGATTATTATTATCATTACTAGCAAGATTATCTATTCCAAAACCAGAATGGGCAAAGTTGGGATTATTATAAACAATGTTGAAAATGTGTTTTGGCAGGCAGTATGTACAGGAGAGCAATGTGGTGGGTATGATGGTGGGCAGTATGTGCAGGAGAGGAGTGTGGAGGGTATGATGGTGGGCAGTATGTAGAAGAGAGGAGTGTGGAGGGTATGATGGTGGACAGTATGTGCAAGAAAGAAGTGTAAACTGTATTATATGGAACTAATATTAGTAGACACGTGATGGAGGGAATGACATTGGGTAGTATGTGCAGGAAAAGAATTCAAAGAGGAAAGCATAGGTATGATGGTCGGCAGTATGTGTAGCACAGAATAGCAGAGAGTATGAAGGTGGGCAGTATATGCTTGAGAGAAATGCAGAGGGTATTATGTAGGGCAGTATGTGTTTTAGAAGAGTGCAGGAATGGAGTAAAGATGGGCAGGAGCTGAGAGGATTTGCAGTAGTGGTGAGGAACATGGATGAGCATGGCTAAAATCAGAAATGCAGTCAAGTGTACCTGTGTTTGTGTTTCGAGTTGTGGCTGTGTTTCTGTCCACATTCCTCCAGATTCCTTTCATTACACTAGGATTATTCATTTGTATAAACAAAAGACGTGACACTAACAAAATACTTGTACCCCACCCTTTTCAGTTGAAACATAACAGCCTGGATCTTTAAGCATATGGTCTGGTATTTTTGTTTATTTATTACAGGTTTTTTTTTATAGTGCTGTCAATTTATGCTGTGCTTTACATATATATTGTATATTCACATCAGTCCCTAACCCTCAAGGGGTGTACAATCTAAGGTCCCTAACTCACATTCACACATACACATACTAGGGCCAATTTAGACAGGAGCCAATTAACCTACCAGCATGTCTTTGGAGTGTGGGAGGAAACTAGAGTACCTGGAGGAAACCCACGCAGGCACAGGGAGAACATGCAAACTCCAGGCAGGTGGTGCCATGGTTGGGATTCAAACCAATAACCCTAGTACTGCCAGGTGGAAGTGCTAACCATTTAGGTACTGTGTTACCCAATTGCTAGAGGGTCATCAGGCAAGCTCTCAACTACTTTTTTAATACTCCGGCAAAAAAAGCCCACAAAAAATAAAGGCAGATGTCTGTCGGGGGGCGATCCCATATCCAGCCTAGGTCTGGATTTTGCCAGGCTGCTAGTTGCAGGAGACAGGGGGGAGAGGACTCACCGGGGTCTCCTGGATAGAGGGATCCCTTCAGCCTGGGGTCCAGATGATATGCAGTAGCCTGTGGTTTCCCCTTGCTGCTGTTGCTGGGCAGATGAGCCGTTCTGCAGGGGGGCGGTGCCATCTTGGCTGCAGGGAGCGAGCGCCGGGTAAAAGCTTGTCATCTTGGCAGGGTGACCCGGCGCTTTCCTCCTGCGGGTCATATCCCTGTCGGATGGTGAGGGGTTAATGGCTCTTTTGAGCTGATTAGAATTCCCTGGGGTCGTATTGTGCCGATGTCAGGCTGGCGGGCGGACGGAGCTCTGATCAGTGAGCGTCCATCCCTGGAGCCGGCCGCGCATGCTGCCCCACAAAAAATAAAATGAACATCCCTTTGTAAAAGGAAATAACAGTGGATAGGTTTTTACCTGTCCAAGAGGGGGTTTTCCACTCTCCCCAACATGTACTGAGGGGAATAAACTTGACATGAGTTTTAACCTTCCTCTGCTCTATTTAAAAGTACCTGTGCCACAAAAAAACCTGGTGAGACATGTGAATGAGCATATTGCAACCAGGCTTTTTTGTGGCATTGGTGCAGTAAAGGCTTCTTTCTGGCAACTCGACCATGCAGCTCATTTTTGTTTAAGTGTTGTCGCATTCTGCTCCTTGACCAAGCACACTGTCTTTTTCCAGAGCGGCCTGTATTTTACCTGTGGTTATCTGTGGGTTTTTCTTTGTATCCCAAACAATTCTGAAAGTTGTGGCAGCAATCTTTCTTGGTCTACATAACCATGGCTTGGTGTCAAGAGATTCCCAAATTTTCCACTTCTTAATCAGTGATTGAACAGTACTGACTGGTCTCTTCAAGGCTTTGGATATCTTTTTATATTATTTTCCATTTTTATTAAGTTCCATTACCTTTGTAACGCAGGTCTTTTGACAGTTTTTTTCTGCTCCCCATGGCTCAGTATCTAACCTTCTCAGTGCATCCACACGAGAGCTAACAAACTCATTGACTATTTATATACAGACACTAATTGCAATTAGAAGATCGCTTCTGTTGTTAAATGTCACAGCACAAACTGATCTAGCGAGCAGTTGCTCGCCCAGCACCTGCAGATCTTCGGTCAGGAAGGAAGAACAGAGCTGTGTCTATGTTTACATAGATACAGTTCTGTTGTGACAGTGAGCAGTCATAAATAATTTTTCTCTGCAGAGCTGAGAACACGATCCATCACTTCCCATAGTAAAAGCACCACCTAGTGTACACCAGGCACCTAGCTAGGCACACACTTAACCCTTTGATCACCCTAGCTGTTAACCCCTTCACAACCAGTGTCCTTAGTACAGTGATTAGCGTATATTTTTAGCACTGAGCACTGTATTGGTGTCATTGGTTCCCACAAAGTGTCAGTTAGTGCAAAAATGTCCACCGCAATATCACTGTACCGCTATAAGTCACTGATCACCGCCATTACTAGTATAAAAAAAAGAATTAAAAAAATTCCAGTATATGTACCATATTTTGTAGATGCTATAACTTTTGTGCAAACTAATCAATATACAATTATTGGGATTTTTTAACGAAAAATATGCAGCAGGATACATTTTGGCCTAAATTTATAAAGATATATGATTTTAAAAACTTTTATTGGATATGTTTTATTGCAGAAAATTAAAAACATTGTTTTTTTTTTCAAATTTGTTAGTCTTTTTTATTTATAGCGCAAAAAGAAAAAAAGGGAGAGATGATCAAATACCACCAAAAGAAAGCTCTATTTGTAGGGAAAAAACACATAAATTTCATTTGGGTACAGCGCTGCATGACCATGCAGTTGTCAGTTAAAGTAATGCCGTATAGCAAAAAATGGCCTAGTCAGAAAGGGGGGTAAATCTTCTGGAGGGCAAGTGGTTAAATAAAAGACAGTTTTTGGCAGGATCAGTCATCAATTTTCAATATCAATACCAGGGTATGCAAACTTTTGAGAACAACTGTATGTTAATGCAATTGGTGAGGTGTGAAAATAGGAATGCGAAGAATGTGAGAGAATCGGTGACATGATGCAAGACTAAAGTGAGAAGACGGTGAAAGTGGATAAATGATGATCAAATAAAAAAGGTAATAACTATTTTAAAAAAAAGGAAATAAAAATAGTGAAATAAAAAGAAAATGCAAAAATGAAAAAAACTAAATAAAATATAGGAAAAAAATAAAACGTGAACTGAAAATAGGGAAAAAAATGTGTAAAATGTGTAAAAAAATGTATAAGGAGAAAATGCATTGGGAAAGTGGAGTGAAATAGTAAAAATGTGAAAAATATATGAGGAAATGTTAAAATCATGAAAAACATCTATCATCCTGTGCAATGGACATCATAGAGGATGGTAGAGAAGTACCATTATAATAAAGCAATGGTATGTTGAAGCAAAAAATTCAAGAACTCAAAAGAGTATGAAAGAGTGCAGAAAAAAGCATACTGAGAGATCCAAAAAGACAGAGCAAAGAATCTAACAAAATTCTAAAGGGGGTAAAAAAAATCCAGAAGAAATTTCAAGAAGGATGCAGAAGAAGAAAAAAAATCCAGAGGAAGCCCCAAACTGGTCCAACAGAATACAAAAGACCCCAAAGGGCTTTTGAAAATGATGATGGAACAAAGATAAATCTAATATTGAGGAATGGTTGGTATAGGACAAGATGCAATAGGAAAAAGAGTCAGCCGCATACCAGAGGAGAGATGAATATAGTATATATTTATTGATCCATTGGACACACAATGCCAGGACATGAATGCAGGACCTGTTAACGTGTTTTACACGATCTCGTGCTTAATCATAACCGACTGATCAAGCATGAGATCATGTGAAATGTGTTAACAGGTCCTGTATTCATGTCCTGGTGTTTTGTGTGTCCTATGGATCAATGAATATACACTATATTCATCTATCCTCCGGTGTACGGCTGACCCTTCTTCCTATTGTATTGTGTGTGGTGGCGAGCCAGAGCCTGCACCTGTTGTGGATTGATCTGGATTGTTTGCCTTAGCGGTATACCTTTGTTCTTTGGTATAGGACAAGGAAATGGATATTGGGGAAAGGAAAAGAAAGAAATGAAGGGTGAAAGGGAAGGAGAGGGAAGGGGAAATGGGAAGCCGTTTATAGTTAAGTTTTTTGGGGATTGAGTTTCAAGTCTGAAAATCCAATCAACTTTCCTTTTGAAAAGGAAGGAAAAGTGAACGCCTCCTCTGATTGAGGGGGGGCCCACTCATTCTGTAATTTGAAAGGTAACTAACCTCTATTCTTTGCAGTAATGAAGTAAAGCGACAGCTGAAGATCTTGCAGAACTTGACACTTCTGGTAGTCCCATTTTCCTAGTCACCTGTGATATTGTTTGGTTTCTCCCTCTGGCCCTTGACTCACTTCAGGCCACAATGGTGAGGCAGTGGGATACAAGGGATCTTATACTCCTGAAAGTGTCAAGATTCTGCAGCACCCTCAGCTTGCTCTTTGTCTTCACTGCTGAAGAGGTTGGTGTGAGGAGTCGGATAGGTGAGTAATTAATGCCTTTTTGCTGAAAACAGTTGAATCTGCACATTTATTTTAGCAACACAGTCGCTGGTTTGCTTTAACTTTAGACATTTTGTTCCCGCCAATCTCTTTTCTCAAAGGTCTGGAAAGCATTTATCGACACCTCTCCACCCTTTCCTTCTTTCCGTTAATATTGTATGTCTTGTCACTGAGTGCACAAACATCTGAAAATTACTGAAACCATGCACTACAGGATTAATGCCAGATCTAAAAAATTCCTAGAAGGCAGAGACAGCATGGCCTATGACACACCACACCTTTTTTGCAAATCGCCAGAACCCTATGGTTGGTGATTTCAGAATTTATAGCAGAGGGTTATGTAAAGCAAAGCTATGATGTAGTTTTCCTTTAAACCTCATTCTTCAAAAGTATGCCATAGCCTTCATAACTGGAAACACAAAGTGTCATTTACTTTCTTCTCTGTGGCCTTTAAAGCATCATATAGGCTGTAAAGTAGTGAGTACATACTGTATGTGCTATATTTAACTTCATCATACTCTATGAACAATACACATTTGTAATTTATATCAGTTCATAAAAGCAACAGTCTTCCTCTTAAGTAACATCTCTTTAAGATCTCCTGACATCAAATGAACATCCTTTACGAGCAAACAGGGTTCAGAGGGGGTGAGCTGTAAGTGATTATGTTCTGATTGATCTACATTGCCAGCTCTCCTAGGGGTGATTCATCAATATTGCATCATGTGTTAACATAGCCATTCTAGTAACTCCTGAAGACTTGAAGGGAAGCTGAACATAACAAACTGAGCCTGATGTATCAACTGTGCCCATTATGTATCTTCTGAAGTCACAGATAAAAGCTTAAGATACATTTGAGGAAGTGTAGCCAATTAAAATCATACTCCAGAAATGTCTAAATCATTAAAATATGACAGAGAACAAACAGAAGGATAATATTTTTTTTGGACTTTCATTTGTCTATACTTTTTTGATTTTCTTCCCCATAATCTTACACTATTGAGTTCATTATTTTATATTCATTGGATATTACACACCTAAAAGCAGGGGTTGTGTAAGAAGATAATTCCATTCAATCCTTGTAGCCAACATGCTGACTAATGTAGTCTCTAACTCAAGGCTGGCATAATGGTTTAAGTATTTCCGCTCTAGAATCAGAGCTAAACAAAGCTACAGCATTAGATAGCTCTAAAAATTGCATTATGGCTCCAGAATTGCTCCAAAAATTACTACATTGCCTTAAGCACTGCTTATCATATCTTCTACTGATTAACTTTTTTATTAATTGACATTTTTTAGAATGCCAGCTCCATTTCCAAGCTATGATGCTTAACTTTACTCTACTTTTAGCGCTGCTCCAGACTAGAATTATCCATCATATTAGGAACCTATGTTCTCACTCTAGCTAATGGCTTAGGCTCCATGCTCAGAAGCTAGTGCCTGTTTAGCATCCCACACTAATAGTTCATATAGTATCTAAACACTTAAAGTGTAAACTCAAATAATGAACTTGTAAGCAGGTACAGTCTGCCACTAGGTCATTCTGTCCTAGAATAGTGTATGGTTATAGAGAATAGTATCAGGTGCTAGGTCCCTTGTAGCTTGAGCCTTCCTGTAGTGATGCAATAGGTGAGTTAGTTCCCACATATAAGCCAGGTTTAGAGGTGCCCTAGTGCAGTTGGTGCATGGAAGCCAGACATCCCACCATCAGGCAGATGTAGTCAGCAAGTGGAGGCCCTGAACAGGACAGGAGGACAGGGAGAAGTAGATCTACACCTAGAAAAGCCAACTGTAGGCTTCCTGACCCTTATGGTGGAGTAGGCTAGGGAGAGTTGCAAAAGGCTTTTTAGGCCACGCCAAGTGTTCCCTGGAATGAGGCTATTCCCCTGGAGGACCTGGGAGAGGTGTACCCAAGCAAGAGGTGTCTGTAATGATCCAAACTCGGTGGGGTTACCTGTAAGGAACAGTGAGGGAACACAGACAGGGGGTTATTTACTAAAACTGGAGAGTGCACAATCTGGCACAACTCTGCATAGAAACCAATCAGCTTCCAGGTTTTATTGCCAATGCTTAATTGAACAAGCTGAAGTTAGAATCTGATTGGCTACCATGCACAGCTGCCCCGGATTCTGATTGCACCAGTTTTTGAATCTACCCCACAGGATGAACCAGTACTTTTGAGTACATATTACCCTGGATGGAGAGAGACTGAATCAGGGAAAGTGGCTTACTAAAATGTGCTGAATGCTGCTTTCACATGTGACTACTGTGAACCAACCACTATATGTGATGGACAATGTACTGTCAAGTGACTCTGGATAGTATGTCTATGTGATGTAACTGTAATGCCATCTTAAAGTAACATCAGTAAAAAGCAGCAATCCAAAGTTTTTGTCTAGACATTCCTAAAAGTCACTGGCCGGGTCTGTTGTGAGAAGGCCTCTGGCAAGAGATGGGCACAAGATGGTGGTGGGTTAAAACCTCAAGCAGGCTGTTGTTCTTCTAGCAAGAAGAAGCAGAGGATGTCTTGTGCTCTTGGCACCATCGCACAGCCATTCACAACCCCTTTACAAACAGTTCTCATTTGCTGTCTTTTGGCCTATTAGATATACCATTCAATGTGTTTTGTTATATCTGTTCAATAAGTGCAAAAATAGCTGTTGATCCTTTCAGAAATCTTGTGAGTTTAAAACTTTCTATTTTTGCATCTGCTGTTGTTAGTTTGCACTGATCCCTGTTCTCTCTGTTGTCTACAAAATGCCTCTCCCTATATTATGGAAATGAGGAGAGATAAAGGCGTTCTGGCACAATTCCTGTCCTAGGGTGACAAATTGACAATGTTTCTCCTTCATAGATACAGAACTGTGAGTGAGCATTGTCATCCTAATGCCTAATACACATGAGGAGAATATCAGATGAATGACCGTCTGTTTTTTTTGCATGCTAGTCTCTAGTGATGGGCCAAGCACCCCCCCTGTTCGGTTTACGGTCGAACATTCGAACCTGCAGAATGTTTGACTGTGAACTTCTAACACAAACAATTTACTGAGTGGTATCTTACTGCATCTGAGTATGTGGTAAGATACCGCCCAGTTACTAAAATACAGCATGAGTTATATTATTAAGTCATGCGGTATTTTAGTAGTGAAAACATTCTTTATTGTTTCAGCTGTTAGTGGGGTTCCCCGCTGACAGCTGAATGTAAAAAGAATTGCCGGCACTGCCTGAAAATTAAATTTTTTTAAAAAAAAAACCAACGTTGGGTTCTCCCTCCCATCCATACCAAGCCCTATGGGTCTGGTATGGATTTTGAGGGGAACCCCACACACCAAAATTTAAAAAAAAAATGGTGTGGGGGTCCCCCAAAAAATCCATACCAGACCCTTATCCAAACATGCAGCCCGGCAAGTCAGGAAAGGGGGGACAGGCGAGTGCCCCCCCCTTCCTGAACCAGGCCACATGCCCTCAACATGGGGGGGTGTTTTTGGGCAGAGCTCTCAACATGGGGGCAAGGGCCTCTTCCCCACAACCCTGGGCTGTGATTGTGGGGGTCTGCTGGTGGGGGGCTTATCAAAATCTGGAAGCCCCTTTAACAAGGGGGCCCCCAGATCCCCCACCATGTGAATAAGTATGCACAGGGGCGGACTGACAACTCATGGGGCCCCCGGGCAATAGGGGATCATGGGGCCCCTATGTCCTTGCCCAAACTCAAAAAAGCCTATCAAAAAGGTACCAGGGGCATATCATGGGGCCCCCTACTGACCCCGGGCCCTCGGGCAGTGCCTGAGTTTCCAAATGGTCAGTCCGCCCCTGAGTATGCAGCATATTGTACCCATTTGCAGAAAAGCATTTAGTGTAAAAAAGACAGGAAACAGTCTTTGACAAGTCCTTTATTAAAAATAAAAATAAAAAAAATGTCCCCTGAAGTAAATCCAATGTCAATCACGATACCTGCCTCCGCCGCTACCCAAAAAAAGACGTCATCCTGTGCTGTGATTGTGTGTTCAGCAAACATACGAACGGTCAATGTTGAAGTCGAACATAGGTTAGACTCGAACATTCAGCCCAACACTACTAGTCTCATATTAAAAACAAATAGGTTACTAAAGTTACAAAAATTCTTGTTAGACAGAATACAGCTTCAGAAGTGATGTAATGTATTTTACTGTATTGCAATGTATTCTTCCATTTCCTAGCATGCACAATCTTGGTCATTCAATTTTTTTTGTACAAATACTATACTAATTACACAAAACTAATTTGTTCTGTTAGCGTACAAGAAATAATTTTGTGATTGTCATTCCGGGTACTTTCGCATGAACTGTTGTGATCAGTTCTCGAAAGCTGTATACTAACAATCAGATTACTGAACGATCGCTCTGAAAGCAGTTTTTCGCCTGTTTTTCTGATCATGCGTACCAGGCAGGAAGTGAATTAATTGTGGGATCACCAGGTTAAAATGATGGAGGAAAAATTGTTGAAAAAAACTAATGTAGCCACATTATCTAAAGACTGCTAAGCTGCAGTATATTATATTTAGGTTCATGGGTTTAGACAAGGGTGTATTTACCACAAGGCAAACAAGGCATTTGCCTAGGGCAGCATTTTTCACGAGGGCAGCAATGCCCCCCAGAAGAAGGGAATGAAGAAAGGACACACGCGGCATGGGGACCAGGTGGGATCTGAGAGAGGCTGTGGGCTGCTTGATGGTGTATGCAGAGCCTGACTCTCTTTCCCGGGGATGTCCGGAGCTGTGAAGGTGAGTGTCTTCTTTCTCTTGCCATGGGGGGGCTGGCCAGTGTATGGGGGGCGGTGGTAGTGGAAAGCTCTCTCAGCTGGTGGGGCAGGGGTATTGGTCAATGTCAGGCTCTCTCCACAGGGGGGGTGGTGGTGTTGATTGGTGTCAGGCTCTTTCTGCAGAAGGGGGGGTGTTGGGTGGCCAATTTTGGTGTTGCCTAAGGCAGCACAAAACTTAAATACACCACTGAGTTTAGATACATTTTAAAGTGGCAGTAAACCCACTTTGTTAATTTTTACCTACAGGTAAGCTTATAATAAAGTCTACCTGTAGGTAAAATGATTATCTCCTAAACATGCACTGTGTAGGAGATATTCAGGGTTTTTTTAGCTGGCGCATGCGCTCTGAAGGAACTGCATACCCGTGCTGTTCCTTCGGGCTCAGTTCACATATGTACGGGTGGTGCCGCTGCGGATCCACACAAAAATCCGTGCAGCCGCACCACCCGCACAGAAGAATGCGGACCTGCGGGTGGGTGCCATTAATTTTAATGGCACGCCACCCGCACTGGAAATCGCAACCTACTGAGAACCGAGGTTCCCATGCAGGTTGCATTTTTAGAAGAGGTGCAGGGACTTCTTCCCTGTGTATCCCAGGGCACGGGACTCCATTCAAATGAATGGGATCTTGTGCCCACACAAAACGCAGACCACAGGAACACAGTTGTGTGAACCAGGGGTCAGAGCACTGTGCTGTGGCCCGTGACTCCCGTGCGCATGCGTGGGAGTGATGCCATCACAGTTCAGCCAGTCAGATGGCCGGAGCTCATGAACCTGGAAGGAATACTTGGTGAAGATGGAAGCCTTTACAGCGGTGACAGCGTACCGCTGGAGGGCTTCGTTTTAGGGTATGTTTTACATAATGTGCTAGTATGTGGTGCATACTAGGACTTTATGCCATTGCCTTGCAGGGAGTGTTTTTTTTTTTTTTTTTAATGCGGTTTACTACCACTGTAAGTTCCCATTCAGATTTCCTAGAACACCGCTCAAATATGCCATCTAGACTAAACCACACTGTTTTGGCTACTTGACTACATTCTCTGATCAGATAATTCAGGTTGTTTAGACAAAATAGGGACAGATAGGAGATACGCACACACAGTGGCAAGAGTTAACTTCCAGCACAGAGTTTTCATTTCAAACAAAACAGATGTTCCTACAATACCACTCTATGATAAACAAGGGGTTGGATAAATGAAACCATCAAGAGAAATACAATCATTTAAATACCAGGAAACGTTGTTATATGTTGTGTTCGGCATGTTCCTAGTACCTTCAGGCTTGTATCTGGGATCTGGACATCTTCCATCATCATTCTTACCTTCCCTACGGAAGTTCCTCCTCTGTCTTCCTAACATTGAGACATTAAAGACAACAAGTTATATATTGAGACACTGCCCTGGGGAAAATGTACTAAAGCAGAATATAAAATGTTTAAAAATTACATTTGGTAGGAAGCAGAGATTTTAATAGCGCTTAAAGGGAAACATTAGAAATGGAAAAATCCTTTAAATGACATGGCTGGGGCTAACTTTAGTCTGCCAATGAAGTGACGCTTCTGAACAATGTATACAACTAGAGATGAGCGAAGTATTCAAAAATTCGATTCGACTGATTCGGCGAATTCGTAGAAAAATTTTGATTCGAGTCGAATATATTCGCTGTGAATTTAACTTAAAAAAGGGTGTTTCTAGGCTTCAGAGAGACTTAATATTAGTGCTGAACACTGTACCTTTAATTTAAATGCCCTTGGAGTCTGCTGGGGAAGAGAAATAATACTGTCAGGCAGTATGACATGCAGATGAGTGCCGTCGATCTTAGAATCACCGCACACTTCACTCATTTGGGCAGTCACGGGGCCAAAACCAGAGTGTGGAGCCACAGTGTGGCGGTGGAGGCAGCAGCAATGGGAGGCCATACAGCACCCTGTGACAAAAATGGAAACCACCAGCAGTGTGAGGAGACCTGAAAGTGGCACATGGCAGAGTGTGGCGATAGAGACAGCAGCAATGGGAGGCCGTACAGGGACCCATGACACACTCTGGACCTGGCAGCAGCATGAGGAGGCGGTACAGGGGCCCATGGCAGATTACGGGCCTGGCAGCAGCATGAGGAGTCGGTACGGGGGCCCATGGCAGATTACAGGCCTGGCAGCAGCAATGGGAGGCCGTACAGGGACCCATGACACAATCTGGACGTGGCAGCAGCATGGGGAGGCGGTACAGGGGCCCATGACAGATTACGGGCCTGGCAGCAGCATTTGGAGTCGGTACGGGGGCCCATGACACACTCTGGACCTGGCAGCAGCATGAGGAGGCGGTACAGGGGCGCATGACAGATTACGAGCCTGGCAGCAGCAACTTGGACAGGAGGACGTTCAGTTTCTGCACCGTCTGGTGCGTGCTCGCAAACTGTTGTCTCTTGGAAACGGATTCCAAGAAAGACTGCTGACGGAATCCGTGAAGAGGAGTAGCAGGAGAAGGAGCATCTGAACGAGCGGAATATGCCAACAAGCGACAACAGGGGCCCATGGCAGATTAGGGGCCTGGCAGCAGCTATGGGAGGCCCGTAATCTGCCAGCACCCTATGACAAAAAATGGAACCCACCAGCAGTGTGAGGAGACCTGAAAGTGGCACATGGCAGAGTGTGGCGATGGAGACAGCAGCAATGGGAGGCCGTACAGGGACCCATGACACACTCTGGACCTGGCAGCAGCATGAGGAGGCGGTATATAGGGGCCTATGGCAGATTAGGGGCCTGGCAGCAGCTATGGGAGGCCCGTAATCTGCCAGCACCCTATGTCAAAAAATTCTACACACCAGCAGTGTGTGAGACCTGAAAGTGGCACATGGCAGAGTGTGGCGATGGAGACAGCAGCAATGGGAGGCCGTACAGGGACCCATGAGAGACTCTGGACTTGGCAGCAGCATGAGGAGGCGGTATAGGGGCCCATGGCAGATTAGGGGCCTGGCAGCAGCTATGGGAGGCCCGTAATCTGCCAGCACCCTATGACAAAAAATGGAACACACCAGCAGTGTGAGGAGACCTGAAAGTGGCACATGTTTGGGGCATGATTCATGGCGGATTTAGTCAGTTGTGTCAGGAACTGGTGGTTTGAAATCCAGACTAATCCACGCCTGATTCATTTTCACAAACGTCAGTCTCTCCACACTTTGGGTGGACAGTCGTGTCCTCCGCGGAGTTGCAATACCTCCTGCCGCACTAAACACGCGCTCCGATGCCACGCTACTGGCCGGGCATGACAGCCTTTCAAGGGCAAATTCAGCTAGTTGGGGCCAAAGGTCAAGTTTCATTGCCCAGTAGTCAAGGGGATTGTCTACCTCGGTTGGCAGGGTGCTGTCCAAGTAGGCCTAAGCCTGTTGTTTGAGGTCCTGCTCCAGGTCCACCTGATGCTGCTGCTGCTGCTGCTGCTGCTGTGGCTGGTTAGTAGTTTCCTCACTGCGCTGGTGAAGAAAGCTACTCATCATCGACTGCAGACTGAGGCAGCCGCTGCTGGTGGAGCTGCCACTGCTCCTACCACCCCACCCCTCCCCTGCTGCCATGGCAGCGGAACGCGAGCGCACAGGGCCCACAGTGTCTGAGGATGGACGTTGGCGCAGACAGGCAGAGACCAGCTGACTACATAGGTGGTTTTTATAGTACGTTATTTTGGCCTCCCTCTCAGCAGGTGTGAAAAAGGCCACCATTTTTGAACGGTAGCGAGGGTCCAACAAGGTGGACAGCCAAAAGTCATCCCTCTGTCTGATGGTTATTATTCGGCTGTCGCTACGCAAGCAAGCGAGCATGCTATGGGCCATTTGTGCCAAGGAATGCGAGGGACTCCCTGCCTCCATCTCCACAGCATACTGCCACGGTGCGTCTGGGTCCTCTGTCTCCTCCTCCTCCTCCTCCTCTACCAGATGCTCCTGCTCCTCCACTCCTGTCCGCTGAGTGGAAAAACCACCCATTTCACTCAATAATTCCTGAGCACCAATGTCCTCCTCTACCTCCTCCTCTTCTTCCTGTCCTGCCCCCACAGGGGTCATGTGGCGTTGAGATCTGTGCGCCACGTCTACCGCACCCTGACCAGCCATTGTTAACAGCATTTGTTCCAGGACGTGCAACAGAGGAATGACGTCGTTCATCCCATAGTCCTGCCGACTCACGAATAGCGTGGCCTCCTCAAAGGGCCTGAGCAAGCGCAGGTGTCACGCATGAGCTGCCAATGGCTGACATCTAAGTTACACAGGGAATACCTTTATCCGCTTTTAACATCAGGAAATCTGTGATGGCCTTTTGCTGTTCGTAAAGGCGGTCTAACATATGTAGGGTTGAATTCCACCTTGTTGCAACGTCACAGCATGAGGAGTCGGTATAGGGGCCCATGGCAGATTAGGGGCCTGGCAGCAGCTATGGGAGGCCCGTAATCTGCCAGCACCCTATGTCAAAAAATTCTACACACCAGCAGTGTGTGAGGAGACCTGAAAGTGGCACATGGCAGAGTGTGGCGATGGAGACAGCAGCAATGGGAGGCCGTACAGGGACCCATGACAGACTCTGGACCTGGCAGCAGCATGAGGAGGCGGTATATAGGGGCCTATGGCAGATTAGGGGCCTGGCAGCAGCTATGGGAGGCCCTTAATCTGCCAGCACCCTATGTCAAAAAATTCTACACACCAGCAGTGTGAGGAGACCTGAAAGTGGCACATGGCAGAGTGTGGCGATGGAGACAGCAGCAATGGGAGGCCGTACAGGGACCCATGAGAGACTCTGGACCTGGCAGCAGCATGAGGAGGCGGTATATAGGGGCCTATGGCAGATTAGGGGCCTGGCAGCAGCTATGGGAGGCCCGTAATCTGCCAGCACCCTATGTCAAAAAATTCTACACACCAGCAGTGTGTGAGGAGACCTGAAAGTGGCACATGGCAGAGTGTGGCGATGGAGACAGCAGCAATGGGAGGCCGTACAGGGACCCATGACAGACTCTGGACCTGGCAGCAGCATGAGGAGGCGGTATATAGGGGCCCATGGCAGATTAGGGGCCTGGCAGCAGCAATGGGAGGCCCGTAATCTGCCAGCACCCTATGTCAAAAAATTCTACACACCAGCAGTGTGAGGAGACCTGAAAGTGGCACATGGCAGAGTGTGGCGATGGAGACAGCAGCAATGGGAGGCCGTACAGGGACCCATGACAGACTCTGGACCTGGCAGCAGCATGAGGAGGCGGTATATAGGGGCCTGTGGCAGATTAGGGGCCTGGCAGCAGCTATGGGAGGCCCATAATCTGCCAGCACCCTATGTCAAAAAATTCTACACACCAGCAGTGTGTGAGGAGACCTGAAAGTGGCACATGGCAGAGTGTGGCGATGGAGACAGCAGCAATGGGAGGCCGTACAGGGACCCATGACAGACTCTGGACCTGGCAGCAGCATGAGGAGGCGGTATATAGGGGCCCATGGCAGATTAGGGGCCTGGCAGCAGCAATGGGAGGCCCGTAATCTGCCAGCACCCTATGTCAAAAAATTCTACACACCAGCAGTGTGAGGAGACCTGAAAGTGGCACATGGCAGAGTGTGGCGATGGAGACAGCAGCAATGGGAGGCCGTACAGGGACCCATGACAGACTCTGGACCTGGCAGCAGCATGAGGAGGCGGTATATAGGGGCCTATGGCAGATTAGGGGCCTGGCAGCAGCTATGGGAGGCCCATAATCTGCCAGCACCCTATGTCAAAAAATTCAACACACCAGCAGTGTGAGGAGACCTGAAAGTGGCACATGGCATGAGAGACTCTGGACCTGGCAGCAGCATGAGGAAGCGGTATATAGGGGCCTATGGCAGATTAGGGGCCTGGCAGCAGCTATAGGAGGCCCATAATCTGCCAGCACCCTATGTCAAAAAATTCTACACACCAGCAGTGTGTGAGGAGACCTGAAAGTGGCACATGGCAGAGTGTGGCGATGGAGACAGCAGCAATGGGAGGCCGTACAGGGACCCATGACAGACTCTGGACCTGGCAGCAGCATGAGGAGGCGGTATATAGGGGCCTATGGCAGATTAGGGGCCTGGCAGCAGCTATGGGAGGCCCGTAATCTGCCAGCACCCTATGTCAAAAAATTCTACACACCAGCAGTGTGTGAGGAGACCTGAAAGTGGCACATGGCAGAGTGTGGCGATGGAGACAGCAGCAATGGGAGGCCGTACAGGGACCCATGACAGACTCTGGACCTGGCAGCAGCATGAGGAGGCGGTATATAGGGGCCTGTGGCAGATTAGGGGCCTGGCAGCAGCTATGGGAGGCCCATAATCTGCCAGCACCCTATGTCAAAAAATTCTACACAGCAGCAGTGTGTGAGGAGACCTGAAAGTGGCACATGGCAGAGTGTGGCGATGGAGACAGCAGCAATGGGAGGCCGTACAGGGACCCATGACAGACTCTGGACCTGGCAGCAGCATGAGGAGGCGGTATATAGGGGCCCATGGCAGATTAGGGGCCTGGCAGCAGCAATGGGAGGCCCGTAATCTGCCAGCACCCTATGTCAAAAAATTCTACACACCAGCAGTGTGAGGAGACCTGAAAGTGGCACATGGCAGAGTGTGGCGATGGAGACAGCAGCAATGGGAGGCCGTACAGGGACCCATGACAGACTCTGGACCTGGCAGCAGCATGAGGAGGCGGTATATAGGGGCCTATGGCAGATTAGGGGCCTGGCAGCAGCTATGGGAGGCCCATAATCTGCCAGCACCCTATGTCAAAAAATTCTACACACCAGCAGTGTGAGGAGACCTGAAAGTGGCACATGGCAGAGTGTGGCGATGGAGACAGCAGCAATGGGAGGCCGTACAGGGACCCATGAGAGACTCTGGACCTGGCAGCAGCATGAGGAGGCGGTATATAGGGGCCTATGGCAGCTTAGGGGCCTGGCAGCAGCTATGGGAGGCCCGTAATCTGCCAGCACCCTATGTCAAAAAATTCTACACACCAGCAGTGTGTGAGGAGACCTGAAAGTGGCACATGGCAGAGTGTGGCGATGGAGACAGCAGCAATGGGAGGCCGTACAGGGACCCATGACAGACTCTGGACCTGGCAGCAGCATGAGGAGGCGGTATATAGGGGCCCATGGCAGATTAGGGGCCTGGCAGCAGCAATGGGAGGCCCGTAATCTGCCAGCACCCTATGTCAAAAAATTCTACACACCAGCAGTGTGAGGAGACCTGAAAGTGGCACATGGCAGAGTGTGGCGATGGAGACAGCAGCAATGGGAGGCCGTACAGGGACCCATGACAGACTCTGGACCTGGCAGCAGCATGAGGAGGCGGTATATAGGGGCCTGTGGCAGATTAAGGGCCTGGCAGCAGCTATGGGAGGCCCATAATCTGCCAGCACCCTATGTCAAAAAATTCTACACAGCAGCAGTGTGTGAGGAGACCTGAAAGTGGCACATGGCAGAGTGTGGCGATGGAGACAGCAGCAATGGGAGGCCGTACAGGGACCCATGACAGACTCTGGACCTGGCAGCAGCATGAGGAGGCGGTATATAGGGGCCCATGGCAGATTAGGGGCCTGGCAGCAGCAATGGGAGGCCCGTAATCTGCCAGCACCCTATGTCAAAAAATTCTACACACCAGCAGTGTGAGGAGACCTGAAAGTGGCACATGGCAGAGTGTGGCGATGGAGACAGCAGCAATGGGAGGCCGTACAGGGACCCATGACAGACTCTGGACCTGGCAGCAGCATGAGGAGGCGGTATATAGGGGCCTATGGCAGATTAGGGGCCTGGCAGCAGCTATGGGAGGCCCATAATCTGCCAGCACCCTATGTCAAAAAATTCAACACACCAGCAGTGTGAGGAGACCTGAAAGTGGCACATGGCATGAGAGACTCTGGACCTGGCAGCAGCATGAGGAAGCGGTATATAGGGGCCTATGGCAGATTAGGGGCCTGGCAGCAGCTATAGGAGGCCCATAATCTGCCAGCACCCTATGTCAAAAAATTCTACACACCAGCAGTGTGTGAGGAGACCTGAAAGTGGCACATGGCAGAGTGTGGCGATGGAGACAGCAGCAATGGGAGGCCGTACAGGGACCCATGAGAGACTCTGGACCTGGCAGCAGCATGAGGAAGCGGTATATAGGGGCCTATGGCAGATTAGGGGCCTGGCAGCAGCTATAGGAGGGCCATAATCTGCCAGCACCCTATGTCAAAAAATTCTACACACCAGCAGTGTGTGAGGAGACCTGAAAGTGGCACATGGCAGAGTGTGGCGATGGAGACAGCAGCAATGGGAGGCCGTACAGGGACCCATGACAGACTCTGGACCTGGCAGAAGCATGAGGAAGCGGTATATAGGGGCCTATGGCAGATTAGGGGCCTGGCAGCAGCTATAGGAGGCCCATAATCTGCCAGCACCCTATGTCAAAAAATTCTACACACCAGCAGTGTGTGAGGAGACCTGAAAGTGGCACATGGCAGAGTGTGGCGATGGAGACAGCAGCAATGGGAGGCCGTACAGGGACCCATGAGAGACTCTGGACCTGGCAGCAGCATGAGGAAGCGGTATATAGGGGCCTATGGCAGATTAGGGGCCTGGCAGCAGCAATGGGAGGCCCATAATCTGCCAGCACCCTATGTCAAAAAATTCTACACACCAGCAGTGTGTGAGGAGACCTGAAAGTGGCACATGGCAGAGTGTGGCGATGGAGACAGCAGCAATGGGAGGCCGTACAGGGACCCATGACAGACTCTGGACCTGGCAGCAGCATGAGGAGGCGGTATATAGGGGCCTATGGCAGATTAGGGGCCTGGCAGCAGCTATGGGAGGCCCATAATCTGCCAGCACCCTATGTCAAAAAATTCTACACACCAGCAGTGTGAGGAGACCTGAAAGTGGCACATGGCAGAGTGTGGCGATGGAGACAGCAGCAATGGGAGGCCGTACAGGGACCCATGAGAGACTCTGGACCTGGCAGCAGCATGAGGAAGCGGTATATAGGGGCCTATGGCAGATTAGGGGCCTGGCAGCAGCTATAGGAGGCCCATAATCTGCCAGCACCCTATGTCAAAAAATTCTACACACCAGCAGTGTGTGAGGAGACCTGAAAGTGGCACATGGCAGAGTGTGGCGATGGAGACAGCAGCAATGGGAGGCCGTACAGGGACACATGAGAGACTCTGGACCTGGCAGCAGCATGAGGAAGCGGTATATAGGGGCCTATGGCAGATTAGGGGCCTGGCAGCAGCAATGGGAGGCCCATAATCTGCCAGCACCCTATGTCAAAAAATTCTACACACCAGCAGTGTGTGAGGAGACCTGAAAGTGGCACATGGCAGAGTGTGGCGATGGAGACAGCAGCAATGGGAGGCCGTACAGGGACCCATGAGAGACTCTGGACCTGGCAGCAGCATGAGGAAGCGGTATATAGGGGCCTATGGCAGATTAGGGGCCTGGCAGCAGCTATAGGAGGCCCATAATCTGCCAGCACCCTATGTCAAAAAATTCTACACACCAGCAGTGTGTGAGGAGACCTGAAAGTGGCACATGGCAGAGTGTGGCGATGGAGACAGCAGCAATGGGAGGCCGTACAGGGACCCATGACAGACTCTGGACCTGGCAGCAGCATGAGGAAGCGGTATATAGGGGCCTATGGCAGATTAGGGGCCTGGCAGCAGCTATAGGAGGCCCATAATCTGCCAGCACCCTATGTCAAAAAATTCTACACACCAGCAGTGTGTGAGGAGACCTGAAAGTGGCACATGGCAGAGTGTGGCGATGGAGACAGCAGCAATGGGAGGCCGTACAGGGACCCATGAGAGACTCTGGACCTGGCAGCAGCATGAGGAAGCGGTATATAGGGGCCTATGGCAGATTAGGGGCCTGGCAGCAGCAATGGGAGGCCCATAATCTGCCAGCACCCTATGTCAAAAAATTCTACACACCAGCAGTGTGTGAGGAGACCTGAAAGTGGCACATGGCAGAGTGTGGCGATGGAGACAGCAGCAATGGGAGGCCGTACAGGGACCCATGAGAGACTCTGGACCTGGCAGCAGCATGAGGAGGCGGTATATAGGGGCCTATGGCAGATTAGGGGCCTGGCAGCAGCTATGGGAGGCCCATAATCTGCCAGCACCCTATGTCAAAAAATTCTACACACCAGCAGTGTGTGAGGAGACCTGAAAGTGGCACATGGCAGAGTGTGGCGATGGAGACAGCAGCAATGGGAGGCCGTACAGGGACCCATGACAGACTCTGGACCTGGCAGCAGCATGAGGAGGCGGTATATAGGGGCCTATGGCAGATTAGGGGCCTGGCAGCAGCTATGGGAGGCCCGTAATCTGCCAGCACCCTATGTCAAAAAATTCTACACACCAGCAGTGTGTGAGGAGACCTGAAAGTGGCACATGGCAGAGTGTGGCGATGGAGACAGCAGCAATGGGAGGCCGTACAGGGACCCATGACAGACTCTGGACCTGGCAGCAGCATGAGGAGGCGGTATATAGGGGCCTGTGGCAGATTAGGGGCCTGGCAGCAGCTATGGGAGGCCCATAATCTGCCAGCACCCTATGTCAAAAAATTCTACACAGCAGCAGTGTGTGAGGAGACCTGAAAGTGGCACATGGCAGAGTGTGGCGATGGAGACAGCAGCAATGGGAGGCCGTACAGGGACCCATGACAGACTCTGGACCTGGCAGCAGCATGAGGAGGCGGTATATAGGGGCCCATGGCAGATTAGGGGCCTGGCAGCAGCAATGGGAGGCCCGTAATCTGCCAGCACCCTATGTCAAAAAATTCTACACACCAGCAGTGTGAGGAGACCTGAAAGTGGCACATGGCAGAGTGTGGCGATGGAGACAGCAGCAATGGGAGGCCGTACAGGGACCCATGACAGACTCTGGACCTGGCAGCAGCATGAGGAGGCGGTATATAGGGGCCTATGGCAGATTAGGGGCCTGGCAGCAGCTATGGGAGGCCCATAATCTGCCAGCACCCTATGTCAAAAAATTCAACACACCAGCAGTGTGAGGAGACCTGAAAGTGGCACATGGCATGAGAGACTCTGGACCTGGCAGCAGCATGAGGAAGCGGTATATAGGGGCCTATGGCAGATTAGGGGCCTGGCAGCAGCTATAGGAGGCCCATAATCTGCCAGCACCCTATGTCAAAAAATTCTACACACCAGCAGTGTGTGAGGAGACCTGAAAGTGGCACATGGCAGAGTGTGGCGATGGAGACAGCAGAAATGGGAGGCCGTACAGGGACCCATGAGAGACTCTGGACCTGGCAGCAGCATGAGGAAGCGGTATATAGGGGCCTATGGCAGATTAGGGGCCTGGCAGCAGCTATAGGAGGCCCATAATCTGCCAGCACCCTATGTCAAAAAATTTTACACACCAGCAGTGTGTGAGGAGACCTGAAAGTGGCACATGGCAGAGTGTGGCGATGGAGACAGCAGCAATGGGAGGCCGTACAGGGACCCATGAGAGACTCTGGACCTGGCAGCAGCATGAGGAAGCGGTATATAGGGGCCTATGGCAGATTAGGGGCCTGGCAGCAGCTATAGGAGGCCCATAATCTGCCAGCACCCTATGTCAAAAAATTCTACACACCAGCAGTGTGTGAGGAGACCTGAAAGTGGCACATGGCAGAGTGTGGCGATGGAGACAGCAGCAATGGGAGGCCGTACAGGGACCCATGAGAGACTCTGGACCTGGCAGCAGCATGAGGAGGCGGTATATAGGGGCCTATGGCAGATTAGGGGCCTGGCAGCAGCTATGGGAGGCCCGTAATCTGCCAGCACCCTATGTCAAAAAATTCTACACACCAGCAGTGTGTGAGGAGACCTCAAAGTGGCACATGTTTGAGGCATGATTCATGGCGGATTTAGTCAGTTGTGTCAGGAACTGGTGGTTTGAAATCCAGACTAATCCACGCCTGATTCATTTTCACAAACGTGAGTCTCTCCACACTTTGGGTGGACAGTCGTGTCCTCCGCGGAGTTACAATACCTCCTGCCGCACTAAACACGCGCTCCGATGCCACGCTACTGGCCGGGCATGACAGCCTTTCAAGGGCAAATTCAGCTAGTTGGGGCCAAAGGTCAAGTTTCGTTGCCCAGTAGTCAAGGGGATTGTCTACCTCGGTTGGCAGGGTGCTGTCCAAGTAGGCCCAAGCCTGTTGTTTGAGGTCCTGCTCCAGGTCCACCTGATGCTGCTGCTGCTGCTGCGGCTGGTTAGTAGTTTCCTCACTGCGCTGGTGAAGAAAGCTACTCATCATCGACTGCAGACTGAGGCAGCTGCTGCTGGTGGAGCTGCCACTGCTCCTACCACCCCACCCCTCCCCTGCTGCCATGGCAGCGGAACGCGAGCGCACAGGGCCCACAGTGTCTGAGGATGGACGTTGGCGCACAAAGGCAGAGACCAACTGACTACATAGGTGGTTTTTATAGTACGTTATTTTGGCCTCCCTCTCAGCAGGTGTGAAAAAGGCCACCATTTTGGAACGGTAGCGAGGGTCCAACAAGGTGGACAGCCAAAAGTCATCCCTCTGTCTGATGGTTATTATTCGGCTGTCGCTACGCAAGCAACCGAGCATGCTATGGGCCATTTGTGCCAAGGAATGCGAGGGACTCCCTGCCTCCATCTCCACAGCATACTGCCACGGTGCGTCTGGGTCCTCTGTCTCCTCCTCCTCCTCCTCTACCAGATGCTCCTGCTCCTCCACTCCTGTCCGCTGAGTGGAAAAACCACCCATTTCACTCAATAATTCCTGAGCACAAATGTCCTCCTCTACCTCCTCCTCTTCTTCCTGTCCTGCCCCCACAGGGGTCATGTGGCGTTGAGATCTGTGCGCCACGTCTACCGCACCCTGACCAGCCATTGTTAACAGCATTTGTTCAAGGACGTGCAACAGAGGAATGACGTCGTTCATCCCATAGTCCTGCCGACTCACGAATAGCGTGGCCTCCTCAAAGGGCCTGAGCAAGCGGCAGGTGTCACGCATGAGCTGCCAATGGCTGACATCGAAGTTACACAGGGGAGTACCTTTATCCGCTTGTAACATCAGGAAATCGGTGATGGCCTTTCACTGTTCGTAAAGGCGGTCTAACATGTGTAGGGTTGAATTCCACCTTGTTGCAACGTCGCAGATCAGGCGATGCTGTGGAATTCCGTTCTGCCGCTGCAGCTCAAGGAGGGTGTGCTTTGCGGTGTAGGAATGGCTGAAATGCATGCAAAGTTTACGTGACATTTTAAGGATGTCTTGCAGTGGGATGGTGGATTTTAAGAACCGCTTGACAACCAGATTGAACACGTGAGCCATGCATGGCGCATGGCACAACCTTCCTTGACGCAGAGCAGACACCATGTTCTTTCCGTTGTCGGTCAACATGGTTCCGATTTTCAGTTTGCGCGGAGACAGCCATCTGTCGATTTCTCTGTTCATTACACTCAGAAGTTCCACCCCTGTGTGACTACGTTCGCCAAGGCATACCAGGTGCAGAACAGCGTGACACCGTTGCGCCCTGCACATGTGATATGCCGGTCGGGTAATGGGACTTGGCACGGGGGTGGCGGCTGAGGACACGGCGGAAGAAGAGGTGGTAGAGGCGGACATCTTTGCCGGACCAAGGACGTGCAAACGTGGAGGCAAAAGCGGCGTGACCTGTCCAAGTTGCTGGTGCGGCTGTGACGGCACCACGTTCACCCAGTGGGCCGTAAATGACATGTACTGTCCCTGACCATAGTTACAGCTCCACACGTCGGCGCTGCCGTGCACTTTGGCAGAGACCGACATGCTCAAAGACTGGCCCACCATGTCTTCTACATGTGAATGCAGGGCTGGCACTGCCTTTTTGGCGAAGAAATGACGGCTTGGCACTCTCCACCGCGGCGCGGCACAAGCCATCATTTCTCTGAAAGGTGCTGAGTCCACCACTTGGAAAGGGAGGGACTGCAGCACCAGCAACTTGGACAGGAGGACGTTCAGCTTTTGCACCGTCGGGTGCGTGCTCGCAAACTGTTGTCTCTTGGAAGCGGATTCCAAGAAAGACTGCTGACGGAATCCGTGAAGAGGAGTAGCAGGAGAAGGAGCATCTGAACGAGCGGAAGATGCCAACGAGCGACAACTCCCCTCAGCAGAGGTGTTGGAGCCTTGACTGGCTGATGGAGGGCGATTGACGTCGGGTGACGGAGCAAGTAACGGAGCGGGTGATGGAGCGGGGGCTGGGGCGGGCAGAACCGCCGTATCTTTATCACGGTTTTCCCAGGCCACCAAATGGCGACGCTGCATATGCTGCCGCAACGCTGTAGTCCCAACATGGGCCCCCTGGCCACGCTTGACTTTCTGGCCACATAGTCGACATACGGCTACGTTTACTTCCTCGGGCGGCTTGACGAAAAATTGCCACACCGCCGAGTAGGAAACTTTGCCCCCGATACTCCTCACTGGCTGACTGCTGCTTCCTCCGTGCACACCGGCACCACTACTGGCCGTGGTGGTAGGCTGCAGTGGAGCTGGTGCTCTACTCCGTGGACGTTTGGCTCCACTGACACTGCTGCGACCCTGCTGCTGTCTCCTGGGCAACCCACCGACTGTTTTGCTCGCTGCCAAGCTGCCACCCTCTTCTCCTGATGATGCGGAAGAAATTGCCTGATGACGACGAGGCTGCCAAGTGCGATCAGCCTCATCATCATCAATTAGGGTCTCCGCCTCACTACTAGCCCCCTCGGCTGCGTCTGGGTCAGGAGACAGACCTGTCTCTAGACCGGCCACCGAGCCACTCTCCTCGCCACTACTTCTTCGCCTGGCTGCTGAAAAGGCGGATGTCTCCCCCCGTTCCTGACCGCCCTCTGTTAGCTCTTCCTCACTGTACAGTGGGGCTGAGCCCACAGCATGCGATACTTCGCTTGGTGAGGGAACACCAAAGGACAGGGGCAGGTAGAGGACACGTGATTTCAGTGGGCTTGGTCCCAGGCCATGCCAACTAACGGTTGTGTCTGACGTACCCACCGACCGTTGGCTGTAGGTGTCAGAGGTGACCTGGGAAGAGGAAGACGACCGAGCCAACCAATCGACGACGGCAGGGTTGTCGGTGGAGACACGACCGCTGGATGACACCGGGAGCACTGGCCTCTGGCTGCGAATAGTGCTGCCTCGACCCCTTCCTCTGCTGCCACGTCTGCTCGCTCCTAAAACATTGCCTCCTCTGCCACTCCTCTGCATGTTGTCTGACATACTCTTTAATTAAACGATTATGTGTCCCTGAGTAACAATTCTGTGTCCCTGAGTAACAATTCTGTGTCTGTGCGAGTAACAATTCTGTGGCCCTAAGTAACAGTTCTGTGGCCCTCAGTAACAGTTCTGTGTCTGTGCGAGTAACAATTCTGTGTCTGTGCGAGTAACAATTCTGTGGCCCTAAGTAACAGTTCTGTGGCCTTCAGTAACAATTCTGTGTCTGTGCGAGTAACAATTCTGTGTCTGTGCGAGTAACAATTCTGTGGCCCTAAGTAAAGTTTCTGTGGCCCTAAGTAACAATTCTCTGGCACTCAGTAACAATTCTGTCTGTCCCTGAGTAACAATTCTCTGGCACTCAGTAACAATTCTGTCTGTCCCTGAGTAAAAATTCTGTGGCCCTAAGTAAAGTTTCTGTGGCCCTGAGTAACAATTCTCTGGCACTCCGTAACAATTCTGTCTGTCCCTGAGTAACAATTCTGTCTGTCCCTGAGTAAAAATTCTGTGGCCCTAAGTAAAGTTTCTGTGGCCCAGAGTAACAATTCTCTGGCACTCCGTAACAATTCTGTCTGTCCCTGAGTATGAATTCTGTGGCCCTAACTAGCGTTTCTTTGTCCCTAAGTAACAGTTCTGTGGCCCTGAGTAACAATTCTGTGTCTGTGCGAGTAACAATTCTGTGGCCCTAAGTAACAGTTCTGTGGCCCTCAGTAACAGTTCTGTGTCTGTGCGAGTAACAATTCTGTGTCTGTGCGAGTAACAATTCTGTGGCCCTAAGTAACAGTTCTGTGGCCTTCAGTAACAATTCTGTGTCTGTGCGAGTAACAATTCTGTGTCTGTGCCTGAGTAACAATTCTGTGGCCCTAAGTAAAGTTTCTGTGGCCCTAAGTAACAATTCTCTGGCACTCAGTAACAATTCTGTCTGTCCCTGAGTAACAATTCTCTGGCACTCAGTAACAATTCTGTCTGTCCCTGAGTAAAAATTCTGTGGCCCTAAGTAAAGTTTCTGTGGCCCTAAGTAACAATTCTCTGGCACTCAGTAACAATTCTGTCTGTCCCTGAGTAACAATTCTCTGGCACTGAGTAACAATTCTGTCTGTCCCTGAGTAAAAATTCTGTGGCCCTAATTAAAGTTTCTGTGGCCCTAAGTAACAATTCTCTGGCACTCAGTAACAATTCTGTCTGTCCCTGAGTAACAATTCTCTGGCACTCAGTAACAATTCTGTCTGTCCCTGAGTAACAATTCTGTGGCCCTAATAACGTTTCTGTGGCCCTAAGTAACAATTCTCTGGCACTGAGTAACAATTCTGTCTGTCCCTGATTATGAATTCTGTGGCCCTAACTAGCGTTTCTTTGTCCCCAAATAACGATTCTGTGGCCCTCATTAACAAGTCTGTGTCCCTGAGTAATGGTTCTCTGTCCCTAAGTAACTTTTCTCTGTCCCCAATTATCGTTTCTGTGGCCCTAACTCTGTCCCTGTCCCTAGTACAGAGCGGTCTGCCTCTGTTCAATAACTGCAGGCAAATGAAGAATTCCAAAATGGCCGCTATTTATAGCTCGACCATTACACAGTGCTGGCTGGCTGGCTGCTGATAGGCTGATGCGATCACATGTAGTTGAGGAATGCATTATGGGTCAGCGCGCCTTGTCTGCGCGCCTTCCCAGACATCCCCGCTCCGTCGCCGCACATGTCAGCCGCCATTTTCTGAAAAATTTCGATTCGCGCGTCCGAATTAGGCTATTTTTCGGATTCGGCACGAATCGAAATTTTTCCGATATTCGACTCGAATTCCACTTCGGATACTTCGATTCGCTCATCTCTATATACAACCTTCTGCAGAAAAATTTGCATTTACAAACCCAAAAAAATGCTGCTCCAGAAGCTTTTACCCCCTTCATGACCAGGCCATTTTTTGCTATACGGCACTGCACTACTTTAACTGGCAGTTGGGCAGTCATGCAGCGCTGTACCCAAATTAAATTTCTCGATTTTTTTTCCCCACAAAAATAGAGATTTCTTTTGGTGGTATTTGGTGGTATAAATGAAAAAAACAAACACCTGACATTTTGAAAAAAATGCAATAATTTCTAATTTCTGCTATAAAACATATCCAATAAAAAATATTTAAAAATCAAATGTATTCATACATTTAGGCCAAAATGTATTCTGCTACTTGTCTTTGGTAACAAAAATCCCAATAATTGTATATTAATTGGTTTGCATGAAAGTTATAGCATGTACAACTATGAGATGTATACTGGAATTTTTATTTATATATCATTTCATACTAGTAATGGCGGTGATCAGCGACTGTGATAGCCTGGCGGACAATCTGACACCAACTGACACTTTGTAGATACTGACTAGCTGCCACTGACATCTCCAGTGACACTAATACAGTGATCACTGTTAATACTATACACTGTCACTATACTAATGACACTGGCTGGGAAGGGGTTAACATCTAGGGTGTAATATATGCTGCTTTTACTAAGCGATTTGCCAGTTTTTACTTTCTGCGTAGCAGGAAGAGAAAAATTGTCACATCGCTGTTGTCTGTACAGAGCTCTGTATTATTTGTCTACACAGAGCTTTGTTCTGCCATGCACTCAGCCGATCAGCAAGTCCCAGCCGTGAATCATTGGCTGGGAGCAGCTGATCGGCTTAAGCTTCAGCGAATATGGCCTGATAAGGTTCAGAAGGGTTGGGTATCATGCTTGGATATTGGCCTGGTGTAGGCTTTTTGTGGGAACCTACACTTTTGTTTTCTTGATTTGTGCTTGGGGTTGAGGTCCATACAGACCTGTGCTGTGTATAAGTTTTTTTTTCTTTTGTCTCTGTAAGGGCTATTTCAGACTTATAGTTGCCCTCTGAAGAGCAATCCATCTTCAGTTTGTTTTCCAGAGGGCATTTGACATGGGGTTAAGGAGGCATTATAATGCCTCCTCACCATCTGACTTAAAGTGTTACTAATCCCACAACAGTAAAATCAGTCTGTATATGCAGTAAAGCATGCTTGTTATACTCACCATGCAACCTAAGGGGTTAATCCTCTGCATTGTGTAAAAAGGCTGTTTGATCCTGTCTTCTCTGATCTTCCCCTTCTTCCAGTGTCCCTCGTTTATCTCCTGATAAGACATATCATGTGGAGTTACTCTGCACATGCTCAGTTTAGTGTGCATTGCTAGAGAGGTTTTTTTGCATGTGATCAGCATAGGGCCAATCAGCACTGTCCAGAAAGAGGTCAGGGGTCCTGCATCCTCCTAGAGCAGGATACAAACTCCTTCTACAAGCTTTAACATGTGCTTTGCTGGTCACTGATAGAAGTCACAAGACTGTTCTAAATGGTGATGAGAAAAGGTATTTAGCAGTTTATAATTACTAAAATAATTGTATTTCCATGTTCTGTGTACTGTGGGAGTGCAGATATAGTGGATGCAGGGACCGGGGCTTAGTAACACTTTAACCCTATAATGCTGCACTACAGTCACGATGCTGCCCCAATGGGGGTGGTACTGCCTGTCAAACCCTGCGCCCTGAGCTACAAATGCCCCAGCATCTATATAGCCCTGTCTGGTTGTATGGAGACAGTTTGGGTGGGCAGCTGGGAAGGGTAAAACCATGTCTTGCAGCCCTCTTTACCGCTTTCTGTCTGAAAGAGCACTAACAAGAAGTAAAGAAGGATCTCCACAATGGATTTCAGACAGCATAAAAAAACAACCAGGGTTTTTAACCATTCCCTACTCTATTCAAAGAAAAAATAAAGATTTAGCTAAAAATACACCTTAAATCAATAACAGTACTATAAATAAAATATCTAAATCCCCCACACAGGAAAAACCATAGTGGAAAAATAGTGCTCATAATGCAATACATTCAACACTAAATATATAGGTAACCCCTCCCTCCCCCCAGTTGGATGTGCGGCTCTATTTTGCAGTTTACTGTGGTAATACAGATTATGTATACTGTAAAAGTATTTATATATATACAGTATTTTTTCTCATGGGGTTATAATTATTAATATTTTTACATTTTTTTTGGTTTATTAGATATCTATTAGATATTTGTAAAATTTTTAAGCACAGTTTTTTTATTTATTTAGATGCACTTAATAGCCCAACGCCAGATTTTAACTTCCACACCGCCCTATGCCTATTTTATTGAAACATCACTTCTGGCTGTTCA